>NW_023270447.1:89584177-89813349 GCF_011800145.1 Mirounga leonina | reverse complement strand
GCACCGTGCCTCGCGGGGCGACCCCCAGCGCCCTCAGCCTCCCAGACACCTCAAATGGAAGAGGTGTTTTCACCTCTGGTGGTCAGGAGACGTTTTCTCCATCTCTTGGCAAGTGGGAATACAGGCATTTTAGGCAACTTTGCTATCTCCCCCTGGTCCGAAAGGTACCATTTAGGTGGAAATGGCGCCTTCCCGTAGGTGGGGACGCAGGTCAGGACAGCTCTCTAGCCCCTCATCTCCCTCCCCCCAGCAGAGTACCCCCATTTGGAAATGCTGTCGTGGTTGGGGGTAGGGCTCCATAAATGGGAGTGGGCTCGGTAGCTACTGTTGTTTTGTTGGTTAGCATTTTAAAAACTTTTGGGAAGTATAAATATGTACAGAGAAGTGCAGCTGTCCAGAGTGCAGAGCTCAATAAATGTCCACAAAATGTATTTTCACAAAATAACCAGCACCCAGATCAAGAAGCAGAGCATCACCAGCCCCCCTGCAGAAGCCCCGCTCAGGGGGGCTGCCAACCACTCCCCACAAAGGGAGGACACTGCTGACGTCTAACCGCATCGATTAGTTATGCCTGGTCTTGTACTTTGTGTAAATGGCATCACACGATACTTGGACAGCATTTTAATGGTTACAAAACACTTTGCACTGCAGAAATGGAGCCTCGGGAGGTGGCCAGGACTCCCGCAAGGGACTGAGAGTGCTCCCAAGCCTGCCTAGATCCCATCCCATAGTGCCAGGAGGCCCTGGTTAGATCCCTCTCCAAAGGCTCCCCTGGCCCTTCCCCAGGGCAACCCACCTGCATGCAGTGGGGAGGGGGCTCTCCTCGAAGAGCATCTTCCCTGGAGGCTTAAATGGTGCCCTGGAGCTGAGGCTTTGGGCTGAGGGAAGCAATGGGACAGCAGGCCTCTGTCCCCTCTTGGTGCAGTGTGGACCTGGGGCTTCTGACGGGGGCGCCTGCCTGCCTCAGGGTGCTCAGGCCAGTCCTGCCTCGCTCAGTTCACAGAAGCACATGGTTCTGGTTTCCCCCTCAGAAGCTCTGTGGCCTCAGCTGTCCAAGGGGCCGGTAAGGCCTGTCCTGACCGGGTCCCTGGAGTCGGTGGTCCCCGGGGGCCCTGCCCAGCCCTACCACAACCCCCACAGCGCCCCTCTGCCATCTGGGTTTCCATGGGGAACTGGACCCCTCAGCCATACGGGGTGGGGGAGGGGGTACATTTCCCATGTGCTCTGCAGGGGACTTCTGGAACTCAACCAGACAAGGTCTGCTGGTCGCTCCAGGTCCCTGGGTTCTCACAACTCTGGGCCTGGGGTCAGGTTCTAACACCCTTTGCTCCAAGACTTCTGGGTTCTGGTTCTAAATTCTGGGGGCCCCGGGCTATTTCCTCCACCATAACATTCTGGAACTGCCTTCCCAGCTCTCTATATCCTGCCATGAGAGCACCAGGCCACAGCCTCTGCAGGGCCTGATCCCCCTGCAGCTGCCATGGATGGAGTTGCCTTGTGGTTCTGGAATTCTTTGTCCTGGTTCTTCTGGGAGCTGGGGTTCTACCTGACTGAGCTCTCTGGCCTCTGACCCCCCAGTTTCAGCTCCCGGGAAATGCTCAATCTGCTTTCTAGACCCCCTCTCTGGACTGCTTGGTCCTCACTCCCCTGGGGTCTAGCTTTCTCTGTGCTAAAGCTGTAACTTTCTGGGGCCTGTGGGTGTGCTTCTTTCTCCTAGAGACTCCAAACACAGGAAGATCAGTGAGGGTCCCCTGAGAGGGAATTTGGGGGGATGGGGAGGGCTCAGGCATGGGCAAAGGCCTGCCATGAGGTCCTCTCCAGGCAAGCCACCCCATTTACAGCCTGTAGCAAGGGTGGGCCTGGTAAGGGGGAATGCTGTACCAGGTAACCTGGTACCCGGGACATAGCTCATTGGACCAGAGGTGGCCACCTGGCCAAGCCCATTCAATCAGATTTGCTCTCTTGAGAATTTGAATTGAGACAGGCAACATCTATGGGGCCCTGCAGCCCTATGGTCATGGAAAGTCAGTCTGAGTGGGTACAGAGCCCTGTGATCGTTGAAGAGCAAAATGAGGGGGACCCCTAGAAGCAGCTGGTCAGTGGAGGGGACCCCAGAACAGAGAGGGAGGGGAGAAGGTGCTCCGTGACTGTGGGACAGCTCCTGGGGGCCCGTCTCCCTGCCTGCCCTTGGCTTCCCCCAGGGTCCCTGCTCCTGTGGTACCCCTCCGAGTCAACCCGAGTGGGTGTCTGGCTGCTCATCCGGAGCCAAACGTCAGGCAGATCAGGAGCCCTGAACTTGTCCCCCATGCCAGGATGCCAGAGGCTGCCCTCTGGGGTCTGAGACAGCCCCGCTGCCCTGCCAGCTCCTCCAGCCGCCCCCACCGTGGAAAGCCAGGGCCCCCGGGGCAGGCAGACTAGCCCATGGCCAGCCCTCCCCCGCCTCCCATCTTAGTCATGGGATGCCGCCTATCCTTCTCTCCCAACACGCTCTCTACCACAACCGGCCGACAGGGCGCCTGGGCAGAAGCCGGCCGGCAGACATGTTTTGTTTGGCCAAGCACCGCGCTTCAAAAGAATTTGAATTGGTTGCCAACTTTGAAAAGTCAGATTTCACATAAAAATCCAGAATTCTGGCTTCTATGGACAAACCAGAGGAGCCTGGCAGCTCTGGACCCATCTTCCTGATGGCTCCAGTTTCCGAGTTGTGTGTGCCCTCAGCAGGCACACACCCTTCCTCCCCCAACCCCACAGTCCCCACCACCGCCTATCACCTCACCGGGAGGGAGTGGAGCTTCTACCCCAGCCCAGCCCTTCCTGGTCCTGTTCCTCTGCCCCCTGCCACATCCTCCACGTCACCGTCCCCTGACATCCTACCCACTCTCCAAGGCCTCTCTGCCTCGACATACCCAAATTCCAGATGACTCTCTCCCTCCTTGATCCTACTGTCCTGGGATGGGATCCCAATGTCCTATCCTCCCCACCCGATGGCCTAGGGAACAACTTCGGATACATAGCTCTGGCCGGCTCGGGACTGGTCCAGCCCCCTGCAGTGCGCTCTAACCCCAGATGGCAGCCACGTCCACTGTGGCTCCTGGGCGCCTACGGTGAGGCTAATCCAAATCCAGATGTGCTGTGCGTGTGAAATGCACATCCGATCTTAGAGACTTCGTGGGGGAAAAGAAGGTAAGATCTCATCGACGGTTTTTCATATTGATTACACGTTGAGGTGGTTGTGTTTGGAATGCATTGGGTTAAATGCAAAGTTTATTCAAATTAATCTCGTTTGCTGGTTTTGTCATCTTTGTTTTGTTTTTTAATGTGGCTACTAGAAAATACCGATGACAATGACGAAAGTTCTGTTGGATAGCTCTGTTGCGAACAATGGAGAGGGAGGTGCGTGCATTTGCCCCTTGTACAGACGAGGCTCAGGATTGGGGGACTTGCCCGAGGTCAGCAGCTGTGAGTGACAGCTCCCAAGTCTGTGCTCCTGACCATCAGACAATACTGCCCCAGGGTGCCCCCAGGGCACCTGACACGCAGAATTCATCCCCCCATTGTCAGCTAAGTGCCCCCCTTCTCTGCTGCGCCCCCCTCCCCCGCTGACACAGGGTATAAGAAACCACCTCTGTTTTCATTCCTCAGAGGAACCCCTCGCTGTGAGCTCCCTTCGGCGAACGCTTCTGCCCTAAGGAGGCACAGCCTCTCCTGCCCACCACCTCCCAAACCCAGGCCTGGCCACGCAAAGGCTGCCCCTCCCAGGAAGCAGCTGTGGCCTTAAATGCCCGCTCCCACGCAGACCCAGCCCTCCTAGGAGCCTGTCCTTGCTTCGGCAACCGCCACCAGCTGCGTAAGGCCCCCTCAGCAGGGTAGCCTGTGGAAGGGATCTGGCCCAAACCTGGCCGAGAGCCAGAGGGCTTGGCCCGGACAAATGGCTGCTGGCCCCAGGAGTCATCTGCCACTCCCTACCCTGGTCTCTGGTCAGAGCACCGCAGGTGGCCTGGGAAAGAAGTGTGGTCCCCTTCCCAAAGCCCATGAAGCATCTTGGGGTGGGGCCGTCAAGGAGCATGGACCATGGCCTTGGATGCTGTCCCTGCCTGAAGACCAGAACCAACGCTAGCATTACCATCTCCCGGGGCCTGGAAACCCCAACCACTCCCCTGCCCGCCCACACTCCTCAGGCTCCGTCAGAAGGGGTGGGAGGACACATTCAGAATTCCTTCCTGGGGCCAGAGAAACTATGTGGACAGAACAGGCAGGCCTGGAGCCAGCCAGCCACTTCCTCTGGCTGAGGCTGCTACCTGCCCATTTGCCCACCACGGGCTTCCTCCCGAGGCTCCTTGGAGGAACCGAGAGTGACCGCGGAGACACGGGAGCAGGGCTGCAGAACCGGCTTTGAGATTCCCACCCAGGACAGTCCCTCTCCGTGCATGAGGCCCACCCCCATCGCAGGGCTGCGCCGGCGCCGGGCCCACCACCCACCCTGCTGGGCCCAGGCCAGGGGCCAGCTGGCTGCAGAGGACAGAGCCCACACAGACTGCCGTGTGCCCGCTCACCCACCCAGCGCGTCTCCGCTCACTCCTGAGGTCTGCTCACGCGCCGCGAGCCACCCATTGTGTGCCGGGGCCTCCCTCCCAGCCAGGGTGGACAGCCCCTGGGTACGCTGTGGGCAGGCCCGGTGTGGGGGCGGGAGTTGTGAATCTGGGTGCCCCCACTCCTGACCCTGCTTCCGTGTAAAGGGACACCAAGAATCATGCCTGCCTCAAAGGGTAGGCATGAAGATGCCTTTTTAAAGCCTTGGCGCCATGCAAGTCCCCTCTACATGTTAGCCGTGGGGGCCTCCGAGCTGGAAGCGGACGGTCAAGTGCAGTGGGCTGTGGCGTCCCAGGGACTGGGGAAGCCAGGGGGTGGGCGGGCTCCACACACGGTGCCCCAGAGCCACACGGACCGGTGAGGGCACCCCAGGCAGAGGTCCCCAGCAGCAGCAAAGCTTGGGCCCCTCTGGGTGACTGAGACAGAGAGAACAAATCGGAGCAGGGGCCACAGTCCCTACTGGGCCTCCCCGGCTTGTGGCTGGGACAGGCAATGACCTCAGCAAATCTCTGGCCCCGTCGGGACCTCAGCCACCTTACCTGCCTCGGGGGTAGAGGTGAAGCAGTACAAGCAGAAAGGATCCCACAGCCTCTCCCCCAGGCACCCTTCCCCCAACCCACCCTCTGGCTCCAGAACAGGGCCTGGCTGAAGGAAGACCGGAGCTTCCCCCCAGGGCCAGCTGGCCACCAGACCCCGCCTGCCCTGTGCCACCCTCCCCCCATCCCCTGCTCCACACCCTGCCCAGCAGCCCAGGCTCCTCCTCACGCCGTCCTGCCCTCTCAGCCTCCTGCACACACCCGAAGGTGCCCGGTGCTCCTGGGGTCCAGGTGGGCACTGTGCCTGCCCCTCCCCTCCGAGCAGCCACATCCCCCTGTCCACTTTGGCTGGTGGGACTAGGAGCAGGAGGGGCACTGATACCACCCGGGACATCTGTCATTGACGCCCGCCAAGCATCCATCCTCTGGGAACAGTCTTTCCCCTCGAGCTCTGTGGTCTTCCGTGGCGGACCCCAGGCCTGCCCAGCACTCCCCATGCCCGCTGGTGCAGGAATGGGTCAGAGAAGGCCCACGCCAGGCTGGGAAGCTGCATTCAGGAGAGGCGCCCGCTCCCCTGGGCCTGTGGCCTGGGGAGGCCAGTGCTGGGGGCCCAAGATGAGGCCAAGCGGAGAGCACCGAGGCCTGGCTTCTGCGGGCCAGACCCGACAGACTGGGGTCGCCCGCCGGAGGCTGAATGTTCTGCTGGGCCTCTGATTGGCTGAGCTCCGCTAACATAATGACAATGACAGCAGGGAACGGTGCCCTTGCTCTGGGCCACACCGCGTTGGAAGTACTCCACATGTGTCCCCCGGTTAGTCCTCTCAGTCACCCCACGGCGCCTCTGGCCTCATCATCCCATGCATAGGGCTTTCTTGACCTCTCACGTCTGAGAAGGGAAAGGGCCGTGGGGGCATCCAGACTCAGCATCCCCCACGACCTGTCCTGCCTCTTGAGACGCTCACTCTCTCTATGCTTCTTTTCCTCATCAGCATGGGGAGAACAGGAGAAATGACACATGCCCTGGGGCCTTGAACGTAAACATTCCAGAAGGATTCATCCCACCACCTGGCCTTGATCTTGGAGGCAGAGGACAGACACAGAGCCCAGGCTCGACGGCACCATCACTGGTGTCCACAGCCCCAGCTGCCCTGCTCCAAGCCCAGGTGTGGGGCCCACACCGCCCCGGCAGGCAAGCTCCCAGGAGGAGAGGCTGCTGGGCCTGCCCTCGCCTCTCCTGCGGTCCCCAGGCTCCTCGGGCCCCTCTCCTCCACCAGCAGCGCTTCTCTGGAGGGGCTCCGGCCTCCATGGTCCTGCCGAGTATGGGTCCAGCAGTAACATATGCACAGTAAGCGGGCCACAGGTGGCCAGGCGGCCTGGGTGTCAGAGCCTCGTGAAAGCCCTCCCGGGGAAGCGGGCCCACACCTACCCCCGAGGTCTTCAATGATGTCCAGGCTGGAGCTCCAGGAGAAACGCTCCACGGCCCCCAGCTCCAGCTCAGCCAGGGCACCAGGCAGGGCCTCCAGCTCGTAGGCGCCCCGCTTCTTCCAGTAGAGAAACATGCTGAGGCCCGAGGAGGCCTCCCCACCAGGCCCGCACCCTCTGAGGCTGGGCGGCCCCGGGGACCTGGGTCCCCGAAGCTTGGATGCAGTGGGTACAGGGGCTGTGGAGGGGCTGCAGGGACCCCGGGGCTGGCCTCAGGCCGGCAAGCGCGGCCCTCCCCTGGGAGGGGAGCATTCTGGGAGCATCTGGGGGCCTTGGAGCTGACCAATGGCCAGGGCCCCGGCCCCATACAAAGCGCCTTTCTTCCCCTCCTACAGACATTTTACAAATTTCAACTTCCCGGCCCCCTCGGAGCCCCCACCAAGGGGATGGGCAGGCCGTCTGGGGACGACAGAAGCCCGGAAAAGAGTGCAATTGTTCCGTGGTCTCTTTGCTAAGATAAATTTCCAGAGGAGAAAAATGTGCTGCCCCAGGAGCAATTCCAGCCCCCCGCCCCTGACCTCTGACCCCAACCCCCAGCCCTAGCCGGGCCCTGGAGGATTTCTCAATGAGGAGTGGAAGGACCCATGGGGGTGCCATGGGAGGGCTCCCAGAGCTGTTCCCGCTGCCTGACTGGGTCCCCCCCCCCAGGAAGCTCAAGGCCTGTCTCCCAGCTCCACTAGGCAGAGGCCTGGAGGCGGCGTCCAGGGGTGAGAGGGCAAGAGCTGCTGGCCATGCCAAGCCAGGAGCGAGGCCCAAAATCTGCCCTCCGGACTCTCAGCAAAGGCCTCTCCCCTCCCTGGGCTGGCCACACTTCCCCAGGCTGCCCACCCACCCCTGGCTCCCTCCTTGGACTGGGGGCCTCTCCCCCACGCTAAGGGCAGCACCGTGCACGGAGCCCCGGAAAGCCAAAGCCATGGAGAGAGGCTTCGGTGTCGTCACGGAGCTGCACCGCCCCCCTGCAGAGGTGGGCTCAAGGGCGCATGGGGCAAGGAGGTTGGAAGGGCGGTGGGGGGGCGGGGAGCTAGGGGGCACAGAGCCACACACAAGGAGAACCGTGAGGAGGATAAAAACCCAGCTACACAGCAGATGAAAGTCACTGGCCCATTTATTCTAGAGCCCTGTAAAACCTGCACATTTTTATCTAGTTGGAAAATAAAAATGAACACCTCTGCCCTCTCTCCAGGAAAGCTGAGTCTGTCTGGTCATTTCAGTTCTCCCCACATAGGTGGGATTAAACTCCACGGCTCAGAGGAGGAGACTGGGACTCAGCTAACGAGGAGCAGAACTTGGATTTGAACCCATCTGGAAGAGAAGGCCAGGAGGTCAGAGGGCAGTGGGGCAGCGCCTCGGAAATCCCAGCTGGAGGGGGATGGCCACCGTGCTGGGCCTCCTAGGCAGCAGCTGTCAAGCCAAGCCTCCCGGTCTGAGCCTGCCGTGGCTCCCCAGCTGCCAGGGCCGACGAGGAGGTGGCCTGCGGGGGGGGGGGGGGGGGGGGGGGGGGGGGGAGGGTGCAGACCTGGGGCACAGCTGACTGGCTCCACACCCCAACCAGACGCCTGGTAACAGACAGGCACGAGTCCCAGGCAGGGGCGAGCTGGCAGCAGAAGGCTCTGCTCTTTGGGGGTGGGGGGGTCCCTCCAGGGCTATGTCTGGTGAGAGGGTGGTAGGGTGGCCGTCTAAGCAGCCTGCACACCCCCAGCTGAGGGTTGAGGTGCCAAGAGGCGGCTCCAGTAATTCAAACCATATGCTTGCCTGCCTGCCCACCCTCCTCCTCCTCCGGCAAAGGGCCAGCGACAGACAAATTCAGGCCCCTTGGTCATTGATCGCCGGCACCCACAAGGCCTGGCGCACAGGAGGTGGGGGGCACCCCAGCTTGTGCTGACGAGCAAGTGGCAGCACGGGGTGTCAGATCAAGCTCAGGGGCACAAAACGATCCGTCCCCGGCCGCCACGGCTGCAGAGTGGGGGTGATCCCAGAGCAGCCAGTGAGTCCAGACCCCTCTGCGTTCAGGCCTGGCAGGGTGGGGGACTTCTTCCTACCCTCAGCTCTGGGGTGAACACAAGGAGTCCCCATTGCCCACACGCATCCCCTGAGGAGGCCCCACCAGGGGGCTCTTTGTGTTGCAGCAGAGAGGATGAGCCTCCCTCTCCCGCTGTCCAGGGCACATTCGGCTTCACCCTCCAGGTTCTCTCTGTCCCCAAATGTGTCCCCTGCTTCCCACCTCCCTGCTTTGGTTTCCCCCACTGAATCCTGCTGCCTGGATGCCCTCTCGAGCTCCCATGGAGAGTCACCCACACTCCTTCTGTCCAGGCCAGAGGCCCCCATCCCCAGCCTTGCCTCCATCCTCCTGGAGCAGGAGGGTGTGCGGGAGCCCCAGGCTGGGGAAAGGACCCCCAGAGCGCTCCAGGCGCCGCACCGGCGCCCACCTTCTTGAGGCAGCTGGTGTGGCACAGGTGGACACACCTGGGCCTTTTACTCGGTCTGGGGGAAACCTGGACAATAGCTGGCTGGTGAACCAGGGGGGTTCACTGTCGCTTCCGAGACAGCTGGGGCACATGCTGCTTCGTCCCAGCCCCGGGCAGGCACGGAGTGATGACAGCTCACTGTGGGCCACATGGCGTGCTGAGCACTGTTCCCACACCATCGCCTGAGCCCCACGGCAGCCCCATGAGGCCAGTGCCACTCTCCCCACCACAGGGATGGAGAAGCTGAGGCCAGGGGCCTGTAACTTGCCAGGGCCCCATGGAGCTGGAGGAGGGCAGGAGGGAGGGCGGGGAAGCTGAGGGCTGTCCGCTCACCTGTGGGCTGCCCGGCCGGGCCCTCTGCTACACGGTGACCACACATTTCAGACAGGCAGCCAGGGCCCGGGGGGTGGGGGGCAGCCCCCCGCTGGAAGCCTGTCCTCCCGTAGTTCAGGCCCATCTCTCCTGCCCCAGCCTGCTGGGACCTCATGACCTCTGGACGGGACAACCCGAGGACAGCCAGGAGACCAATGGCTCCTGCTCTTCTCTCATGATGCCCTGTTGGGGCCGGGAGCCTCAGCCTCAGGCAGGGAGAACCCAGAGGTTTGCCCCTTGTCCCCACCCCCGTGACCTCCTACTGGCTGGGGGCGGGTGCTAGGACAGGCAGGGGGACAAGTCGCTGGTCCCAAGGCTGCTCCATCCAGGGCCTGGCAATGGCCTTGCATTTGGAGAAGGGTGGCGCCCTCTGCAAACCACAGCTGTTTCCTTGAGAGCGGAAGTGCCGTGCGAGGATCCAAGCGGGAACCCTGGGGGGCCTGCTGGGTAAGGGGGTGAAAGAGGAAGAGGAGCAGGTGGTCGGAGCCAGCCATCAACTCCACGCTGACCACCTCCCAGCAAGCCAGGGCCAACAGAGGCCTCGGCCCTAGGGTCACCTTCCCTGCCTGAGCTCACGGAATGGCGGGGGGGGGGTCCCTGGGCCCTCTAGATGCCCCCTTCCCCTCAGCCGCCCTCGCTGACCCCTTTCCTACTGTGCTAGGCCCTGCGGCTCCCTGAGGGCAGCTCCCTAAGCGGGGAGGGCAGGTTCCAGGTCCTGCCTCTGCCTGGCTAGCCAGGCAGTCCCAGGCACAACACTTCCTGAGATTCCACATCTGTGAAATGGGTTAAGGAGCGAGCCCCCCGCTGTGTTGTCGCCGTGAGATCCTGCCCACGTAGGGCTAAGCAAGGAGTCTGGCATGGAGCCCCACAGGGATGAAGGCTTGGGCGGGGGGTTCCTGCATTCTGCCAATGGGCCCTGCCAAAGTGTTTCCCTCCCCAGGCAAGGTCCATTATGACCCTCTGTGGCCCCTAAGCCCCCCGCCCCCAGGAGCAGGGGACCACATCCCTCCCTCCTCCTGTGGCATCTGGGGAAGCCCGTCTGGACCCCCAGGGCAGCCCAGGAGTGCCAGCTGTGTGGGTTGGTGGAGGTGGCCGGGGACAGGGCCGGGGATAGAGCTGGTGCCGCTGGGCCGTCCGTGGTTCCAGCCACCCAGCGGTCGCAAGAAGTAGCCTCGAGGGCTGTGTCGTGGGTAAGTGCTCTCAGGTCGGGCTACAGAGCCCATTGGGAATGAAGTCCGGCCAGACAGCCAGAGGCCTGTTATATAACCCCGGGGCACTAGCCACCTCCCTCCCGCATTCTGGCCCTACCCCATCGGCCCGGCCTGGGAGGAGATGCATCCCACTGACCACCCCCCACCCCCGACCACTGCCCGGCGGCGGGGAGGCGGGGAGGGGGGCCCAGGGTGAAATGGAAGCCAACTCCTGGCCAGGAGGCAGTGCCTTCGGTCAGCCAGGGGGCACCTGCAGGAGGGGTGAAACGGCGGGGCCTGGCATGGGCGGCCCAGATCCTCCCCTGCAGAGTGAACCATTCTGAGGCTGACCACAGGCGCCTGAAGCCTCAGTCCTCTGCGGGCCCATCTATGTGGGAGGCACTGGCGGAAAGCTGGGCCACAGCCATCTGGCCACCAGGCAGCCTGGCCCTTGAGCCTTGACCAGGCCCTGGCCCCAGGCCCTCTCCCCGAACACCTCCTCACAACTCACAGCCCACGGCCTCGGCGGGACGCTGACCGCCGGAGCCTGCTGCCCTCGCCGGGCCAGGAGGGGCCCGTGGTGATGCCCACACCTGCTGCCAGCACACCCCTCCCCCCAACCCTCAGGGACCCCGGCGGCTGGGCTGCAGCTCGAGAGATGCCATCCAGGCCCAGGAGGGCCCAGGAGGGGGTTGGCAGAGCCGGGGACCGAGGTGCCCAGGACCCTGCCTTGGGTTTCGGCTCTATCCCCAGCGTGGGCACCGCAGGCCGCTCATCCTCAGTGCTCCCCCGAGCCGGCCGCCCCAGCACACAAGGATGTGAGTGTGTGGCAGCCGTCACCACGGCCCGAGAGAGACTCTGCGCCAGGGAGCCCCGCGCCAGGCACGGCGGAGGCCGGGCCCCTGCGGCCAGGGCCAGGGGAGCCTGGGCTGCTCTCTCCCGGGTGCTCCCACACAGACCCCTCCGAAGCAGGTGCAGACTCGGCTGCAGACCCTCTCTCCGTTCTCTTTCTCCAGCTCCCGGTGGGGTTTGCAGCCGGGACACTAACAACTGGGGAACGCCCGTGTGCTCGGCTCCGGACAAGAGCCCGCGAGGTGGAATCCCCTTAATCGGTCTAATGATCCTGTCGTGCTGCTACCGTCACCCCCATTTTACAGAGCACGAAGCCAAGGCTGGCGGCGGGGGGCCTGGAGACCTGCCCAGCTCAGCCAGGAGGTAGACGGGGGATGCTACCGGTTTCCCCACCACCCTCTATGCCACCCGCGGCTCCCTCCATGGCCAAGAGGGTCCTGGACCTCCATGGTCCAGTTAACGGCCCCTCCTGCCCCCTGCGGCTCAGCGCCCTGAGCCACGTCATGGGGACCCGTCCTACATGACTTGAGTCCTGAGGCCCTTCCTTCCCCACATGCACCCCTGCCTCAGGACTCTGGGAGGACTTCAGGCCTGGATAGGCCTCCCTGACCTTTGAGCCCACTGGCCACAGGCCTCAAGGGAGGCGGCTCCCTCACTTGTCTCCCAAGGCCCCTCAGACCCAGGCAGCTCCCCAGAGGCAGTGGGGTGGGAGGTCCAGTCACTGGCAAGCATCTGGCCTAACCACCGTCACCCACATGTCCACCCACTGCAGCCTGGGGACAAGCACAGCCTGGGGTGGGCTGGCCAGGGACCGGCTGCCCACGCCATTCTAAGCTCTGCCCCTCGAATGCCCTGGCCTGGGTCGGGCTACCACCATTCTGTGTGGGTCCCCTGCCTCACTGTCGCTCCTCCAAGTTGGCCTCCAGATCCCAGCTCCTGCAGCTACGTCACCGCGGGCCCGTTGCTTCGCCTCTCTGGGCCTCAGTTCCCTCAGCCATGTAGAGGCGTATTCATAGCGCTAGCTCAGGGGGTCGCGGTGGGCATTAGGTGAGTTAATCCGGAGAGTGGCCGTCTCACTCAGGCTCTGTTCCTGGTATGGGCTCCGTGGACAGTGGCTTCCAGGCACAACGCGAACACACCCCAGGTCTGTAAATGGCACTGCTCCCATCACCTGCAGGGCAAGGCCTCCCTCCCTGACCCGGCTGCTCAGACCCTCCGGACCCACCGCACCCACTGCTCCCTGCTGAGTCCATGGTGCTGTTCCCCAGCCGCTGGGCCACCTTCCTGCCTCTGCTGCATGTGATCACACCGATACAGTGGAGTCTGGGCTCCATCTAGACTGGGAGCCCCTTGGAGCAACCACTGGCTTCTCCCCCAGAGGCAGGGCCCAGGCTCAGCCTGGCCCAGAGCAGGTGCCAGGGAAATGCTTGTTGATTGGAACTTAGATCAACTCACAATCAACCATCTCTTGCTGGGGCCAACACAGGAATGCCTCAAAGCTTGGTCCAACCAGGCCCCGCCTCGTCCTCAAAGGTCAAGGTGGTAGGGCTCCCTGGCCCCCAAGGAGGACCCCAGCTCAGAGGATGGCCTGCAGGCTTGGGACGCCCAGCCTGGGGTCAGATCTGGCCACCCCCTGGGAGGAGCTGAGACCCTGCTAGACCCCAGGGGCTCTGACAGCTGGGGTGCAGGGATTTCCCAGCCTGGGAAGGGGGAAGTGGAGGAACTGGACGCCCGAATTACCAGGGCTGTCTGTTGCCCTGGCAGGATGGCCACATTCCAGCCTCACTGCCGGCTGCTGGCCACTGCAGACTTCTAAACCTGGCCAGACAGACTGAGAGGCTGGGCCTTCTCAAGGGCCAAGTCTGTCCAAGGAACAAAGGCTTCTGGGCCAGGTTCCCAACCACAGAAAAGACCGGCCAGACTTCCAGGACAGCTGGGATTTCAAAATATCTAGCCCATTGTTGAAACACTGATGTCGATGGTTGGAAACTACCATCACTGCCCCCTTGGACATGCCCAGCAGAGACCTAGGCTGCCTGGGACAGGCCTTGTCTCCTATTTGGCCCATGGAGGCCAAGGACGCCTCCTCCCTGCAAGCCCAGGATGCCAGCCCAGCCTATAAGCCCAGCCTACAGAGGCAATTTCTGGGCAGGGCAGCTGCTGGGGCTTAGGCTGTCTTGGCTTTGTAGCAAATGCTGGAGCTTGAGAGCCTTCCATATGGGCCTGGAGACGTTCTGCCTGGGTCCTGTTCATTTGTATCTCAAGAAATGTAAAGCAGGTAATGGGCAGAGAGAGAGAGAGAGCGAGCGCGCACACACACACGCACATGAACCTCATTTTACACTCTCCCTCTCTGAGGAAGGTGACTTTGAGCAGAGATTGGAATGATATGAGCAAGCTAGACATGCAGATATTGGAGAAGAGCAACTCAGGCTGAAAAAACAGCAGGCCAAAGGCCCGAGGGTAGGGAAATATCTTGGGTTCAAGCTAAAGTGGCCAACTGCTCCAATTTGCCCCAGACTGAGAGGACTCTCAGCACTTTCCTTATTAAAACCAGGATGAGTGGGTCACCCTAGCAAGGCCAGTGTGGCCAGAGCCAGGTAAGCAAGAGGGAGGAGACAAAGTCAGAGAGGTGATGGGCACTGGGTCCCACGAGGACCTATGAGGACTTTGCCTTTTATTCCGAGTGAGACAGAAGCCATGGGAGCTGTTGTTGTTAAGCTTTTCTTGTTTAGGGGCGCCTGGGTGGCTCGTCGTTAAGCGTCTGCCCTCGGCTCAGGTCATGATCCCAGGGTCCTGGGATCGAGCCCCACATCGGGATCCCTGCTCCGCGGGAAGCCTGCTTCTCCCTCTCCCACTCCCCCTGCTTGTGTTCCCTCTCTCCTGTCTCTCTCTCTCTAATAAATAAATAAAATCTTTAAAAAAAAAAAAAAAGATTTCCTTGTTTATTTATTTTAGAGCAAGATAGAGTGTGAACAGGGGGAAGGGCAGAGGGAGATGGGGAAGAGGGAGAATCCTAAGCAGACTCCGCGCTGAGTCCCACTCGGGGCTCAATCTCACGACCCTGAGATCACGACCTGAACCGAAATCAAGAGTCAGACGGTCAACTGACTGAGCCACCCAAGGAGTTGGGTTTTTTTTAACAGAGGACAGACATGATCTGACTTAGTAGTTGTGGATGATGTCGGAGGAGCTCAGGAGCATGTGGGGATCCCAGGGGGTTCAGGGGACTTGCTGACATTGTGGGACATTGTGCCTCTGAGCTGGCCACAGAAAGCTTCTGTGTGACTTCGTTATGAGTCAAACAAAAGTGAGTTTCTTGAGCTTTAAAAACACACCAAAGCAGGGCACCTGGGTGGCTCAGTTGTTAAGCGTCTGCCTTTGGCTCAGGTCATGATCCCGGGGTCCTGGGATCGAGCCCCACATCGGGCTCCCTGCTCAGCGGGAAGCCTGCTTCTCCCTCCCCAACTCCCCCTGCTTCTGTTCCCTCTCTCACTCTCTGTCAAATAAATAAATAAATAATCTTTAAAAAATAAAAATAAAAATAAAAACACACCAGAGCTTTGGATATAACAACAGCTACAAAGAGACAATGTGCTAAATGCTTTGAACATTTATTTAGATCATTCAGTGGGGCCTCTGCTTCCTACAACAGTAGATTAGATAAATCAGATCATCCTTCTCATTTGGGACAATCAAAAAAGCTGGATTGAAAAGAAAAATTTCATCTTAAAAACATCAAACCAGCTAAAACTCAGAAGAAGAGGATCTAAGGAAGTAAACTCAGATGGTTGTGCCCTCAGGTTATTTATGTACTCTGAGAAAAAAGCTGGGGAACTGACCTTCACTCGTAATGGTCTTATGAGGCTAGGGGAACAAAGTTCCAGATACAGGGAACCTCCAACTTGAATTTAGATTAAGGTCATCCCAGACTGGCAGTGTCCTCAGGCATAGAACAGAAGCACATGAAAATCCTCTATCAGCCTAGGCCTCAAATTTTTCCTACAAATAATTTTAAAAATACAATGTCTAATATACAGTCAAAGATAGCTAGGCACATTAGGAAAAAAGGCGGCCCCGTGATTGAAAACCAACAGAAATCCACCCAAACTTGAAATACTGGAATTCTCAATAGACTCGAACACCCCCCTCATCTGCTCTCCATACTGCTCATACTGCTCCTCTTGAGATAATGAAATGGACGTGCACAGGCTAGGGACTTGCCTAAGGTCACCCAACTAGGGAGTGGGAGGGCTGTGATTCAGCACAGGCCCGTTGCCGCCCATGTGTGCTACTGAAAGAAAACTCACAGGGGCGCCTGGGTGGCTCAGTCCGTGGAGCGTGTAACTCACGGTCTCAGGGTCATGAGTTCGAGCCCCACATTGGGTGTAGAGATTACTTAAAAATATATATATATTTAAAGGTTTTCATTTTATTTATTTTATTTTTTTAAAAGATTTTATTTATTTATTTGAGACAGAGAGAACGAGAGAGAGAGAGCACATGAGAGGGGGGAGGGTCAGAGGGAGAAGCAGGCTCCCTGCCGAGCAGGGAGCCCGATGCGGGACTCGATCCCGGGACTCCAGGATCATGACCTGAGCCGAAGGCAGTCGCTTAACCAACTGAGCCACCCAGGCGCCCTATTTTATTTATTTTATTTATTTATTTATTTATTTTTTAAAGATTTTATTTATTTGACAGAGAGAGAAACAGCGAGAGCAGGAACACAAGCAGGGGGAGTGGGAGAGGGAGAAGCAGGCTTCCCAGGGAGCAGGGAGCCCGATGTGGGACTTGATCCCGGGACCCTGGGATCATGACCTGAGCTGAAGGCAGACGCTTAACGACTGAGCCACCCAGGCGCCCCCTATTTTATTTATTTTAAATATTTTATTTATTTGAGACAGAGAGAGAGAGCACAAGCAGGGGGAGCAGCAGAGGGAGAGGGAGAAGCAGACTCCCTGCTGAGCAGGGAGCCCTACGTGGGACTCAATCCCAGAACCCTGAGATCACGACCCGAGCTGAAGGCAGACGCTTAATGGACTGAGCCATTCAGGCACCCCAAAAATAAAATCTTTTAAAAAGAAAAAAAGGAAGAAGGTTGGGGGGGCGCCTGGGTGGCTCAGTCGTTGAGCGTCTGCCTTCAGCTCAGGTCATGATCTCAGGGTCCTGGGATTGAACCCCGCATTGGGCTCCCTGCTCCGTGGAGAGTCTGCTTCTCCCTCTGCCCCTCACCCCACTCTTGTGCTCTCTCTCAAATAAATAAAGAAAATCTTTAAAAAAATTTTTTTTAAGGTATAGGGATGCCTGGGTAGCTTGGTTGAGCGTCTGCCTTCAGCACAGGTCATGATCCCAGGGTCCTGGATTGAGCCCCGCATCATCAGGCTCCCTGTTCAGTGGGGGGTCTGCTTCTCCCTCTCCCTCTGCCCCTCCCTCCCGCTTGTACTCTCCCTTGTGCTCTCTCAAATAAGTAAAATCTTTTTTAAAAATTTACTTCATTCTTTTTAATGGCTTCATGACATGTATGACTATACCTTAATATTTATTTATTTAAAGATTTTATTTATTTATTTGAAAGAGCAAGTGAGTGAGAGAGAGAGAGAGAGAGAACAAGCAGGGGGCTGGGCAGAGGGAGAAACAGACTCCCCACTGAGTGTGGAGCCAGACATGGACCCTGAGATCATGACCTGAGCCAAAATCAAGAGTCGGACGCTCAACCGACTGAACCACCCAGGTGCCCCGAAAGAGGTAGATTTTTATGTCTCGGTATCTTTTTTAAGTTCATTTATTTATTTATTTATTTTTAGTTATCTCTACACCCAAGGTGGGGCTCGAACTCACAACCCCGAGATCAATAGTTGCATGCTCCACCGACTAAGCCAGCCAGGTGCCCCTGTATCAACATTTTTTAAATGTCCAAAATATAGTATTAATTGAAAAAAAGCAATGGCAAAACTGCGTATTTTCTACCATTTCAAAACTTCTTACATATATACACATATGTAGGGATGTGTGTGTGTGTCTATTCACAGAAAAATCTGAAATACAACTGGAACCAATTGAAAACTGGAGGACTTATATCTTCATTTCCTATGCGCTGTTTGAACGTTTTAAAATGAAAATGTTGGGCGCCTGGGTGGCTCAGTTGTTTAAGCAACTGCCTTCGGCTCAGGTCATGATCCCGGAGTCCCGGGATCGAGTCCCGCATCGGGCTCCCTGCTCGGCAGGGAGCCTGCTTCTCCCTCTGACCCTCCCCCCTCTCATGTGCTCTCTGTCTCTCTCATTCTCTCTGTCTCAAATAAATAAATAAAAAAAATCTTAAAAAAAAAAAGAAAATGTTATTACCGTATAAGCAGAACAAAGAACACACATGCCCACGTGCGTGTATATATATATATATATATACACTTTTTATTTCTAGGCTGATTTTAAGGGCATTATTGCAGGAGGCTTCCTGATTCTTCAGCCTATTTGCCATGCTCTCCTCCTCAAACTTCCCGAATCCAATCACCAAACTGCTATCAAGAGGATTTTCCATTTGTCAGATGGCGCTACCAATGTTGTTAAGGATGCTTAAACTCTCATGGCCCCGGGGATGAAAGGCGAGTTCTGTGAGATGCAGTCTGGCAGTCTCTCCTTGGACTGACCTTGTACCATCTCCTCCCCCCTCCCATTGCACCTGCCACCCCAGCCATCCTCTGTCAGCCGCGTGCACCCAGGCGTGCCACCCCGTTCCCAGCTTTGCTGTCCTGCCTTTCCACCCCTACTCCCCATTCCTCCCCCGCCCCCACCTCCACTTTTGACCCCACTGATGTCAGTTTATCCTTTAGCTGATGTCACTTCTCTGGAAAATCCCTGAGATTGGTGTTAGGAGAGGAAGATCTCTTACAAATATCTCTCTGCTCCACAATCTCCACATTTTAACACACTAACCACTTGTCAGTTTCCTGTCTACATGTTAACACTTGATCATCAGGAAGATTCTAGAAAGGTGGGCCTTCACCTTGCTCGCCACCCTCTCCCCAGCCCCTGGCACACTGACAATCCATAAGCGCTCAATAAATATTAATTTAGCTAACTACAACATTCAATCTTCTCAAACTCTAAAACTTGGAAAGAAGGCAAAAGGATAACTAGTTGTCCTTTTATTTATTATTTTTTAAAATATTTTATTTATTTATTTGACAGAGAGAGAGAGCACAAGCAGGGGAAGTGGCAGGCAGAGGGAGAAGCAGGCTTCCCGCTGAGCAGGGAGCCCGACGCAGGGCTCTATCCCAGGACCCCGGGACCATGACCTGAGCCGAAGGCAGCTGCCCAACCGACTGAGCCACCCAGTCGCCCCTCTAGTTGTCCTTTTAATATCAAAGGAAAAAAAAATAAAGGGCTTAAAGGTACAACTGGGTGTACACTGAAGCAGAATAGGGGGTCATTCTCTGCCATCCGTGTGACAGGTATGATTTGGGGGACATTCCAAAGGGCCTGGGACCCACATTTCACCCATGCCTGGAAATAATCTTCCCTCCTGAGTAAGCAGTGATGGACCTTGAGTTAACTGGACATCAGTCACTGGGGCGTGGATATTTTTTTTTTAAACATTTTATTTATTTATTTTGATAGACACAGCGAGAGAGGGAACACAAGCAGGGGGAGCAGGAGCAGGAGAAGCAGGCTTCGCGCGGAGCGGGGAGCCCGATGTGGGGCTTGATCCCAGGACCCTGGGATCATGACCTGAGCTGAAGGCAGATGCTTAACCACTGAGCCACCCAGGTGCCCCTGGGGCGTGGATATTAACACAACAAACGTGCCAATGTGGATGCACACATTCATTTTACTCTCTGGCTGCTCCGTGATAGGTAAGTTCTACTGTGAGGAGAGCCCGAGGAAGGAAACGTCGGCAGTGCAGACCCCTTCCTAGAAGGGGATAACCCCGAAGTGAAGGGCCTATGTGGGTATTAGGGGGAATTCTCCATGACTGCCTGCTTCCTACAGGTCTTGGGCCAGCCAAGGTGTGGCAGGGGCGGAGGCCAGAATGGGTGCTCTTATTTGTGCAAACATTGGTCAGTGGCCAATGAGGCCCCAGGCCAGGGCTCCGACTCTGGAGTGCTGGAATGCTATTGGATTCCATGCACACATTCCTGATTCTCCACTGCCAAAATGTGCCATGGCATGTATCAAAAGAGAACTATTGATGGTGTAGGAGGAATTTCAAGGCCTTTCTTGAGCTACAAAGACAAGGCTGAGAACCTGTTCCAGGCCATCCTAGCAATGGGGACACGACTGTAATGCACAAAATGTGACAGTTTGGAGGGTCTTGGGGCACTTTTCCCACCCACCTTCCAGCTCCCAGAGAGGAAGCCAGGTAGCTGCCCGTCACCGCTGGCCCTCCCAGCCCCCTCCTGTGGCAGCTGGTCAGCTCCACCACTACAGCAATTCGTAAGCATGGAATCATGCTCTCCCTTCTTTTCAGGAGTTGGATGGCGGAGATGAAAAGCCTCCCACTTCTGCCTTTTCAGAAGACAGGACGTCATCTGCACACATAAATCGGAGTGGACGGCTAAAACTCGCTGGGCTGGGCGACCCTTGCCTTCCATGTTCTCAGTTCATTACCTTACCAATTAAGAAGGACAAACACGCCCGGCCTGGAGAGCTTCTTCCAGGGCTCAGACTAATTCTGCAAGCGTGGGGCTTGGTGGCCCTTCTGAGACCTGCAAAGCCTCCCTATTCTCACTCTGGGTTGTCAACCCTCCTTTTTGGACAAAGCAGCAGAAAACACTCAGAAAACAGCTCCTGGACAGAGGCTGAGCCAGCTGGGAGGTGGAGGCCCACATCGTGTCAAGACTGAATTCATGCTTTGCCCTTAGGCGTGCTGGCGCCTTGCCTGGCCCTCAAGCCACATGCTAGACCCACAGGTCTCTGCCTCTCTGCCCAGCTACAGACCCAACACCAGGCGGCTTCTCCCAGACTCAGCTCCAGGCTGAATTTCTCCAGCTGAATCGTCTGCACAGAAAACCAGGGCGCTCTCAGCCCTGCCAAGTTGCTTCGCCTCCGATGCAGGCCCCCTGGGCGCCGTCTATTTTAACGTATGGACTTTGTGGCCATGGTTCGCACTGTTTCCTTGCTGGTGGTTTCCTCCCCGTGAATTTTCCATTCCCAAGTACCCATTTACTCCTTGGAACAGACTTCGAATGGTCCTGGCTGCCTTGGCGGGGCCTTCCTCCTTTCCTGGAGGGCAACTCCACGAAGACCCTTGTCTCTGCAATCCCAATGGCCAGCAGCAGCTCCCCGAGGCTGGCCTCCTTGCCAGTTTGGTGGGGGCTTCTCCCTGCCCGAAAGACATTCACAGCCCAGAGACCTTCGAAGCCACAGTCCGCTGAGCACCAGGGCGGAGGCATCAGGGCCCGTCGCCATGGCAACCCTTGGCTTCCCAGGCCGGCCCAACCCATTGTCTGCCTGGCAGCTGGGCTCAGTTGTTTGCTGACTCCCAAGACTTTGCTTACTCAGCTCCCAGCATTCCCAGATGGACCTGCTGCCCCTCGCCTCCAAGTGGGTTTTTCAGACTGCCCTCCAGCCACCCTCTGCCCCACTCTTCCCCTCGCCAAGCCTTGGAAATCTTTCCACTTAGCAAAGCGTTTCTGAAGAGGCCCCTTACAGGACAGGCGGCCCCTCTATTTATTTTAGCTGCCGCTCAGGCTCGGCTGGTCGGCCAAGGCTCGCTCCCTCCACCGGGCCAGCGCGGGGAGAGTGAGAACGGGGCTGCTGAGCACGCACTTGCTGAGGCAGCGACAGGCACAGGCCCCAGGTTGGTTCTCCTCTTTAATTCGAACTTCTCCGACAGCAAAACTCTTCTTTCTAACACACCCTCAAAGATGGTACAGAAAAGACAACACATTTTCTCTTAACTTACATCCTTGGACCCAAAATTAAACTCCCACCAGTGCACTCAGCACTGAAATGGAGGGGCGCCTGGGTGGCTCAGTCAGTTGAGCGTCCGACATTTGGTTTTGGCTCAGGTCATGATCTTGGAGTTGTGGGATGAGTCCTGTGTCAGGCTCCATGCTCAGCGGGGAGCCTGCTTGAGGATTCTCTCTCTCCCCATCTGCCTCTCCCCCCATTCACGCTCACAGTCTCCCCCACTCCAAAGTAATAAATAAATCTTTAAAAAAAAAGTACTGAAATGGAAAAGAGCACACAGGCATTTGCTGAGGTTTCCTGTCTTCCCCGCTCTGGCACACAGATTCCACCTTCCAATGCTTTATTTTCCCCAAAGTTTTTGCCATAATTTCTCCTAAGTGTTTAAATAACTTCCTGGAATAAAATGGTCTATCTATATATGTAACAAAATTACACAATTAGGGCGCCTGGGTGGCTCAGTTGGTTAAGCGACTGCCTTCGGCTCAGGTCATGATCCCGGGGTCCTGGGATCGAGCCCCGCATCGGGCTCCCTGCTCAGCGGGGGGTCTGCTTCTCCCTCTGACCCTCCCCCCTCTCGTGTGCTCTCTCTCATTCTCTCTCTCTCAAATAAATAAAATCTTAAAAAAAAAAATCACACAATTAAATTCATGTTCTCAAAAATATTTAATGATATAGAAGTTCACGAGTTAAGTGAAAAGAGCAGGATTAAAAAACCACACGTGCGACAGGACACCGATTTTATAGCGCGCACACACACACACACCACTCAGCAACACCAGACAAAACCGTGTCACGTCAAGAACAGTGATTACCTACGTGGTGGCGACTGAAAGTCACTTTCTACACGTGCGAACTGTTCGTACAACTTTAAAAGCAGTTACACGGGGGTTTCTGAAGAACGGCCAGGAACGGGGACTAACGGCAGACCCGGAACCAACCCCCCAGAGCTCTGACAACCAATGGGAAAATGCCTGAAGGGAACCGTGCCCAGAGACAGGATGGGAAAGACGGCTGTGGATTTAAACGTTTAGCTTCTTCTTCACCCCAATGTGACTGTGAGGAATACAATCTTGGTCCCTGCCTTCTCAGGGTACTGCCCGCCACGTACAGACAAGCCTCGTGTACCCCCCACCAGGCACCCCGAGGAACAGCCACCAGCCCATCTTGAAGACGCCAACAGGCTGAGGTTGAATGTCTCCCGCAAAGTCACATGGCTGGCCAGGGCCCCTCAGGATTCCAACTCAGAGCTCTAATATCAAAGCCTGCTGCCTTAATCACTATTATTGCCACATCCAAACCTGAGGGATAAACTACCAATTAGACAATTAAAACAAAAAAACACCACTCTCTGGCACAAGGAAAGGAACCTGGGCCTGCATCTCAAGGCACTCAACCCCCACGGGGCAGAAATCCCAGGTGTGGCATGGAGGCAGCCACCCGTCCCAGGGGTCCCGGCCCAGGCCTCTCCCAGACCGACTTCTCAGACAGTGACGGCACCTGAAGGGCCCGCTCAACCATCCTTCTCCCCTTTCTCGTTTCCAGGCCATGCTTTCGAGGGTCTGCCACTTCCTGCCCCCAGGCCCAACAGAGGACAGCTGGGAACTGACCTCTGTTTACAAACTAAAACCCCAGAATCCAAGAATCTTGTCATTTATTTTCACATCTATCTTTCCTATAAAGGAATCTCTTCTAAAGAACTGGCTTTAAAGAACCACAAAATCAGCAACTAGGCTTTCAAGTTCTAAGTCATGTTATTTCTTTTTCTTAAAATAAGCATGGGCTACTTTGGAAATCACACACACACACCACACACACACACCACACACACACACACACATGAGATTGAGTTTTTGTTAAGAATAACTCAAGTGTAGAACTTACCACCATATTCTGAACCAAAGGATGATAGGAATGACAAAAAGCCCCAGCTGCTGATGTCGACAATCACAGGGACAGACATCCAGGGTGGATGGCATGGCTGCGAGTCTGACCAGGGCCCCTGAGCCGGCCACAGAGCCAAGTCTCCAGGATGCCTGAGCCCTCAGGAAATCCCAGGCAGGCTCCCAGGCAGGCTCCCAGGCGCGCCTGCCCCCCGCCCTCCAGACCAGCAGCTGGCAGCTCCCTCTAGTGGCAATGCCTGCCTCCTCCACATGCATGGCCCTCAAGAGAGCAGGACAGCAGGCCCAAGGCAAGCCTGCATGGAACGGAATGCTGGGGCACTGCTTTCATTCCTCCTGAGACCTGCCGCCCGGGACCTAGACTGAGTATCGCTGATGACGGCAGATTGTCAAAATTCTTGGCAAGACCAAGACAGAAAACATGCACAAGGTAAATTTAGATATAAATAAGACACAACGAAGTTAGACCTTGAACAGTCTCTAGGGAATCAAAACCAACCCTGGGGGGTGGCAGAGTTCCAGGGAGGACGTGTAAGCGTGGGTCTGAGATGCCAAGGGGCCACCAGAAGAATCAGGACAAAAACCGACAGTTTAAATGAACAGAGACGTTAAAACCCACATCCGAATAACCAGCCTTCCACATAATCTGTAGGAAGCTGAATCCACGAGTTTGAAATGCTACCTCAGTAAGACTCTCACAGATTTAAACGCACAAATGACGTGACCCCACCTGATATCCTTGGTTACCAAAATCACTTCTGACCCTGGAGGATCAAGAATTGTGACAACCAGGAAGAAGACAAACAATGGGTTTCCATCATTTCCCCCAAAGCCATCCGGAAGAACAGCATCATCACTGGCCTCCTGTCCCCCCTTGGAGAAAGCGCTAAATGGCAGACTCATCTGCAGGTACAAGTTCTGGTCCAGCCACAAAAGGCAAGATGGGGCTTTCCAGGCGTTGCTCTGCTGGTCCTTCTTCCAAACAGCCTGGTGTCCAGTGCTGCCCACAGCGTGTCCTTGGTCTCAGGTGAGAAGTCAATTAGGACAGAGCTCATTCTAAAGAGACCACAGGAAAGGTTTCCTGGATTTGAGAGCAATTCTTTCAGCATAAAGTCATCAGATGAAAAAAAACCCAAAAAACGAATGGCTCTTGAATCCAAACGTTTTATCTATGAAACCTTGATTACACTGAATAGACCGAACGTGATCTTTGAACACTGGACCATGGGAATGAAAGTGTGTGTGGACGGCATCAGATAAGCAAGGGATGAGCATGACCCCCGGCAGTGACCGACCACAGGCAGACCCTGCTGCTGGGACCTCCTGCCTGTCTGTCATCGATGGGCGAGGACCAGGGGAGCCCCCATATCCTGTTATGCTTGCGAGCCCGCTGGCCAGCCCTCCTTCCTCTTTGGTAGATTTTTGTGGCCCCAGTTTCCCTATTTTTATTCAGATTCCAACAACCAGGTCTTTGAAGAGCTTGGTGAGGAATCAACAGTGTTCTCTCTGTTTTAATGGTGTACAAACTTCTCCCTGAAGCTTTAACCCTTTAGAAAATAAAACAGTAAGTATGAAGAAGCATACAGAACACTAGGGCAAAACTCTATGTCATGGAGCTTTCAAAAGAGTTAAACTGACTCTAGATCCACGAGTTACACAAGAAACACTGTTTGCAACGTAAGTGCACCATTCCCTGCCATCGCCATCAGTCTGACTTCAGGCTGGAGACGGAGTCCAGTTTTCCGGTAAAAGCTCCTTCCCTTACTATGACGTCAGCATCAGTTTATCTTTCGATAGAGTTTGGGTTTGGGGTGTACTTTCTCTTCACGTGTCTCCTCGGTTTCTCTTGCTCCAATTTTCTCTGATGCTCCAGGAAGTTTAAAGTTATAATCTGTGGTGATGTAAGGTATTGTCCCTTCGAGCCCATGCTGAAACAGAAACATGAAGAGAACGTATGGAAACACCCCAAATCCTGCCAATTAGAGTTTGCAGCATTTCATTTCTTCCCCAGAAAATACTGTGAAAAGGGAGAGTCTGAGTGAGGTCCTTGCACTCCTAAGACCTCTGGTCCCTCTTCCTGCAGAGGGTCCACTTGACCCAACGGCCCAGGTACAAAGGTGACTGCCGCCTTTCTGTCCAATTCAACTGCACAAACACATCGACCAGCACAAGAGTGTGAGGGGGAGGCGTGGCTGCGCCTCTCTCTCGAACAAGTTAAGCAGCTAAGAGGGGAGAACATCCACTGCCTCCCCACGCCACCACACAGATGTCCTCAGCCAACATGACCTTCCCGTGACCTTCTCACAGGTGCACCCACAGACTGGCATCAGGAAGGAGTCATCCTGGGGAGACCACCTCTGTTCTCCCCTCCCATAACCTACTTCTGGGATAATGGCTCTACCACGGGGCTCCTGGCCACTAATGATGGCAATTCATGGCCATGGGCCTCTGAGGCCACCCAGACACTCCATTTGCCACGTTCAGCCTCTCCAACAAAGTGTGGAATTCCCGCACAATAACCTGTCCCCATGACGCTCTCTGGCTACCCCCAGGGCTGCCCCTGGAAGTGGCACTCACTTGGCTCTTGAAGACACACTGTGGAATGGAAATGGCTCCGACCAGCAGACAATTCACATTTCTTAGCTCCTCCGGGGGCACAGGAGTGAGGATGTGGTAAAGCCTCTTCTCCATGTCGATCCCTCTACAAATTCCTTGAAGACACAAAACACACACAAATAATCCTTTCTGGAAGATATACCTCCCTACCACTGAGAATTGTAGAATGGCTTTTAAAATAAGAATTTCAATTTCAACTGTGTTTTGCTTTGAAAATATAAAGTTTCAAGAGATGGGAGAATTTGACTACTCTTGGTCAAGACTCGTCAAATCTCCCATCTCTTGGAACCCTTCCCCTTGTTCAGCCATGAGCAACCAAAGTGGCCAAAGTCCTAGACTGTCTCAAGTAAGGCACACCCAGGCCAGGAAGAAAAGCCACCGTGCAGAACACGTGAACGACTCAATCCTTCCCCATCCTCAACTCCTTCTTCACGGTCTGTACCAGGTGACACAGTTTCTGAAGTAGTATTGTCTAACTCAGAAACGTGTATTTGATTACCTAAGAGTTTTGCTAATTTTCGGTTACATAGGTCCAGCACCCTTCCAGAAATATACCCTGACATTTATTGACCTCAGTGAGCCAGGGGGACAATCACGTGAGGTAGGCTTGGCGAAGGAGGAAGGGCCTAAACACGGCCAGGCCAATGGTCCTGGGCCTGAGTGATGGGGGCACCAGAACGTGACATACATCTGTCCTCAGATCACCCAAAGGTGCCAAGCCCAGCACAGAAACGGTGGCTCTGACTGGCAGAGTAAGAAGAGATGAGACAGAGAAATCAGAGGGGTTTCAGAAACAAGCTACCACCCCTGCTAGGGGGTTGGATGTATCGAATGAAGGCAAGGGGGTGCCAAGGTAGACCCAAAGGTCTGGCGTGAACACCAGAGTGAATCTTCCAAGGACTCCTCACAGGCCTGGGAACAGGAGATGGTGCAGGGTGGAGGGGATTTGGGGAGAAAATTAGGACCTCAGTCTTGGACCTAAGTCTCAGATGCCGGTGAGATACCCAAGTGGAGAAGCGAGCTGGGCTTGGAGTTCAGACACACAGTCATGCTATAGAGATCCTGTGGGAAGTCAGCCTAAAGATGGATGGAGGGCCCTAGCACATGGACAGATGGCCTAGGGAAAACATGTCAAGTGACAAGAAGGCCATGACCAGGCCCTTAGGAATCTTGGCAGGAGAAGCAGAGAAAATGCTGCTTCTTTCCTGCCCACCAGCCCCCAGGCATACTGTCTAGAAGCCAGAGACACTCTGACCACTCCAGCCGAGAGATAGATCCAAGGTCAAGACCAATCACATACAGTTGGAGAAGGGGATTGATTTCAGTAAGTATATAGACATGTTTTACTTTCACTCACCAAACCCCAAACAATCACAGATTGGAGTCTGGGCGAGTAGGATGGGACCATTTGCGTATCCTCTGACATCATCCAGGATCTTGCAAAGACCAACCCAGCTGGCATTCACAGCGTATAATATATGGGTAGGAGCGACATCAGCATGAATAATCCGGAGTGCAACCGCATTGAAAGGGACCTGGAAAATAAATGTGCACCTCCCTCTATTAATTCTACCGGAAAGGCTACTTTTAATTTTTATAAGTTGACTAGGCAGGTATCTGAAGTTATATTGGCCAAACTGCCCACCAAAAAGTATCTAAACAGAAATGCTAACAAACACTGGTCAGTGTTTCACTACTTTAATACAGAGTACCTAAGAAATTCATACAAAGTTCTTCGCCAGCCAACACTTGCTAGAAATCCAAACTGATGCCTGGAACTTTCTTATCTAAAGAGACACATTAAGACACAAATCTGAAGATATCCTAAATGCGTTAAAGTCAGGGGGCACTGAGAAAACCCCACTCGCTGAGAGGTCTCCCAATGTCAGAAAGCAAACCTCCATTCAGTGGAAAAAAGCCTCCATCTATTCTCTATGTAACATACTGAATTAAGAAAAATGGATTGAACTCCAGGAGCACAAGATAAATACAGTGGAGCCTTGAACAACACAGGGGCTAGAGGCACTGACGCCCCACCCCATGCAGTCAAAGATCAACAAATAACTTCTGGCCACACCCCCCCAAAAAAACTTAACTGCTAAGAGCCTCCTGTTGATCAGAAGCCTTCCCAATAACATAACAGTCGATTAACACATACTTTGTGTGTTGAATGTATTATATAGTATATTCTCACGATAAAGTGGGCTGGAGAAAAAAATGTTATTTAAAAAATTACAGGGAAGAATACATTTACAACACTGGACTGACTGTATTTATCAAGAAAAACCCTGCATGTAAGTGGACCCGTGCAATTGAAACCGGTGTTGTTTAAAGGTCAATTGTAACTACCTTTAACGTGTAACTCTCTGGGTAATTCCCGATTTGTAAAGTACAAAAGTATTTTGTTATACTGTTTAGATTCCAAAACCAAATTTGAAATAGCAAAAGGCAGATGCAATTACTGGTAGATAAGCTTCAAGTTCCATTGTAGAGCATCTCTGAGTAAATGACCCCATTGACCAAAAGTTCATTCAACTAACTGCCTGAGATTCTCCAGGAGATATCTCACCATCAGGCCTGGGAGACACGTCCTCGTTGGCCAGCCCCACTGCTCCTGCCTCAGGAGTGCCTCTGGAGTGTGACCGCAGGCCAGGGTCTCCACCTGCCTGTGCCCGTCGCCAAAGCTGTAAACAGGGAATGAAAGAGCCTCTCTCTCACTGGGAGGCCACGAATCCATCGAGCTGTTCCATCTCAAGTGCTTAGCAGAACACCCAGCACACAGGGAGTGCTTAGTATGGACAGCAGAGGGTGAATACTCTGGGCTCCAGTCCCAGCCCAACCTTTTACTAGCCACCTCGGGCAAGCTGACTCAGTGTCCCTGACCTCAGTTCTAGCATCTGTAAAATGGGGTAATAACAAAGCCATTGTGAGTAAAGAAGTTAAGAGGCTTAGAACTGAGCACAGCAGAGGGTAAGCATTTAGGAAATGCCACCTATTGCTATTTTAATCTTTAGTCATCTGGAATTCTAATATCATGGTGGTTTCTTCCCAAAATAATTCTAAGGAGCTAGGATTCCAAAATGCAAATACTCTGGTGCTAGAATCCATCTTTTTTTTTTTTAAAGATTTTATTTAGGGGCACCTAGGTGGCTCAGTCGTTAAGCATCTGCCTTCGGTTCGGGTCATGATCCCGGGGTCCTGGGATCGAGCCCCACATCGGGCTCTCTGCTCAGCGGGGAGCCTGCTTCTCCCTCTCCCGCTCCCCCTGCTTGTGTTCCCTCTGTGTCTATCTCTGTCAAATAAATAAGTAAAATCTTAAAAAAAAAAAAAAAGATTTTATTTATTTGAGAGAGAAAGAGTGAGAGAGCACAAGCAAGGGGAGCGGAAGAAGCAGGTTCCCTGCTGAGCAGGGAGCCTGATGCGGGGTGCAGTCCCAGGACCGTGGGACCATGACTTGAGCCGAAGGCAGACGCTTAACCAACTGAGCCACCCAGGGGCCCCTAGAATCCACTTTTGACAATAGTATGAAATGCTTTCAAGAGTGGTTTCCGGGGGGCGCAATCGGTTAAGTGTCTGACTCTTGATCTCAACTCAGGTCATGATCTCAGGGTCGTGAATTCAAGCCCGGCATTGGGTTTCCACGCTGGTCATGGAGACTACATTTTAAAAAAATAACAACAACAACAACAAAAGAGTGGTCCCCAGATGCCAGGAGCCACTGCGAACACTCACTGAGCCCATACAACCATCCTCTGAGGTCTGGCACAGCCTCCTTTCTCCAGGTAAGACATGGACTCACACACAGCTAAACAGTGGGAGCGCTGGAGCTGGACTGCCCGGTGCCACCTCTGGGGTCAGGCAGAACATTCTTAATAACCAGCACGGAGCACAGTCGTGCCCAACGCAGGACAGCAGCTAGGAGCATGGACTCTCGAGCTAGATTACTCGACCTCCCGTCTGTAAACTGAGGCAGCTACAGAACCTACGCCCCAGGGCCGTTCTAAGGATAAGACGAGCGAAGCAGCATAAAGTGGCTGGAGAACACGCACAGGAAGGCCCACGAGGGCTCGTTACATCCACTGAGAATCCCTCATCCAAGGTGAGGTTACCTGATAGGGTGTGAGACCGTGTAAAGGACAAAGCGGTTTTGGCACTGGAGGCTGCAGCTGGCCGAGGTAACCTAGTACCGCCAAATCTCGAAGCACTTTGTTATGCGACTCTCTGCAAAGTAAATCAGAATGAAGTAAACAGAGATTTAACCTCAGAAACAGAGTCCCTTGGTCATTACACAGGTTACGTGTAGAGAGATCACACATTCCCACCTTAACATCTGCAGACCCTTTCTTTTTTTATTTTTTTAAAGATTTTATTTATTTATTTGACAGAGAAAGACACAGCGAGAGAGGGAACACAAGCAGGGGGAGTGGGAGAGGGAGAAGCAGACTCCCTGCCGAGCAGGCAGCCCGATGCGGGACTCGATCCCGGGACTCCAGGATCATGACCTGAGCCTAAGGCAGTCGCTTAACCAACTGAGCCACCCAGGCGCCCCTGCAGACCCTTTCTATAAACCCACTGGAGAAACATGACATGTAAAGACTCTCCTTCAATAAAAGCTCTTGGCAACCAGAGCTGAAGGCCACCTCTGGATACAGGTCTTCCTCAATTTACAGTGGAGTTCCATCTTCATTCATCCACAAAAAGGGGAAAATATCAGATGTCGAAAATGCCTTTAAGACACCTCGCCTACCAGGGGTGCCTGGATGGCTCAGTCGTTGAGTGTCTGCCTTCAGCTCAGGTCATGATCCCAGAGTCCTGGGATCCCTCCTCAGCAGGAAGCCTAAAAAAAAACTAAAAAAAACTAAAACTAAAAAAAAAGAAAGAAAAAAGACACCTTGCCTACGGGACGTCACTGCTTAGCCTCGCCTACTTTAAACGTGCTCAGGACACTCACATTAGCCTCCAGCCTGGCAGAATCACCTAACACAGAGCCTACGTTGTATGGGCGCAGAATGGCGTCTGTACCCATGGCTCACCCTCCGGGCTGACCCGAAGCCCAGCACTAGGACAGAGGGTCATACCGCATCGTGCGTGCCCAGGAAAAGACCAAAATTCAAAGTAGTTTCTACCGAACGTGTATTGCTTTAATACCAACGTAAAGTGGGAAAATTGAAAGTCACACCATCTTAAGTCAGAGGTTGTCTGTGTTTCCATTGGGACAATAACAGCTCAGAAAAGAACAGATTCGGGCGCCTGGGTGGCTCAGTTGGTTAAGCGACTGCCTTCGGCTCAGGTCATGATCCTGGAGTCCCAGGATCGAGTCCCGCGTCGGGCTCCCTGCTCGGCGGGGAGTCTGCTTCTCCCTCTGACCCTCCTCCCTCTCATGCTCTCTGTCTCTCATTCTCTCTCTCTCAAATAAATAAATAAAATCTTTAAAAAAAAAAAAAAAGAAAAGAACAGATTCTCCTTCATGAACATAGGGCTGTGAGACAGATTCAAAAACTTGTGGAAGACTTATTCCTCTTAAGGAATTGAGGGCAGAAGGCCTTGTTGAACTGAACAGAACTTCATTCTCCAGCCATGACAGTTTAATTACCTGTTTCTCGGAGTTTTCCTAAACGCAAAGTCCGACTGGACGCATATCAGCTTATGTCCAGTGAACACAACTGGACTCTCCTTTTCTTCGTCAGCAAATTCCAAACTCTCTGTAAACTCTGCCAGTTGGAAACCTCTGTCTCTGACTCTGGACTTGCTCTTGGTGTACAGGCCGTCCATATCGTCCACATAGTCAGGGGTCAGGTTCGGCATGTATTTACTCCGGCCAGAACTGAACTGCACGACGTGGCTGGGAGACAGCAACCGGATGAGATCGATGAGAAGCAAAAGCCCTTTGTCTGTGAGGAGGAGGACACGGGCAGTTGGTACGCTACTAAAATAGTGACACACTCCTATAAGAACATGGCACAGCTGTTCTGAGACAAAGAAAGGATCCCGAAGAAGAAATCTCCTAAAAACTGGGCTCCAGCTTTACTGCCTGAAGCCAAAAGCTTATTCACACGGCCCCACCTTTCCGGCCAGATGTGCCTTCCCAGGCTTACCTGACACCCAGCCCATTGTGTTGACGATGAGAGGGGACTCTTTCTTGTAGGAGCTGAACACATACTTTATTATCTCAATATAATTTTCATAGTTGTTTTTACAAGAAGGTTTCCCATAATATACCATTTTCTGTGGTGTCCTCTGGTGGGTGAAAGGTGGTCCTAGGAAGATAAAAGTAAGAGTTTGAATCTGTGACTATTTAAAAGGAGGTGAGGGTTTTTCTCCAGCCATCACCAGTGACAAAGATCCTTAGGAAATCAAAGACCATCCTACCAGACCATTCTACCACTAGGAATAGTTGTATCCCATTTTCAGAAATCTAAGCTTTCCGGGCATCTGGGTGGCTCAGTCGGTTGAGTGTCTGCCTTCAGCTCAGGTCATGATCCCAGCGTCCTGGGATCGAGCCCCCCACTGGGCTTCCCTGCTCAGTGGGGAGTCTGCTTCTCCCTCTGCCTCGCTTCCCTGCTCATGCTCGCTCTCTCTTAAATAAATAAAATCTTAAAAAAAAAAATCTAAGCTTTCAACTTCATACAAAGACATGCTCATTTTTACATATAGTTAATTCCAATTCTGTCCTAATATGACCATTCACTCAACAAACATTTACTGAGCACATGTAACACTCTGAGCATTGTTCTAGATACTTAGGATACACCTGTGAACAAAGCAACACCCATCCTTATAGGGCTGATGTTCTAATGAAAGGACAAATAAGAACAATAATCACTTGCTGGAATCTAGCACTTACTATGTCCCATCTACTTCACATGTAGTCTCTGATGTTCATAAAAACCCTATGAGGTAGGTAGTGTTACTATCTGCATTTTTAACTTGACCAAGGTCACACAGCGAGTAAGTATCAGTTGGGCTTGAACTCAGGTGAGCCAACTCCAGGGCAGATGCTCCTAACTTGCAGCACCGGTCTGTCGAGCCTGAGCCAACTCCCCTCTCTGGTTGGGGCTGGGAACTCACTCAGCAGGCTGGTGACCAGGACCACATGCCAACAGTCGGCAGGGTGAGGGCCTTGGTTAATGTGGTTGGTGCAAGGCCACTGGGACAGGGCTGGCGAGGCTCCCCTCAAGGGTGGGGTACAGGGATTTGGGGCGGCCCACAGCTGAAGAAGTGGCCTGCACAGCAGAGGGATTGAACAAATACAAAGGCTCTGAGTAAATATGTAAATACGTGGACAATAATCATAGCCACAGTTCTTATCATCAGAAATGAAACTTATAAATATGGGGGCACCTGGGTGGCTCAGTCGGTTAAGTGTCTGCCCTCGGCTCAGGTCATGATCCCAGGGTCCTGGGGTTGAGCCCTGCATCGGGATCCCTGCCCTGCGGGGAGCCTGCTTCTCCCTCTCCCTCTGCCTGCCACTCTGCCTATTTGTGCAATCTCTCTCTCTGTCAAATAAATAAATAAAATCTTAAAAAAAAAAAAAAAGAAACTTATAAATATGGAAGGGGAAAGGCTAACTAGAATAAACCCGGGCTGTCAGACTGGAATCGGAATGATCGCAGTAAACTCGTGGCTCTTAATACACAGGAAACATACATACAAAGAGATATACATGCAGTGTATATACACATACATATGCATATACCCATACATACACACGTATGTGCATGTATGGGTCTAAGCATGCATATACTTCCTAGCTCTGTCCACTGAGGGGAGCCTACAGTCACATCCCAGAAGAAATAACACACTTTATTATAGGCAGAGTGGAAAATGCTGGCAAACACTTATCTTAACCAAATGATGAGAGTTAACCTCTCTGGTAACAGGGCAAACTGACAGCTTGTTGATATGATGCATTGAGAACACAGCACCACATCTCAATCAAACCATAGGGACATCCGATAAATGTACTCTTCCAAACTGCCAAGGTCATAAAAGATAAGAAAAGCTGGAGGGAATGCTCCAGACTGGAGAAGACTAAAGATTTGCAAATACACACTGGGCCCGGGCAGGTGGCTGGAGGACAGAAGAGGGAACAGTACCAGGGCCAAACTGCTACCCTGACTTGGTGGCTGCATTATGACTACGTATCATAATGCGTCTTTGTCTGGGGAAACACCTGTTGAAATATTAAGGTGTGAAAAAAGAAAAGAAAAGTAAATGGACTAGGGAAAATGTAAAAGAAAAGAAGGAACAGGGCGCCTGGGTGGCTCAGTTGGTTAAGCGACTGCCTTCGGCTCAGGTCATGATCCTGGAGTCCCGGGATCGAGTCCCGCATCGGGCTCCCTGCTCGGCAGGGAGTCTGCTTCTCCCTCTGACCCTCCTCCCTCTCATGCTCTCTGTCTCTCATTCTCTCTGTCTCAAATAAATAAATAAAAATCTTTAATAAAAAAAAAAAAAGAAAAGAAGGAACAATGAAACCAGCTATAAAGCAAAATCTAAACAAATAGTTTTGATAAAACTGTAAAAACAGTATGAATGCCCTACTTATTTTTGTCAAAAAGTCTATTAAATCCACAACGAATCCAGCAACCTGATCTATCATCTGCTTAAAAGTCAACTAAACAAAAATCACACAAGTATCCCGACAGACGCAGAAAAAGCACCTGACAAAGTCCAACACTTTCATGATACAAACGTTCGACACACTAGAAATAGAAGGCAGCTTCTTTAGCCTGACGATGGGGAACGACAAAAACCCACAAATGACAGCATACTTCTGGTGAAGAACATTCCCTCTAAGGTGAGGAACAAGAAAGGAATGTTTTCTTCTATTGAGCACTGTACTGAAGGTTCCAGCCTGAGAGCGCTAGGAGACAAGAAATCAAAGGCATCCAGACTGGAAAGGAAGAGTGAAACTATTTCTATTCACAGATGATGATCTTCTATCTAGAAAATCCAAAAATATCCACAAGAAATCTACTAGAGCTAATACAGGAATTCAGCAAAGTTGCAGGTTACACAGTCAATACACAAAAATCATGTGTTTCTATACACTAACAGTGAACAATTTGTAAAAGAAATTAGGAAAGCAATTCCATTATGGTAGTAAGTGAAAGAATCCAACCCTTAGGAACTAATCTAACCAAGTGAAAGACTTACACACTGAAAACCACAAAATATTGCTGGAAGAGGGGCGCCTGGGTGGCTCAGTAGGTTAAGTGTCCGCCTTCAGCTCGGTCATGATCCCAGGGTCCTTGGACTGGGTCCTGCATGGGGCTCCCTGCTCAATGGAGGGAGGCCTCTGCCTCCCTCTCTGTCTCTCATGAATAAATAAATAAAATCTTTTAAAAAGTTGCTGAAAGAAATTTAAAAAAACTTAAGAAACAGGAAAGACATCCTGTGTTCATGTATAGGAAGATTTATCATTATCGAGATGTCAATGTCACCCAAGGTGAGCTACACATTCAATCAATGCAATCCCTACCAAAATTCAACAGCCTTGGGGTGCCTGGGTGGCTCAGTCGTTAAGCGTCTGCCTTTGGCTCAGGTCATGATCCCAGGGTCCTGGGATCGAGCCCCGCATCGGGCTCCCTGCTCGGCCAGGAGCCTGCTTCTCCCTCTCCCACTCCCTCTGCTTGTGTTCCCTCTCTCACTCTCTCTCTCAAATAAATAAATAAAATCTTTAAAAAAAAAATTCAACAGCCTTTTCGTAGGAATGGAAAAGCTGATCCTCAGATTCATACAGCATTGCAAGGGTACCAAATGGCCAAAACCATCTTGAAAAAGAATGAAGTTGGGAGGACTCACATTCCTCCATTAGCACAGAACTGGCATAAAAACAGATATACAAGCCAATGAAATAAAAGACAGGGCCCAGAAACAGGCCCTCATATGTATGATCAAATGCTTTTCCACAAGGGTGCCAAGACCATTCCACGGGGGAAAGGACAGTCTTCAACAAATAATTGGAAAACTAGACATCCACATGCAAAAAAATGATGTTGGATGCTTTCCCTATATCATATACAAAAATTAATTCAGAATGGACCAAAGACTTAAATGTAAGAGCTAAAACTTACAAAACTCCAAGAACATTAGAAAAAAATCTTTATGACATTGGACTTAGCAACTTTGTGGATATGACATCAAGGGAATGTCAACAAAAGAAAAAATAAACCGGAAAAAAAAAAAGGAAAGGAAACTGGATTTCATAAAAATTAAGAACTTTTGTGTATCAAAGGATACCATCAAGAAAATGGAAAGAAAACTTAAAAGATGGGAAAAAATGTTTGCAAATTGTTTATCTTATAAGAGATTAACACTCAGAACATATACAAAGAACTCCTAAAACTCACTAACAATGCAATTCAAAAAATGGGCGAAGGACTTCACAGACATTTCTCCAAAGATCTACAAAAGGCCAACAAGCACAGGAACAGAGGCTCAACATCATCAGCCATCAGGGAAATGGCAAATCAAAGCCACAGTGAGTTATCAGTGCACATATGACAGGACGGCTGTGATCAAGATGACAAGATGTGGAGAAGTGAGAGCCCCTGCGGATGGGGATGCAAAATGCAGCCACTGTAAAAAACAGGCTGGCGGTTTCTCAAAAGGCTAAACACGGCGTTACCACACGTCCCGGAAATTCTCCTCCAAGTGTCCATCTGAAAAAACTAAAAGCAGAGACCTGCACAGGCATTTGTACGCTGATGTTCACAGCGGCACTATTCCCAGGAGCCAGGAAGTGGCAAGAATCCCACTGTCCATCAGCAGCTGAACGTGTCAACAAAACGTGATCCATGTATACAATGGAATGATTCTCACCCACAAAAAGGAAATAAATTTTGATTATCTGCTACAATATGGACTATCTTAAAACACATGTCTGGAGGGTGCCAGGAATGGAGGAAATTAGGTGATGGGGATGAAGGAGGGCATTGTCATGATGAGCACTGGGTGATGCATGGAAGTGCTGAATCACAGTACTGTACATCTGAAACTAATATAACACTGTGTTAACTGGATTGAAATAAAAAACAAAAAAATAAGCAAAAAGAAGAAAAACCATTATGCTTAGTAAAAAAAACCCAAAACAGACACAAGAAGGACAAATAGTGTTTCCACTTACATGAGGTATGTGGAGTAGGCAAATTCATAGGGACAGAGACTAGGACAGAGGTTAGCAGGGGCTGGAAGGAGAGAGAGCAGGAGGGGGCAAGTGTTCTCTAATGGGAACACCGTTTCAGTTCGGAATGATGAAAAAGTTTCAGATATAGGCAGTGGTGAAGGGTATAGCACACCGTGAATGCACTTAATGTCACTGAATTGTACACGTATCGACAGTTAAAACAGTAAATATCATGTTGTGCATATTTTACCATTAAAAAAAAAGGCAACATGGGACTTTGGTTTGGAGTCTGAACCAGAAAAAGTACATTAGTAGGATAACCAGTGAATTTTGAATAAAATCCATGGTTTGGCTAATAGTATCATGTCAATGCAATTTCTTGGTGTACATCATTATATGTTGTTGCTTTTTTTTTAAGATTCTATCTATCTATCTATTTATTTATTTATTTGACAGAGACAGTGAGAGAGAGAGAGCGTACAAGCAGGGGGAGCAGGAGAAGGAGAGGGAGAAGCAGGCTCTCCACTGAGCAGGGAGCCTGATGCAGGACTTGATCCCAGAGCTGCATGCTCCACCAACTGAGCCAGCCAGACGCCCCTTACATTTTCTTAGTTTTTTGTAAGATCATTATATTTGTTTTATAAAACCAAGACATCAAAGAAATGTGTAATACATACCTAGAACTGGCTCTGTAATATTAAGTAAAGAAATGCAACCTGGAGGCGTAAATTCTGTCTGTCCCAGATCACATTCCAAATAGTCAACGCAGGAAATACTGAAAATTTGAAAGGAATAAGGAAAATCTCAACTACCTTTACTCTGTCAAAAGAATAAATCAGATCTTACAGACTTTATGCAATACACAGGCACAATCCACCCTATGCAGCCTTTTAGGTAGAATGCTCCAAAGATGGCAATCAACATAAAAAAAAAAGTAAAAAGAAAATGTGATGCAGGAATGGTCATAGTACCCATTTGTAATATGCATAGAACTTTGTCTTTCCAACTTTGTCTTTCCTAAAATCTGATCTTTAAAACAACAAAATTGCTCCCTACTCTGAACCTCTGGGTATGGACAAACACAGATTCTGACACCAGGTGACTCCTCTTGCACACTCACTGATAAGCACGGTCAGTTCACCCCGAGAGGCCGATGTGCCTCACTCCAAAACACAGCCTAACGGAGAGTGCCATCACTCCGCTGAGCTGCTTTGCATAGACTTGTAGATAATTTCTACTGAGAAGTCAAGAAGCATTCCCATCTAGTTTCTTAAATCAAAAATCCTATTTCATGACCCTAATCTAATAATGTATCTAAACAAAAACAAAAACACTCTTACCTATTTAACAACTGGTTAATGAGGTACCTATTAAATGTTGACTTTCCGACGTCCTGAGAGCCACAAACAAGAATGACAGGGCAGCCGTCTACTTCTTCTGGAGGCAAAACAAACATTGAAACCTCAAATTAGCCACCTTCGTTAGGGCTCTACCTGTAAATCGTGATCCTCTGAGGCCCTGGGGGATGAATGCTCCCTTTACCCCCAGGTATCACTCACCACAGGACACGGTGACCAACTCCTCCATGGCCGACAAGGCACTCTCTGTCAAACGAAGGCCGTTTTTCTTCTTCTCTCTTCTAATGCCAACAGACCTCAGGGCTATATGTTCAGAGTTAATCTGGAAGGTTGGACTCTGAAATGAACAATTTAAGTTTTAAGAAAACATGAACACAAGTGCACGTTTCTTCCTCCAGTTTTAAATCAGTAAGCCTCAAACAGTCGTGAGCTATGAAAGGTAGATCTGAGCCCACCCTCTCACCCCCACAGCCATCCCTTCAGTGAGTCTCATCAGCTGTTCCTTCAGTCGTCCGTACCTGTCCTCCTGGCTCACATGCACTTCCAAGCTGCCATCACCTCTGCAGGAGACCCCGAAGGAAAGGAAAATGTGTGCGAGTTTAAAAAGCGATTGCCACAAGAACAATTCAAAAGAGACCACAGCTGTTGAACAGGTTGGTGCTTCAGAACAAAATCAAGGCCGTCTCCAAAGACATAAAGTAAAAAGACAATGAACACGTGCAGACCGGGCTGAAAGAACGTGGAAGTCAGGCCCACTAAGCCCTCGGGCGCTCTGCAGAAGTACCAGGAAGCCACCGACCAACCCAAGGAATGGAGGAGCAGGCCCTTGCTGCAGCTGGTGGGGCTCGAGGGAACAAGGCTTCCGTGGTGAAGAAGACCAATGAAGAGACCCATCCATGATCACCTCCTCATTCAATTCATCAACCCCAGGATAAAAACATCATAAAAGGAACAACAATCAGTCTGGTGTGTGACTTCCTATCAGCAACTCTAGATTCTAGAAAACAGTGGAGCAAGGCCTTCAAGGTTTTGAGGAAAAAAACTCTATACTGTGCTCAACTATCAATCATGGAGACCAAAATAAGAATATCTTATAAAATGAGATTATATAAAGTTCACTATCTGTCTTGTATGAAAAAAATAACTCTAGAACGTATAAAAACACAGTGGGGGAGGGAAGTTACCCAAGAAGGAGCATAAGGAATATAAAGAGTGGTGGTGAAGTCCCAGAAAAAAAAATAAAGCTAAAAATGAATGAAAACAGTATTAACGTGTTTGGAACCTTCACTTGCAGGAGGCAAAGGCTTGGTGACACAGCTTTCCCATTTCCTTCTCCACAGCCCTCACCCAGCTACTGGCTCTGCACCAGACCTGTACTCTTTGTCCAGCTCCTCTGAAGACTTCATGATCACACACGCCTGGTTTTCTCCAACATCACTGACCCCTACTTCTCAGTCTCTACTGCTCCCTCATCCAGACCTCTTCTTGGTAGTGCTGAAGGGCCATGACTTTGAACCCCCTTGTTTTTCTGTATCAACTCCCTTGGTGTTATTATCCCACCTCTCAGCCTTTGGGCCATTCTGCTGAAATACCAACAGAATTCAAACATTCCAAGGGAATGTCTAACAGGCAGGTCAAGGTGAACATTTAAATCTGCTCCTCCAGGGCGCCTGGGTGGCTCAGTCGTTAAGCGTCTGCCTTCGGCTCACGTCATGATCCCAGGGTCCTGGGATCGAGCCCCGCTTCGGGCTCCCTTCTCGGCGGGAAGCCCGCTTCTCCCTCTCCCACTCCCCCTGCTTGTGTTCCCTCTTACGCTATGTCTCTGTCAAATAAATGAAATCTTAAAAAAAAAGAGTAAATAAATCTGCTCCTCCCACAGTGCCCCCATCTCAGTTACACCCTGCACCCAAAAGCATGTATTCCTTGGTTCTTCCCCACACCTCACATCCATAAGCCTGATAATCCTGCAGATCAGGCTCAATTTACGGATCGTGGGGGACAATTATAGCAATAGAACTTGACTTTAAGAAATTAATAACACAGTCAGCAAAAATTTGGAGGCAAGAAAGAGAGAGATGGGAGAAATTATAAGTACACTGAAGTATATTCATAGAGGAAATTTGTACTATCTCAAGTTAATAAATCAAGATAAAAAGATAACCATTTGGGGTGCCTGGGTGGCTCAGTTGGTTAAGCGACTGCCTTCGGCTCAGGTCATGATCCTGGAGTCCCGGGATCGAGCCCCGCATTGGGCTCCCTGCTCGGCGGGAAGCCTGCTTCTCCCTCTCCCACTCCCCCTGCTTGTGTTCCCTCTCTCGCTGTGTCTCTTTCTGTCAAATAAATAAAATCTTAAAAAAAAAAAAAAAAAAAAGATAACCATTTAAAAAATTCCAACAGGCGGGGCACCTGGTTGGCTCAGTCAGTAGAGCATGCAACTCTTGATCTTCGGGTCGTGAGTTCAAGCCCCGCGCTGAGGGGTAGATGGTACTTAAAATTAAAAAAAAACAAAAACAAAAAAACACTTTGGAAAAAACGTAAATAAATAAAGTAAAACTTCCAAAGGGCATTTAATCACCTGCAATATGAAAGGATGGCTTTCACTGGGGAATAAAACTAACGAGGAAGGGGAGACAATATTTTTCATGATACACCTTTCTATGCTATTTTGCTGTGCACACGAATGACACCGTGTACAACCTACAATGCAACAGACAGACTGATTTTCCCAGGGAGCATCCTACAGCCAGCTGACGTGTGACTGTTCTGGTGAAAATAATTAGCACAACTCCAAATGAAAACTAGTCCTACCTCTTGTACGAAAACGTAAGATAAACCTGGATGGCTGACTAAGAAGTTCACAGTGGAGGTTTTCAGTTGTTCTAGCATCACAATGGAACATAGAGGAGAAAAATTCTTCATCAACCAACATCTGTCATCTGTAAAAAGAAAAATAAACTACCTTAGAAATAGTAACTCCATTAAATTCTACACCATTTAGGACTACCTTCTTTTCAGCTGAACTGTCAACTTTTTGAGAGTAGGAATTATTTTCGAGAGCCTTCTTTAGGAAACCATACTGCATATCAGGAACACACCTGGCTGGAGAAGTCAATCCAGGTTTGCTTTTGCTACACAAGAGCTAGCTGAGTGGTCTTGGGCCATTTTTCTCATCTGTAAAATGGTGAAAACAAGTTCCACTCAAGTTTCACTTTAAATAAACACAGAAAAGTGTGTAATGTCGAGGCAATAGGAAGGACCTAGAAATTGCAGCCTTATTATAGCACACCCTCAGTACTCTACCAAGGCCCGCTGCCAGCCAAGTGTCTCCCATTCCTGGGTTTTCACTTTCCTCTTGCACTGGAGGAAAGTTATCCAGTTACTTTTCTTACCCCGATTAAGATGAGATCTGAGCAAAGCTCGGGCTTCCCTTTTCATCTCCTTCTTGCTTTTCTCAGGCATGGAATAATGAACTGCATTGATAGTCAATCGAGAGTGGGTGTAGGTAGAAAAGACATCTTGGGGAGGCTGGCCTTGGCGGATGGCAAAACCAAACACCTGCACTTGGCCATAGAGGCAAGTCACACGACAGATCCCACTAAAAGTAAAACCCTAGCAAGGAAGAACAAAGAAAGGAAAACATAACATTACAAATTCTGTTACTAGAAACTGAAATTTTCTAAACTTTTTTTTTTTTAAAACTAAACTCTATGCCAGAGATGGGACTGGAAGTGACAAACTGAGATCAAGAGCAGCATGCTCCACCCACTGAGCCAGCCAGGCACCTCCCTTTTTTTTTTTCTTTTTTAGTTTTCTAAACTCTTAATTGCTATTCACATATCGAAGGGGAGGGGATTTCCAAGCAACAATACATTGTACTAGGTGACCATCAGGTACTTAATACCTCTAACCCAATTCCATATCCCAGGACAGCTACAGAGATGGCTGGCGTATCCCGACACATGAAGAACAAGGGGGTCCCATGAACGGGGCTCTGCTGTTCTCACGGATCCCTATCTCTACCAAGGCCCCCTGCCAGCCAAGTGTCTCCCATTCCTGGGTTTTCACTTTCCTCTTGCACCGGAGGAAATCCAGTGCAAGCAAGGGAAGAGCGAAGGACCTGCAGTTAGGCTGCCTGGATGTGAGTACTAGCTCTGCCTCTACTGTGTACCTTTTAGTAAGTTACCTAAGCCACAGCTCAGTTTCCTCGCCCGTAAATTTTCGGCAATGACGGTAATGACTCCATAGAGAGCTAAGAGTATTAAAAGTGTTCGTGAACCTCAAACACTCAGAACACAGAGCCCGGCCCTTTCTAAGCACGCAGCAAATGTGACCTTGCAGTATTATTTACTGCTACTGAAGTCCCCCTCGGCTCTGAAGACCTAGAATCCCGCAACAGGGTCCGAGTCACCCCCGCTCAGCACGGCGCCAGGAGGAACGCGCTCGACCTGCGGCCGGAGAACTGCAGATGCGGCAAGGCCTTCTCCAGCCCGCAAGTCCCGGCGCTGCGGCTCCTCCGGCGGGACCCACCTGCTCGAGCGGCAGCAGCACCCACGCGCGGCCCGGGCCGGCCGGCCGCACCGGCGGGATGGGGAGGCTCGCGGGGCCGCTCGGGGCGGGGGCGGCGGCCGGAGCCGCGCTCGGGGCCGCGGTCTTGGGCCTCCGGGTCGCCGCGCGCGGCACCGGGCAGCCGCTCTCCCGCCAGTCCGCGCCGGCTGCCTGGGCTTGCAGCAGCCGCCGCCGCAGGCGCCTCCGGCCGCACCAGCGCAGGGTCCCGAGCCGGCGGCGGGGCCGGCGGCTAAGAACGAGCTGTGTCCGGGTTTTGCGGGCACGCAGCCACGTGGAGCGGAGAGGACCGCGCTTGAGCGGCCACGGCGAGTCCGCCATGCCGGCCACCGGCGCCAGCCGCGCGAGAATCTCGCGAGATCCGCTCGCTCCGCCCCGCGGCCCGTCGAGAGGCTGAAAGAAGGGGCCTGGGTGCCGCGAGCGCCCTCTGCCAGCGGCCCCGGCAGCGCACGCGGGCCTCCGCCGTCCCCTCCGAGGCTCCCGCCGGCCTGGCCACACCCCTCCGGGCCGTCACTCCGAGGGCTTCATTTACATTATGCGAAGGCCCCGCCCCGGCCAGATACCCCGCTCTGAGTCCGGGGCCACCCCTCCGGAAATCCACTTGGAATCTTTCTCGCAGGAAAAGAACCAGGATTGGCAGTTTAAGCAAAACCTGTCTATTTGCATGCTGTGTTTGCATGCGGTTGTCTTTGGGCCGAAGGGAGCCACCCTGGATAACAAGGCAAGCCGACAATGATTCTCTCAAAATTTCAGCATCCGAAAACTGAGGCTGGGAGGAGGTCAACTCAAAGCCTTGTCTCATTTGGTAAACTGAGGCCCGGGTAAAAGGCTCCAAAACCCACAGCCCCTCCACATTCTGTCCCCCAAAGAAGCTGTGTCCCTGCCTCCTTCCTCTGACCATCATCCCCCAAGTGCCAGAGCTCCCTTTCTTTCTTTCTTTCTTTAAGTAGACTCCGTGCCCAAGGTGGAGCCCAGCGTGGGGCTTTAACTCAAGACCCTGAGATCAAGACCTGCGCCAAGATCCACATTCAGTTGTTTAACCCACTGAGCCAGCCAGGCGCCCCGGGGGGCTCCCTTTCTGAGCCAGATGAAGCCACAGGCACCAGAGCAAGAACAGAAGCCACAACCATGCAGAGGAGGGGTCAGTGGCTGCCACCTGGTTTGCATCTGTGCCTTCCCCCTGCCCAGTTCCTGAGTAGGACCAGAGGCCCAGAAGGCCAAGGCAAGCAGCCAGGTTCCTACAACTGGGTTTCAGCCCCACCCCTGGCACAGGCATGAAGTTGGGAAGCATCTGGGCAGCTGCTGTCTATTCTATTTAAACAGCCAACCTGGTCAGAGGGCTCTGCTTGGCCATGCCAGGCACAGGACCATCTGGCCAGCATGTCACTCCTGGCAGCTCACCTAGTCAGCCTGCAGCTCTCCCTCTCCTGCTGCTGGGCCCTCAGCTGCTGCAACACAGAGCAGTCTCCCAACTTCAGCCTCCCTGGGGATTACCTCCTTGCAGGTCTGTTCCCTGTACACTCTCACTGTCCGGGGGTGAGACGCAGGACCACGGTGACTCTCTGTGACAGGTAATATAAGGACCTCTGCCTGCCCTCCTTGGTGAAGACCATGCCCTTTCTGCCTCTGGGGCTGCCTCCTGAACCACCTCTAGTCCCTCCCCATCCTATGGTCACCACCTTCAAGCCCTGGCTGGACCTTCCCTGGCACTTCTGCTCAGGTTCCACTTTGTAATACATTATTTTGTCCTGGCTATTAGAGTGCTTTGTATTGTAATCCCATTCCAGTTGGTTTCCAGACTTTGTGACATAAGGAGGTGGCAAGGATTAAGCAAGCATGGCTTTTCCCAGCTTCTGTGCCCTCCCTGCTCCTCTCCAGGTTCAAACTCCTGAGTCTCCGGATGGCAAGCGTGGTTTTCCATGAGGAGGAGAGGGAAGGCTAACAGCAGTAGATGCTTTAGGAACTTAGCAAAGATATCTTAGATTGGTGCCTTGCCTTCATGAAGTCGACAGTCTCGGTAGAGAAAAACATCTGCTTTTCTCCTAAAGAAGATAAGTTGTTTGCCATCTGTGCAAGTCACAGATTTGGGAAGACTCGAGGATGGATCGGGACTCAGTGGCGGGATGCCTTAAACATGACACACATCTGAGATTCACACAGGAGGAAGGTTCTGGAAAGCCTAGTGCATGAAGACTGGCCCCAAGAGCTACAGATAGGAGCCTGGGAAGAGAAGATTTGGGGAAGAGGAGACACATGGACACCCACTTCTGAAGAAGGTGTCATGGTGGGAGGCACTGAGTTTCCTCTGAGGGACTTAAAGACAGAAGTGATAGAAATGATGGAAGAGGGGCGCCTGGGTGGCTCAGCCATTGGGCGTCTGCCTTCGGCTCAGGTCATGATCCCAGAGTCCTAGGATCGAGCCCCATATCGGGCTCCCTGCTCAGCAGGAAGCCTGCTTCTCCCTCTCCCACTCCCCCTGCTTGTGTTCCGTCTCTTGCTGTGTCTCTCTCTGTCAAATAAATAAAATCTTAAAAAAAAAAAAGAAAGAAAGAAATGATGGAAGACCCTTCCAACAGGCACAGAGGCTAGAAAGTGGAATGTGCTTGCACACTCTTCAAGCAGAGCTGAACCATGTCCCTTTTGGGATCCAGCCAGCAGTTCCTGAGAGGCAGTGAGGAACACAGGTGCTCACTACATTCATGAGTGTCCTGGTGAGAAGCACTAGTTAAACAAGGTTAAACAGGTGTGTGGTTAACTTTTTGTGTCAGCCTGGCTAGGGTATGGTGCCCAGTTGTTTGGCCAAACACCTGTCTAGATGTTGTTGTGAAGGTTAACATTTAAATCAATAGGGTGAGTAAAGCAGCTTATTTTCCATTGTGTGGGTGGGCCTCATCCAAACAGTTGAAGACCTTAAGAGAAGAGATTGAGGTCCCCTAAAAAGGAAGGAATTCTGCCTTCAGACTCAAGACTGCAGCATCAACCATTGAGGGAATTTCCAGCCTGCCCTGCAAACGTCAGACTTGCCAGCCTCACAATCACATGAGCCAATTCCTTAAAATAACCTCTTTTTTTTTCTCTATATATATCCAATTGGTTCTGTTTCTCTAGAGAACACTAATACAGCAGGTGTCTCTGATACAGGACTTCATCAGGCTTTCAATGCTAATATGCTTATCCAGGAAGGCATGGGATGTGGTTTCTCCAACTTGTCCCCCCTCCCCTGACCCAAAGGCCTGTTAACACAACTGTGTGTATGGTACCAGGCCCACATTGAGGTCATGGTTTTGGGGGCTAGACAGATGACCTCAGAGTTTCCTTTCTACCCTCCAAAGAGAGTTGCAGCAAGGCCTTGCCCTTCTTGGCTCTCAGCTTGGCTTTTTCCACAGACCCAACAGCTTCAATGGCCATGGCTACCACCTCTTCCAGGCCATGAGGTTTGGCATTGAGGAGATCAACAATTCCACGACCCTGCTGCCTAACATCACCCTGGGGTACCATCTGTACGACGTGTGCTCAGAGTCAGCCAACGTGTATGCCACACTAAACGTGCTCTCCACACTGGGGACGCATCACATTGAGATCCAAGCAAACCCTGCCCACTACTCCCCTGCTGCCCTGGCAGTGATTGGACCTGACACCACCAACCATGCTGTCTCCCCTTCTGGCAAGTCCAGTGCAGGCTGGGAGTGGTGGGCAGGAATCACTGGGCCCCAAGGCCAGTCTGGCCCCCTGGATCTCCTGGGTGCTCACCACTCATGAGTCACATTGCAGGGGGCCCTGCCTCATCACAGTCCCCACTCCAGCATTTCTTCCTCCCCAAATGCTGCATCTAAACCTTCTTGCCTCAATGCTCCTGAGAAAACCCATTCTCCTTTGAAACTGCTGCCCTTCACACTCCTCCCACCATTCTGTCTTCTTTGTGAAGAATGGAACACCCTTTGTGTCCCACCCCACAGACTTCTCCACTTCTCCCCTGCCCTCCTTCTTCCTTCCTGCCTTCCAGGCTCAGGCTCAGAGGTGTGGTCTCCCACTCAGAGTGCTGTCCCCCTGGGCCTCACCCCCTCCTCTGCTTGTCAGCCTTTCCTAGGCTTCCTCCTCCACCTGTAAGCTAACCTTATCCCTCCCCATCTTCCAGGCACCCCTGCTCCCAGCACGGTCCTCCCTCTGCCCGCTTTCCATGAAAACTTACCTGCAGAGCCCTCTAGTCTTGTTTGCTTCTCCCTCTTGTCATTTGCTTCTCAACCCCCTGCCCTGGCTGCTGTCCCACCACTCCTGCTCTTGTGATCTGGAGGGCTTTCTAGGTCTCCAAATCCAACAAATGCTTCTCAGCCCCTTTTACCTGACATGACAACTCTGTGACATTCCCGACCAGTCCTTCAGTGACATTCTTTCCTCAGCATTTATGACCTGCCCCCTCTCACTTATGGCCCCTCCTCTTCCTCCTCAGTCTCCTTTAGAGAATCTCTTCCCCACCTCTTCTGAAAAGGTGGATGATTCCCAGAGTACAGGATGCTCCCTTTCCCAGGCAGGTGTTGGGAGTAAAAAATTTCCTCTACTCTTCAAGATTCTTCTGGCTGGTCTAAACATTGACATGAGACAGATTAACAGGAGAAAGTCAAGATTACATACGAATAGGGAATCCACATAAACATGAGAGGTTCTAATACAGGCAAAATGAGGCTTATATGCTATTCTGAACTAAGGAAAAGCTGGTACGGTGTCTGGGACTTCAAAGGAGAGGAAGACAATTCACAGGAAGAGATAAGAGAGTAAATGTTTAGTAAACAAATGTTTGCCAGGCCATCCAGAAACAATGGGACATAGAGAGGAATTTTAACAAATTGGACTTTGCTAAGATCCCCCCTGCCCACCACACCTAGTTCCTATTATACTCTAGTTATCTATGGTGACCAGTTCCCTAACCTGGAGCAGGTCAGTTATCTAAATTCTTTTAGGCAGTTAGGGGAAAGGTCAACGTTTCCTCCGGAGTCTTTTGTGCCTTAATTATTTCCAAATGGAAATTAACCCACGTGCCAAAGTGGTGTATCTTGGGGCAATTCATTCAGAACCCCTACACAGGCCATGAGCCCCATGGCTCAATTTCCTGTTCTCTAGCTTCTGTCCTGTTTTCTAAGCTCTGAGCCTCCTTTCTGGATGTTCATCCAGGGTCTCCACTGCATGAACCCAACAGGCCCCAAACTGAGCTTACCTCCCTAGACAACTGGAGTCTCTTTTCTTCCTGCATCCACCCTCCTGCCCACCTGCCTCTATACTTAAGCCAGGAACCTGGCAGGCCTACCCATGTTCCTCTGCCCTCCACCCCCACAGTTAGCCCATCACCATGGCCTCTGCTTTTACCTTCTAAATGCTGCCCAGTCAACCCACTCTTCTCCATCTTCACTGCCACAGCTCTAACTCAGACCACCAAGCTCTCTCATCTAGATGATTCCATCAGCCTTCTAGGGGTTCTCCCTGACTCTGGTCTTGAGCCTTTTCTAACATGTTCCTCACTGAAATCAGAGATACACTACTAAAATACAAGTCATAGCATATCACTTCTCTGCCTAAACATTTAGGGGCTCCCCATGGCCTACAGATAAAGACCAAGTCTCTGAGCATGACATTTAAGGCCTCCTGCTCTGACCAGACACACCTACTTTTTTTTTTTTTTTAAGATTTTATTTATTTATTTGAGACAGAGAGAATGAGAGACAGAGAGCATGAGAAGGGGGAGGGTCAGAGGGAGAAGCAGACTCCCTGCCAAGCAGGGAGTCCGATGTGGGACTCGATCCCGGGACTCCAGGATCATGACCTGAGCCGAAGGCAGTCGCTTAACCAACTGAGCCACCCAGGCGCCCAAGACACACCTACTTTTGTGCTCCTTCTTCTGGCATGGGCATCCACATATGACCTCCTGTGTCATTTCACTCACTCTGTGCTGCTTTTGTTCCTTTCCCCTTCCTCTCTCAGAACCTCCCCTTGGGTTTCTGCCTCTTCTCCAGATGTACATTGTCAGCCTCCTACGTCCAGTAGGGCTCTCCTTGAGGGCCAGGGCAGGGATCAGGTGTCCCTCCCCCCTGGGTCCCCATGCCCAGCAAAGGGCCAGAAGTGGGGGGGCCCTGAGTTGGGACTGATGCCACTGAACTTGCTGAACTGAACCCCCGCAGATCAGCTACGAGGTCAGCAGTGTGATGCTCGGAGTGAAGCGGTAGTACCCCTCTTTTCTGTGCACCATCCCCAGCGATAAGCACCAGGTGGAGATCACGGTGCTGCTGCTGCAGACGTTTGGGTGGGTCTGGATCTCACTGGTGGGCAGCAACGATGACTACGGGCAGCTGGGGGTGCAGGCACTGGAGGAGCAGGCCACCCAGCAGGGCATCTGCATTGCCTTCAAGGACATCATACCCTTCCTTCTCTGCCCGCCCGGGGAATAAGAGGATGCAGAGCATGATGCACCACCTGGCCCGAGCTAGGACCACCGTGGTGGTCATTTTCTCCAGCAGGCAGCTGGCCAGGGTGTTCTTCGAGTCCATGGTGCTGGCCAACCTGACTGGCAAGGTGTGGATCACCTCAGAGGACTGGGCCATCTCCAGACACATCAGCAGCTTGCCCGGGATCTGGGGCATTGGCACAGTGCTGGGTGTGGCCATCCAGCAGCGGCTTGTCCCTGGCCTGAAGGAGTTTGAAGAGGCCTATGTCCAGGCAGATAAGGGGGCCCATGGGCCTTGCTCCAGGGGCTCCTGGTGCAGCAGCAACCAACTCTGCAGAGAGTGTCTGGCTTTCACGACACAGCAGATGCCCAAGCTTGGAGCATTCTCCATGAGCTCTGCCTACAACGCCTACCGGGCTGTCTACACAGTGGCCCATGGCCTCCACCAGCTCCTGGGCTGTGCCTCCGGAGCCTGTTCCAGAGACCGAATCTATCCCTGGCAGGTAAGGTAGACCAGCCCCTGGCACCCTGAAAGGGGGTGCTTTCCTGAGGCAAGCAGAGTGATTACTTTCTGGCCAACTAAGTGCTAGGAGTGCGGGACAAAGGTTACCGATCAGAGGGCTGATCCCCTCTCTTAGGTTTCACTTCTCTGAACCTGAGCCCCTCCCACTCACCATGCTTCAGATCCAGGACTAAAAATCACTGTAAAGGGGTCCTTCGTTAAAAGATTCCTCTCAGGGGGCTCAGTCGTTAAGCGTCTGCCTTCAGCTCAGGTCTTGATCCCAGGGTCCTGGGATTGAGCCCCGCATCGGGCTCCCTGCTCGGTGGGAAGCCTGCTTCTCCTTCTCCCACTCCCCCTGCTTGTGTTCCCTCTCTCGCTGTCTCTCTCTGTCAAATAAATAAATAAAATCCTAAAAAAAAATAAAAGAAGAAGCTTCCTCTCAGGAGGCTAGTTGGGAGGGTTGAGGGGCTTCCTTGAAGGGGAAGGAGGGCTCTGAATTTCCAGATGGACTGAAACCACCTAAATAGAAGCACAAGGCCCCAGGCACTTGCTTCCTGAGCCTTCCAGGTCTGGGCGGTTGAGGAGGAACAGCCTTTTTCATCTATGGCAGCTCCCTGGTCCCTGTTTATTTCAGCTTCTGGAGCAGATCCGCAAAGTGAATTTCCTTCTACACAGCGATATTGTGATATTTAATGACAACGGCTAACATAATTGCTTGGGCTATGACATAATTGCTTGGGACTGGAGTGGAACTTTAGGTTCTTCCACGTGGCCTCCAGTTCAGCCGGACATAAATAAAACCAAAATCCGGTGGCACGGAAAGGACAACAAGGTAACAGAGACATGGTCACTCACAAGGGGACTGCCTTATGGATAGCCTGATGCCTGAGGATACTGTGGACGAGCAGGAGGGGGATCCCAGGTACGAGGCCAACATGGCCCTATCCAGCTTCCCGGGCAGCACCCAGATGGCCGGCTGCTGCAGGTTTATGAAACCAGGGGCTCTGCCCTGGGAATGAGCTGTGAAAGCAGATGTACAGAGATTGTTTCCCATTCCATGTGAGCATCCCTCGACTTGAGCCACTCCATGTGGTTACAGAACACCTGTGGCTTCTTGCAGGTGCCTAAGTCTGTGTGCTCCAGCGACTGTCTTGAAGGACACCAGCGAGTCATCGTGGGTTTCCGCCACTGTTGCTTTGAGTGTGTGCCCTGGGAGGCGGGGACCTTCCTCAACAAGAGTGGTGAGTGACCAAGTGAGTGGGCGAATGACTGGGCACTCCTAGGGTCCACAGAGCAGATGAGGGGATCCCCCGTGGGCCACACATGTGCAGAACCAGGGCCTTGCTCACTTCGCTGCAGTTAGGTACAGGTTGGAGAATACCTGCCGCCAGACTGAATTCTGAGGAAGCAGAAACAACCAGTTGAAATCCTCAGACCCACTATGTCTTTTACTAGAGAGCTCCCAGCCCAATTCCTACGGGGGCAATTTTATTCTAAATTCAACGTTTTTATGCAAACAGATGTAGCTATGTTCCCTTGTACGCTCCCACGCTATCTGTGTGAAGTCCCTTCTATTGACCATGCCAAAGACAGCCAGCACCTTGAACAGCTTGGCCTGAATGCAGATACTATTGTATCTGCAGCTGAAAAAACAACATACCCCGTGACGCAAGGTCAAGATCAGAGAGCAAATTGGGGTAGCTAAGGGCTCAGCCCAGAGTTGAACTCCATGAGCCACATTCTTTCCTTTTACTATCTCTGTGGCCTTGGGAATGCATCTCTTCTGTTCTTAGAGTCAGAGAAACCACAGAGTGGCAGCACAGGAAGGTGGATTTGGTTAAGGGAAGTGCTGGGGAGAAATGAAAATGCCCTTCCTTCAGGGCTGACTGTTCCTATTGGATCATAGCCTCACTGGCATGCGGGCAGAGTCACCAGAGTAAGGCCTTCCCTAAGGACCTCTTGGTTTGCAAGCCCAAGGGATCATGAGCCATACAGAACCTACCCAAGCGTCTCCAGAATCTGTAATTCATACAGGCATCTTGAGGAAACACTTGGCCTCGGGATCCCACTCAGGGCTACCCCCATCTCACCGTGCCCAGAGGCACCCAGCTCCTGTGGTGTGGCCCTCCCAGCACCTTGCAGGTCTGCGTGGCCTCCCTTCCTCATTCCTGCTCTGCTCATCTAGCTCTCAGGAGCCTTCTGCCTTTCCTTCCAGATCTCCACAGCTGCCAGCCTTGTGGGAAAGAAGAATGGGCACCCGAGGGAAGTGAAACCTGCTTCCCACGCACCGTGGTGTTTTTGACTTGGCATGACCCTATCTCTTGGGTGCTGTTGGCAGCTAATACGCTGCTGTTGCTGCTGCTGGCTGGGACTGCTGGCCTGTTTGCCTGGCACTTAGACACCCCTGTGGTGAGGTCAGCTGGGGGCAGGCTGTGCTTCTTCATGCTGGGCTCCCTGGCAGGGGGCAGCTGTGGGCTCTATGGCTTTTTTGGGGAGCCCACCCTGCCCACCTGCTTGCTGCGCCAAGGCCTCTTTGCCCTCGGTTTTGGCATCTTCCTGTCCTTCCTGACAACCCGCTCCTTCCAGCTGGTCTTCATCTTCAAGTTTTCTGCCAAGGTACCCACCTTCTACCATGCCTGGGTCCAAAACCATGGTCCCAGCCTATTTGTGGTCATCAGCTCAATGGCCCAGCTGCTCATCTGTCTGGCTTGGCTCATGGTGTGGACCCCACGGCCCACCAGGGAATTCCAGTGCTTCCCTCAGCAGGTGGTGCTTGACTGCACGGAGGCCAACTCCCCGGGCTTCATGTTGGCTTTCGCCTACGACGGCCTCCCGTCCGCCAGCGCCTTGGACTGCAGCTACCTGGGCAAGGACCTGCCGGAGAACTACGACGAGGCCGAAGGCGTCACCTTCAGTCTGCCCCTCGACTTCGTGTCCTGGATTGGCTTCTTCACCGCGGCCAGCGTCTACCAGGCCAAGTACCTGCCCGCGGTCAACGTGCTGGCGGCGCCGAGCAGCCCGAGTGGCGGCTTCAGCGGGTGTTTCCTCCCCAAGCGCTACGCGATCCTGGGCCGCCCAGATCTCAACAGCACCGAGCACGTCCAGGCCTCCATCCGGGACTACACGAGGCGCCGCGGCCCCACCTGACCGCTGAGGCGGGCAGGGCCACGCCGGGGGTGGGGGTTGGGCCTGACGCCTCCTCTGCCCCGAGGGTCGAGGGTCGAGGGCCGAGCGAGGCGGCGCGCCCTGCGCTGTCCGGGAGGCCTCTGGACTCCTCAGGCTTGGCTCGGACAGTGTAGGCTCACGGGAGTCCAGCCGGGCTCCGGGCTGCCAATAAAGCGGTGAAATGGGCGTCCTGGCTGCGCTTGCTGTCTGGGACGAGCGTGGGGCGCGACCTCCTCCAGGCTGAGGGCGCCGCGGGGCCAACCGCAGCCGGAACCCGCGGCCCCGGCCCAGCGGGGGAAGCGCCCGCGCCCAGCTTGGCGTTGCCGAGCAACTCCGGGAGGCGAGCCCAACGCCGAGAGAGCCGGGCCGGGCCCCCTCTCCCCATCTCTCCCCATCCCATTGGCCGTTCTCTGCCTGGCCCCGCCCCGAGGGCGGGGCTAGAAGCCCGGCGCCTCCGAGTCGCCGCCCCGTCCGGCGCGCCCTGACGTCACGTCCGGCGGCGGCGGCGGCGGCGGCGGCGGCGTCTCCGTGCGGTCGGGCGGGCACGTACGGTGCGGGCAGTTGGTCCGGGGGTCTGTGGAGCCGACGCGGGGAGCACGGGTGCGGGTGAGGCGGTCTGGGGGAACAGGGCGAGGGAGGGAAGGGCTGCGGGCCGCTGTGGCCGCCTTCCGTCCGGCCTCCCGGGACGTGTAGGCGCGGCGTGGGTTCTGCTCATCTGTCCGCACCTGCGGCCCTCCGCTGCCACGGGCCCTCTCGCTGCGCCAGGCCGGTCAGTTCGCGCTGATCCTCCGTCTCTTTTCCCACGCTGATTCCCTCCACCCGCACCCCTTCACGCCCCTGCCCCGTCCCCCGCCAAGCCATGCTTCTGGCCTACCCGGTATGGGCTGCTCACCGGGCCTCCATCTCCAGGGAGGCGTTCACTCCATTCCTGGCTCAGCTGGCACTCTCTAACCTTGACCCAAACCCTCCTTGAGATCAGTGTGACTGTTTGAGTAGAGGGCACCTCCCCTTTCCCTCTCCCGGTCCAGGGGCTTTCCCTTGCGACTCCTGGGTTGGGTTGGCCAGCATGTCACTTGTGCCTTCCTCTCCGCCAGACAGACCATGGATGGCTCCTTCATCCAGCACAGTGTGAGGGTTCTGCAGGAGCTCAACAAGCAGCGGGAGAAGGGCCAGTACTGCGATGCCACCCTGGATGTGGGGGGCCTGGTGTTCAAGGCACACTGGAGTGTCCTTGCCTGCTGCAGCCACTTCTTCCAGAGCCTCTATGGGGATGGCTCAGGGGGCAGTGTCGTCCTCCCTGCCGGCTTCGCTGAGATCTTTGGTCTCCTGTTGGACTTCTTCTATACTGGTCACCTTGCTCTCACCTCAGGAAACCGGGATCAGGTGCTCTTGGCAGCCAGGGAGTTGCGCGTGCCAGAGGCTGTGGAGCTGTGCCAGAGTTTCAAACCCAAAACCTCAGTGGGGCAGGCACCGAGCGGCCAGAGTGGGCTGGGGAAACCTGCCCCCCGGAACGTGAACAGCCACCTCAAGGAGCCGGCAGGCTTGGAGGAGGAGGAAGTTTCGAAGACACTGGGTCAGGTCCCCAGGGACCAGGATATCGGTGGCAGTCACGGCCCCGAGAAGCCCCAGCTTGGTCTCCCGGCCCAGAGTGAGAGTCCCTCCTTCCACCGTGGGAAACTCAAGCAGGCCTTGAAGCTTTGTCCCCGAGAGGATAAGGAGCCTGAGGATTGCAAAGTGCCCCCAAGGCCCTTTGAGGCTAAAGGTGTCCAGCTGCAGGGCGGGAATAATGAGGTACTGTGCCCAGGGTGCTGGGAATGGGGAGGTGGGAGTCATTGGGGAGAGACTGACACTTTTCTGGGATAATCTGGACCCCAAGGTAGAATCTTTATTACGTGGGTCTGGAATAGGTTTTCTCCAAATCCAGGAACCCGGCTCCGTCCTGCAGCCTCAGGCTGACCTTTCTGTGAGTCACAGCTGTCGAGGATTGGCAGGCTTTTGGGGTTGGAAAGCTGGCCTCAGCGTTACAGGTGTTTCCCGAGGGTAGTGAAATCCGGCCAGACTTCCAGCTCCCCACAGATAGAGCCACTGCCCTCCAAATCCGAGATTCCGATGGGGCCTGCCCTAGGACCCTGATGGGAATAGTCACTGATAAAGGAAATCATCTGGGGATGTGTGTGGGTTGGGCCTTGGGATGGAACTGGATGGAGTTGGCTGCCCTGTGTGTCTGTCCCCAGAACTCCCGCTGATTAATTTGGTGACCTCGCTTCCTGCTGCCTTTTCTGCTCTAGTGGGAAGTGGTGGTTCAAGTTGAGGACGACGGGGATGGTGATTACGTTTCAGAGACTGAGACCTTGCCGACCAGGAGGAAATCAAACATGATCAGAAAGCCGTGTGCTGCTGAGCCAGCCCTGAGCGCAGGTTCCCTGGCAGCCGAGCCCGCTGAGAACAGAAAAGGTACAGCGGTGCCAGTTGAATGCCCCACATGTCATAAAAAGTTCCTCAGCAAATATTATCTAAAAGTCCACAACAGGTAAACGGTCTGTTTTTTTATTTTCTTTTCCTGTCTGCTATTCTCTTGTTGGGGGAGGGGCCTGCACTCCTCTCTTCTGAGCCATGTGGGGGCTGGGGGGCTCCATCGCAGACTCACGCAGTGCCTGATGTCGACCTGCTTCTCATCATCAGGGAATGAGAACGTGGCCTTGGGTCAGGTTTCTTCTTTCTCCCTCTCATACTCTGAGTGGGTTTGTGGACACCTTGTCAATAAGTTCCACTGACTGGGGACCTTGGCCTGTAGCTGCCTTCTGCCAAGGGGATGAGAGAAACCCATGGCCTTGTGCAGTATTTCTAAAGCCTGGCAATGTGGGCTTGGGGCCAAGGTGTCGGTCTTTAGGGTTGGTGCCTCCTTTGATTTTCTGGGGAAATAGCCCCAGGATATCAGTGGAGCGTAAGGGATCATTTGTTAAGCCTGCATTGTCGGAAAAGGTAACGAGATGCCATACGAAGCTATGCTAACTTAAAATAAAAGTAAAAATGAGTTCAGTTTCTTAGATGCAGTAGCCACATTTCAAGTGCTCAGTAGTTATGGGGGGCCCTGGCTGCTGACTTAGCACAGACCATTTCCATGGTCACAGTTTTCCTGACAGCGCCACTCCAGGTCTCTGCAAGGCCTCCGGGGAGGGCAACTAGGAGACATGCTTTCCAGACCTGCCATTTCATAGTCCAAGTCGTCACTAGCCTGATTTCTTGCCAAGCCAGGTTGGGCCACACACACTTTCTCAGCGTGACGCTCTGGGAAGCCGGCAGTGACGGGCTGGAGTCGTTGCTGGGTGATGTTTGCTCGCCTGTTCTGGGGCAGCTCAGGGCAGCTGTGGCCAGTGGGGTCTGGGGAAGTGCCAGTGTGGGAGGCCCCCTGGGGTGGTCCACATCTGCCTGATGCTCCCCCAGCGTGAGGCTGGGGTGCAGGCACCGTCCCCATCCCTACCTTGGGCCACAGGTTGCTGGACTGGCCCTGAGAACTGCGAGGGGGTGACGCCCTCGTGAGGTCGTTCGGATGAGGACAGTCAGTGGAGGGGCAGAGGATGAGAGAAACGTCTGGCTTCTGAGAACTAGTAAGAGCTCTTCCGGTGCCGCTCAGGTGCTCTGAGGTCAAGGTTCATTTAGCTCATTCTGCTAGGCGGCTGACAAAACTGTTCTGGGTGCTTGGGGTACCTTAGCGAATAAAGCAGAGGCCTCAGGGAGCCTGCCTCTCAGCAGGGCTGCGCAGACTGGAACTGACAGACGGCAACTTGACTGTGTGGTGGAAGATGGGAGGTGCCACAGAAGAAAGCAGGGGCAGAGCCCTGCCTACAGGTTGGGGAGTTCAGGGTAGGGTGGGGTTGCAGTTTTAAAGAAAGGAATTTGGAGCAGACTCAAAGGAGGTGAGGACCTTTACCAAGTGAATGGCTGGGGGGAGTGTTGTGGGCCGACGAGGGCCAGAGCAGAGGCCCTAGGGTGAGCCAGTGGGTTGGCGAACGTCAGGGAGCCAGACCTGGGGATCAGGGCCCCGATGTAAGTGGCCGGCCGACTATGCCTCATAGGCCCCGGCCTTTTCTCAGGGTGAAATGGGCAGTGTTGCAGGGTTGGGAGCAAAGAGGCGCTGAGGTCTGACTATACCTAAGGGTCGCTCTGGCTGCTGAAGTTCACTCTGGTGGAGGCAGGCGTGGAGCACGAGACGAGGCAGGAGGCTCAGGCAGCCGGGCAGGGGATTGTCTGGCTGCACTAGGCGGTAGCAGTGGAGGCCAGGTGAAGTGGTCAGGTTCTGGCTATGGTTTTGATGGTAAAGCCCACAGAAGTTGAGGTGGACTAGGTGGTTTCTCCAGGGAGTCAGGACCCAGGGATTATTTCTGTCTTTGCCGAGATGCCAGCCAGCTGGGTCTGTGTGGCTTTGGGGTCGTCCCTCCCGCATGCAGCTGTGCAGGCTCCCACGAGGAGGAGGGTTTCTGGGTGCACCTGTGCGGCTTCATCAGCCAGGTCTGAACAAGCCACGTGGGGGCCATGGCTGCCCTTAGGACCGCTCTTCCTCTCTGCTCTGGAGCCCAGCACTGCTGGTGAGGGAGCGGTGGGAAGTCGCTCAGGCCCCACACCCTCTGTGGCTTTTCCTGGCAGGAAACACACTGGGGAGAAACCCTTCGAGTGTCCCAAATGTGGCAAGTGTTACTTTCGGAAGGAGAACCTTGTGGAGCATGAAGCCCGGAATTGCATGAACCGCTCGGAACAGGTATTTGTGGGTTGGCCCAGGATTTGTGGGCAGGGGCACGCTGGCCTTTGTCTTCCTGCCATCTGAGAGGGGCCCCCAGGAGACTGTCTTAGGACTGTAAACTCGAGATCTGGAGTGTCCTTGGATGCCATCGAGTCCACTCCCTGGTATTACAGGTGGTGACATCGGTCCCAAGATCAGGAGGGACTTTGTGGGAAGCATTTTGGGCTTGCCTGCGTGGGCACCTGGACTCTGGAGAAGGGGTGTCTTGGTGGGGGATGGCTGCTGAGAAAGGCTACCTGGCCACCTGCCCCCACCCCACGGGCTGGGCCTTGTGACATGGCCAGCTAAACTCCACCCTCCTCTTCCTAGAGGCCTATTGCCAGGGGTGGGGGCTGCGGGGGAGGTCTCTCGGCCCCTGCCCCCAGCCTGGCATGGTGGGTTTGCAGTGCTCAGCTTTGGTCAGGGTCAGGGCAGGCAGGTCACGTGTTGCCCTCTCCCACCCTAGCGTCCCCCCCCTCGGGCAGACTCCTCCCAGCAGCGAGTGGAAGCCCGGGCAGAGGCTGCTGTCGCAGGCAGAGGCCCCCCCCTGATGCCGGCCCTGCTTGCCCCTCACACTGCCAGGTCTTCACGTGCTCCGTGTGCCAGGAGACCTTCCGCCGGAGGATGGAGCTGCGGGTCCACATGGTGTCCCACACGGGGGAGATGCCCTACAAGGTCAGGCTTGGCCTGTCCCCAGGGCCGTGGGTGGGGGGGGGCAGCCCCAGGATCTCTCCTGCCGAGCCCTATACGTGGGATGATGTTAGGCGCCTCCTCCTTGCTAGCCGTCAAGATGCCCAGCCTTCCCTACCCATCTAGTGTCCCCTACCTTCAGGCAGGGACACTGGCCCTTGCTGGGGCCTTGTTTCTTTCTATGGAGGGCAGGCTTAGCATCCCTGTGATCATGGCACTGGGGGCCCTCCCTGGAACATCCTTTATGCCAGGTCACGGAACCTCCTGGCATCTTGGGCTGGGCCCTGCCCTTGGGTTCCTGCCTCCACAGCCTGGGGGCAGCCGGGGTCCCGTTGGTGTGGGTGGCCTAAGAGGTGACCTTGGGCCTATTTTCCAGTGCTCCTCCTGCTCCCAGCAGTTCATGCAGAAGAAGGACTTGCAGAGCCACCTGATCAAACTACATGGAGCCCCCAAGCCCCACGCTGTGAGTGCCAGGCTGTGCTTGGGGGCTGGGAACTGGCAGTAGTGAGGAGGTGGTCGCAGCCAGGCAGGCCGCCCTGCCCTCACCCTGGTCTTGCTCCGTTGCCCCACAGTGTCCTACCTGTGCCAAGTGCTTCCTGTCCCGGACGGAACTGCAGTTGCACGAGGCTTTCAAGCACCGTGGGGAGAAGCTGTTCGTGTGCGAGGAGTGTGGGCACAGGGCCTCGAGCCGAAATGGCCTGCAGATGCACATCAAGGCCAAGCACAGGTGTGGACTGGTGGTCTTTCCCCAGGGCTGGTCCTGCTGCTGGCTCCAGGCCAGTGAGTGGGCCTGGAAGACAGTTGGCTGAGGCGTGCGTGGGACTGTAGCCGCTCTGGTAATGGCACCTGAGGGATGAGTGAGTTTGCCAGGCAGAAAGCCGGGGTGGGGAGAGTCTGTCCTTGCAGCTCCTGGGATGAAGCTGGTGCCCCTTTCCTGGCACGGCCCTAGCCCCTCTTCCGCACAGCTGGCCTCGGCCTGGGGCTGGTCCCACCGCGTCAGGTTTCCTCGGGTCAGGGCAGAGCGAAGGGGGCCACATCCCTTGGTGATGGCGTCTGTGTCCCCGACCCGGACAGGAACGAGAGGCCGTATGTCTGTGAGTTCTGCAGCCACGCCTTCACCCAGAAGGCCAATCTCAACATGCACCTGCGCACGCACACCGGCGAGAAGCCCTTCCAGTGCCACCTCTGTGGGAAGACCTTCCGCACCCAAGGTGAGGCAGGCCCATCCTCTCACTGTCCTGGGGCCGAGGCCCGGTGACTGAGGCCCCGCCTTGTCCCCACAGCCAGCCTGGACAAGCACAACCGCACGCACACGGGTGAGAGGCCCTTCAGCTGTGAGTTCTGCGAGCAGCGCTTCACGGAGAAGGGGCCCCTGCTGAGGCACGTGGCCAGCCGCCACCAGGAGGGCCGGCCCCACTTCTGCCAGATCTGCGGGAAGACCTTCAAAGGTACCTGGGCTTGCGGAAGGCCCCGTGCCTCGCGCTTCCGTGGGGAGCTGCCAGGGTTGGGGCGTCTCCGCGGGGAGAGGCCAGGTGTAGCAGTGGCTTTTACGCGCTCCTCCTTGGCACGAAACCTTCTTGCCAGAGAATCTTGGAGCTGCTGCGAGGTGGGGGTGGAGGCTCCGGAGGGTCCTGTGCAGAAGTGCTTTTGGGGTGCTCCTGGAGCCCGGCGGGGCCCGTATAGCAGCCGCATACCCCAGGACCTCCTCTCATCCCAGCACTTTCTGCCCACTTTCTGCCTCTGCTGACGCTGGGGCCCCGCCCCTCCCCTTCCCTCCCCTCCCCTCCCTCAGCCGTGGAGCAGCTGCGCGTGCACGTCAGGAGGCACAAGGGGGTCCGGAAGTTCGAGTGCACGGAGTGCGGCTACAAGTTCACCCGGCAGGTAGGCCTGGGGCCAGAGTCCCTCCTCCTGCCCCCTCTGGCCCCGCGCCCCTCCCGGCCCAGCCCTGAGTCCCCTTGCCCCCCAGGCCCACCTCCGGAGGCACATGGAGATCCACGACCGGGTGGAGAACTACAATCCACGGCAGCGCAAGCTCCGGAACCTGGTCATTGAGGACGAGAAGATGGTGGTGGTAGCGCTCCAGCCCCCCGCCGAGCTGGAGGTGGGCTCTGCTGAGGTCATCGTGGCGTCCCTGGCCCAGGGCGGCCTGGCCTCCCAGCTCCCTGGCCAGAGACTCTGTGCGGAGGAGAGCTTGGTGAGCCCGGGCGGCATGGAGCCCTCACTCATCATCACGGCGGCCATCCCCGAGGACTGTGACACGTAGCCGCCCTGCCGCCACAGCCCCCTTGGCCCCTGCCCCCAATAAACCACACGGCTTTGGACTCCAGCGTTTCAGGCTATCTGGTGGTTCCCCGGCAACTGTTCTCCAGGGGTGTGCTGCTTTCCCATCACGTCCTCTAGAAGAAACGGTCCCTGCCTGGCCCTCTCTGCACCTCGGGGTGCTGCTCAGCCAGCAGCTTCCCCACCTTGTCGGGAAGACCTCAGCAGAGCGAGACGCCCAGGTGCTCCCCTCCGTGTCTGGTCCCTGTCAGGGTTCTAGAACTGGGAGTGGGGGCATTCCTGATTCACGGCTGTGGTGCTGCCAGCCGGTGGGGGTAGAATTCATTACTGAGGCTCTGGAGTCAGAACCGAGTGGCCAGGGCCCCTGATGATGACCTTGCTCGCTTGACTCTGCCTTGCTAGTGTGCAGCAGATCCCACTGGGGAGCCTGAGGGAAGGGCTTGTGGTTAAGCAAGCTCTGGACCCTGGCTGGCAGAGGACCACAGAAAGGATCCTTCCCTTGGGAGGGTCCTAACTTGCTTTGCTTGTCCAGGGGGCCTGGAGTTCAGGCCCAGCCAGGCTTAGAATGACAGGAGGCCCTGTTGTCATCCCCGGGTTCAGCAGCCACAGGGACAGCAGGGCCGGGTGCTAGATCATGGAGGAAGGTTGCATGGGTGCTGGCACCCAAATTCCTTCTCAGCTTTATTTATAGCACTGTGACCCAACCAAATGATTGCTTCATTTCCTCATTTTTAATGGAGCTGGAAACAGTACGCATGTTGTAGACAAGGACTGTTGCAGTTCCCTGTGGCTGGATGGCAGGCCACCCGAGGATTTCCCTGGAGGCTGGAGGGCGGGGGTCCATGCCTGGCAACATGGTGCTGGCTGTGGGCCTAGGCCCTTCTCCACAGGCTTCCTCCCAGCATGGTGGCTGGCTGCCGGGCCGAAGTTGTGAGGCCTTTTTATGACGTAGCCCTCAAGTCACACAGTGTCACCTTTGCCAGGCTGTGTTGGTCCAGGCAGTCACCAGAGCGTCACTCCCCAGATTCAGGGGGAGGGGATGGGTGTTAAGGACCGCACACAGTTTACAACCGCCCCACCTGGAGCATAGGGTCCCTGCTCAGTGCTTGGCACAGAGCAAATTCTGAATTGGGTAGTGATGGTCGTGACCAAGAGCTTAAGTCAAGCACGACCTAAATCCCATCCCTGGGATATTCCCGAAACACCAGCCCCACGCGATGCCAAGCTCCTCCTGGAGTCTGAGGAGGACAGTGATGTCTTTTAGACCCAGAACCCATCTAAACATCTTTCCTTTTATTCCTTGACTGCTGGGGCACTCCGGTAAAGACCATATTCAGGTACAACAACCGATGCCCAGGCTATGCGCTGTCTCAAGTCTACTTCCGTGAAGTTATTACTTTTTTTAAAGATTTTATTTGACAGAGAGAGTGAGAGAGCACAAGCAGGGGGACCAGGAGAGGGAGAAGCAGGCTCCCTGCTAAGCAGAAAGCCCGATGTGGGGGTCGATCCCAGGACCCCAGGATCATGACCTGAGCTGAAGGCAGACGCTTAACTGTCTGAGCCACCCAGGCGCCCCTGGTGAAGTTATTAAAAAGATGATAAACTATGGCCTCAAAATGCTCCCTTTCCCTGCCCAGGCATTGGCCTTTTCCTTGGATCCTATGTGAGAAGCCTTTCTGAGCTTCGTGGGCCAAGGGACCCATGGTCTCTCCCCCTACCCCAGGTCTAAAGTTTGCCCACTGCAGATGGGGTCTGACCACTGGAGACCCCACCTTCAGGAGTAGGGGAAAGCGAGGCAGGGGGCAGAGTGCCAAGAGGGGGAGTCAGGGAGGCCAAACCAGCTCTGGAGCGGCAAGTGAGGGTAGGACTCGGGCACCTGCACTCTGCACGTCTGGGGCTCAGCCTCCTCTTCCCACCACTTCCTACCTTGTAATGAGACAAAGGGCCTTAAAAGCTTTGCTCCAAGACTGTTAGCATGAGCCCTGGGCACCCCAAACTCTGTCCCCTTCCCCTGCTGGAACGGGGACAGCCCTACACTGCTCTGCCTCTGCCCAAGTTTCTAAGACACCAACAGCAGGATAAAGACCATGACACCAGGTGTATAGGAAATGGTTTATTTCAAAAAGTATATATTGAAGGCATCTTAAAATCTTAAACAGGATTCCGGACACCTAGGCCTATAGAACAAATAAATAGACAAATCTGCCCCACCCTCTGGGGTTGGAACTAGATGTTGGACACCGAAAGGGGCATGTCCTTTAGTACACAAGAGTCTCTCAAATCATATAAATATAGAATACTTTATAGCAAATCAGCATTAAATACAAGTCACTGAATTTTCATAACTTAATTTGTCTCACAGACCGAAAGTTCTGTACATCCAACACACGGACGGCCCCACCCCCAGCTGGCCCACCTCTGAGCCCAGTCAGTGTGCAGACATCCCCAAGTGGTGGAGGCCTCAGCACCAAGGGCCCTGCCAGGGGGAGCAGGGGGGGCAAGGGAGGGCCGTCCTGAGCCCAGGCCCCCAGCTGGGGTCTGCAGGAACCTGCTGCTGCTGAGGCTGCCGTCTCCCCTTCCTGCCCCTGGTGTTCCAAACCAAAGCCGGGGTCTGGGTGGGGGGGACCCGCGAAGTCGAGAGCGAGCGCAGAGCCACCAGCCGCCACCTGCGTGGCCGCCAGACACGGGGGCGGTCAGTCACGTGGTAGCTAGTCGCAGTGAAGTCCCAGAAGGAGCAGGAACCAGGACGCGGGGCCCCCGCCGTGAGGGAGCTTCTGCGGGGGAGGCCACACAAAGGCCTGAGTGGGCACCAGCGCTCAGCACTGACCGCGCCTGCTGTGCAGCCCACAAAAGCTGCTTTTGTAAGAAAAACAAGAAGGTGTCTGCAGTGCCCCGTCCCAACAAAAATGCGTTACAGGAGACCTCTCCCTGTAAGTCACCGACCGCGGGAAATCCTTGACCTTGACTGAGCCCAGCCCCGCTGGTGGGAGGCCGGGAGAGTTCCAGCAACCATGGCACGTGTCCACCTGCCCTCGCAGAGCGCGCCCACGAGGTCCAGGCCTGCGTTCTTCCTCTGGGAGGGCGCTCTGCAGATGACCGGGCAGCAGCTGCCACATCTACCTGTGTGACATGTCCCCTCACCAAGTGGGCAGGCCCCAGCGGCTGGCACAGGGCCCCATCAGTCCCGAGTGGTGCAGCCCTGGCCTCCCCCTGCTGCTGCCAGGAGACAAGCCATCCTGCCTGGGCAGCCTCACAGAGCACGGGCGACCTCCGGGGGCTTAGCCTGCTGGGAAGGCACCGAGCCAGAGACAGGCATCCCCAGCCCGGGGAGCGTGGAGTCAGACCACCACCCGGGGGACGACAACACTCCTACGAGGAGGGCTGAAGGTGAGACCTGGGCATGAAGAAGCCCAGGCCCAAGGGATCCCACAGCCCTAGGCCTGCCCAGCAGGGGAGTCCCAGGCAGGCCCACCACCCCATCTTCCCACAGTGCCAGGCACAGCGGATGTGCGGAGGTGACCGGGTGGGGGACGCCCGAGGGGATGGGAGGGGATGGCTGTGAGCGGGAGCTGCTCCAGCGGGGGGTTCCGGAGCAAGGAGTCTAACCTGACCATGAGGGCATGAGGTGGGGAGCCTAGCCTATGACTCTTGAGGCCATAAGACTTCGTCCCCAGAGCCACCCGTGCCCTCTGGCCAATAAGTGTTTCAGGGCTGCTTATGGAGGGATAGTGCTAGAAGGTTTTTCTTCTCCTGGTAAGAACGCATCTCCAACTTAGTTCACTGGGAAAGGCAACTCAATGAACACTTGCTTTCTGTGTTTCTAATGAGGGAGATGGGAACTTCCTCTTCTTTGGAAGAAAGACAAATCCAACCGAAAGTTACTTGGGGATCTGGGGAAGACAAGACCACTCACTCCGCAGAGAAAACCAGGGGCCCCTGAGCTGTGGAGTTTCCCAGGAGCTCCTCCTGCCACCCTCCTGGAGAAGCCCCAGGCTTTGGAGGAGTGGGCGGCGTCACCCTGTCCTGCAGAAATGGCACCGGAAGACATTAAGCAATCAATCCAGGACTCTGTTTTTCGCTGCCTCCCTCCCCGCCTCCCCCTTCTTCCAAGGAAGGGCCAAACTGCATTTCAAACCTTGCAGCCAACTGTGGGGGCTGCCCTGCCCAGGGCTTCCTTTGGAAGCAGCAGGATCCTTTGCCCCCATGGGACGGCGAGGGCACCTGCAGCCATCTGCCTGGCTGGGCTTCCATGACAAACTCCCGGGCCTTCCAGGAAGAAGCTACCACGTGGCACCTGTGGGCTTTTGCGCTCTCCTGCATCCACCGGGGAGGACAGTCCCGGAGAGGTCTCCAAGCAGGTGGCAATAGGCCAGCTGGAGGGGTGGGCGGCTGGGGACACCCAGCGTTTGCCTCAGCCCAGGTTCATTGGAGATAGGATTTACTCAGCACGTCCCTCGGGGCCCTCTTCAAGGCCGCACTCCTGTCCGGTCCCACTGGGCTGCATCGCTGGGATCACCCCAGTGTTTCAGTGTGACACCCCAGCAGGGGGGAGGAGCCAGGCAGGCAGATCCCCTCTGTCCGGGAAGCTGGCCCGCTGGGATGTCCGGCACTGGACGTGGAGTTTGGGACCTGCTGCAGCCATCGTCGGCCTGCTTCCCGATGTTCCACACTGGCCTGGGAAGGCCAGCCTGGACCACTCCGAGACTCTCAAAGGAGGACTGAGACCCACAGGTAGCCCTCCTCTCTGAGGTGGGAGCAAGGAGGCGTAGGCAGGGGCAGCAGGAGGGGCCACCTGCTGGAGCCAGAGACCTGGGCTGGCACGGAGGCCGCTCTTCCTGGACCGAGGGAGGGGCGTCTGCAACGGGCTGTGGTCCCAGCAGCTGTGAGTCGGGCTCCACAAGGACAGAAACTCTCCTGGGCTCAGAGCCTGAGGCTCACTCAGCAGCCCGAGCCCAGGCTCCACCTGCCGAGCCCAGCCTGTCCTGGAGCACGGAGGAGGGGCTCACCGCCCCCGCAGACGTGCCGTGTCACCTGCACCGAGGCCCTCCCCGGGCCGGGCCGGGGCTAGTGCAGCTGGCCGGGGCTCTGCGGCAGCCGGGGCCGGGCCACATCCAGGTCGCTGCTGCCACTGGCCAGTTCAAAGCCGCGCCCGCCCGAGGGCATCTGGGGCATGAACTGGCGGAAGATGCTGACGCTGCCATGCCAGAAGGTGGGCTCTGGGAGCCGTCCCACGACACTCCAGGCCCGAGTCTCGGGGTCATAGGCCTCCACCACGTCAGAGAGTTCAAACGTATTGTCGTAACCACCTGAGACGTAGAGCTTCCCTCCAAGGACGGCCAGGCTGCCCCCCACGTGCACCTGCGGGCCAAAGGGGATGGGCGAGTGGAGGCTGGCAGCCAGGGCAGGGCTGGGACCCCCCCGTCTCTCTCCATGGAGAAGGTGCCCACGACCCTCAGGAAAGGTGGCCTCCGCACCCTTCCCAGGACAGACCTGCACGCTTCCTACACCCCAGCTCAGAAAACAGGCCCCAGGGGGTCCCAGGCCATGCCTGGTCCCCGTGATGCTGGGAGGCTGCTGGAGCAGCGAGTCTCCCCGCAAGCAGCATCAGCTCGAGGCAGGCTGGGCTGGGCTGCTCTCCCCGTCCCACAGGTGGGAAAACAGCCTTGTGGGGCTGATGGAGGCAGAGCCAGGTCTGGACCAAGTCTGAGCTCTGCCCCGCAAAACCGGACCACCTCATCTTTCCCAAATTTGCTCTAATAACGGGTAGGTCGTTATGGGGAAAAACAAAGTTACATTTCCTAAACGTAACAATGTTAAACTGGGATGTTGGGAATTGTGACAGTCGTCACAACTGCCATGCAGAGGTAGCATGAGAACGGGTTTGGAAATTTTAAGGAAGACAAAAAAGATGTGAGCGGATTTACACAACTCTCTGGGACTAAGGGAACTGCCCACGTGGCCAAATGCTGCCACGCTTTCCCAGCTCCATCACAGACCTCTCTTCTCAACAAACGGAGAGGAGAGACCCTGATCAGATAGCAACAGTGTCCTGTTTAGGGTACACAGTAGGCACTCAATAAATGTCTTCTCAGGGTCACTCCTGTCTGACCTCATGCTCTCTGTTGTCCCCTTGTTCACTCTGCTCCAGCCACACTGGGCTGGGGGGCTTCTTCTACGACCACACTAGGCACACTCTGCCCCAGGGCCTTTGCACTTGCTGTCCCTCTGTGGAACGTTCTTCCCCACATGCTCTCTGACTTATAAAGCAGGTACCCAATAAACACGGGCCTGCGTGGATGAACTTGCTAAACTGTCTGACCTAGGGATTTATGTAAGGTCTCAGTGCCCCACAGTACAAACTGAGGGAAAAACCAGTCCTCTCTTAAGTGACATAACCCTGGGAAAGGCCTCAACACAGGCCCCACCCACCAGGACTAGTTCCCAGACACGTCATGGCAACGCTTTGGCCAGAAAACAGGACAAGCCTGTGCTTCCAATGCCAACACGTTTGCATATTTACCTGATTCATAGATGGGATCTTGTCCCATTCGTTCTTTGTGGGGTTATACACGTCCACCTCCGCAGAATCGTCCCTGTGGGTGGGGGGGGGGGGGGAATGTGTCAGAGCCAGGAGGAAGCATCCCTGGGTGTGAGGAGCTAGAGAGCAGGGCCACACAGGCCCCTGTCATTTGGGAACTTCTTTGATGCCATCTGAAGTCCAGAGGCCAGTGAGACCCTAGCGCTGGTTTGCAGGGGCCAATTTCAGGCCCTCACACCTATCTGGCTTAGGCTCTGAGGCCGGAACCAGACTCTGCTTCTCAAACCTGAAGACACAGCTTCTGGTGCTTAAACCCTTCCCACCGCCCTACACCAGGGCAGCCTCCCTGCCCTCATGGCGGCCCCACTTCGGATCTGAACTCATCACAGCTCTTCCCACCCATCTGCTCTCGGTCTTCCAATCTGGGCTCGTCTTCCCTTCCATGGCTGACCGGGCCAGGCCAGCCTCCTGCCCGCCCCACGGCACACTGCCATGCACCCTGGCCCTGTCCGCGGTCAGCCCCCCAAGTCTCCTCCCATTCCCTGCTGTGTCCTGGGTGCCCAACAGGACAGCCACGGTCACGGGAAAGCCACGGTCACCAGTGCTGCCCTTCCCTTTGGGGTCAGGATCCTGCAACCTTGTTTGACATCCTCTTGGTCCCTGCAACAAAAGGCTCAAAGGCCCAGCCTCGAAAAGCAGAGACACGAACCCCCAAGCAGCAGTGACAGCAACGAGTCAGGGCTCAGCGGAAGGGCCAGTCAGCTGGGCCTCGGACGGCACACTCCGTAGCAACTCCCCAACGCCGCCCGCCGCCGTACGCGCAGGGGCGACCACGGACTGATGGGCTGGCTGCATTCCACAAAAACCGTATTTATGGACACAGAAACGTGAATTTCGTGCAACTTTTCACATCATAAAATACCACTCCTGCTTGGATTTTTCTCCCCCCAACCATTTCAAGGTGTAAAAACCATTCTTAGTTTGTGGCCCCCATGATGAGGACAATTAGCCTGGCCGCCCTCCGCCAGCACAGAGCTATAAACTGCAGCCGGAGGCGCCAGGCTGGACGGTGCTCCCAGCATCTCCTCCTGCGGGGGGCTGGGCACCCCGGCCAAGGAGCCGCACACGGGGACCGGGCGGGCCACTGGAGAAGGCAGGGGCCCAGGGCAGCAGCAGCAGCTGAGGAGCTGAGGCCTCGGCCCAGCACTGGGTACTTGTGGACAGGAGCTGCCCGGGCAGGTGGCGTTCTGGGCAGCGCATTACGTGGCTTGTTAGGCAGCGGGGTGCATGAACTGGGTGGCTTTGGGACGAACGCTCAAGTGCATCAGAACGAGACCCCGGGCCTTGCCCGCACTGTTCCCCCCGAGGACAACTGGGCTGCCTTTCCCCGCTGCTCACTCTCTCCGCCTGGTTTGGGGGGCGGGGTGTTGAGGCAGAGCTGAGCCTGCCACCCCCAGGCTCCAATGGCTTAGGTGAACCCATACAAATGCTAACAGTGGGCATGGGGGGCACCCTAATGCTTCTACGGGGGGGTGGGGAGGGCAGTTAGCAACTGACAAGAGGCTCCATCGTGGAGGAGCAAGGTACAGGGGGCCTTTAGGGGGCAGACTGGTCCTTAAGCCCGTTTTGCTCTAGGATCACAGGGCACGGAGGACATTCTCAAAGGCGCTCAAGCTGGAACTGCTACCGAAGGGCTGAAGCCAAGGTTCTGGCACTCTGAGAAGTATTTATAGCTGTCCCCAGCCCCTCTCTGAAGACATCTACCTTGACTTGGGGGAGGGAGAGCTGGGTAAAGGGTCAGATGATGTTTTATAGCAGGACCAGAGCTAGGGGAGATCCCAGGGCTTTCTCAGAGCGGCCCTGTAGGTTCCTGGCATATAAGGATGCGTGGCAAACAGTGCCATCTCTGTGCTGAAGGTGCTCACCAAGAAAGCCTGAGAAGGGAGCCTGAGAAGGGAGCCTTGCGTCTTGGGGAGTGTGGGGGGCAGACAAAGGCCAGTGCAGCTTAGAACTCGAGACAAGGGGAGCCAAGTACATACTTCCTTGGAGGCTCCCCATTCAAAGCCCCAGCCTAAAGGGGATGGAGGAAACTACAGTTCAGACCTTACCCTTCCCTCCTGGTCCCACAGCTTCAGACAGGCTCCAGGCCAAGGAGGGAGGAGCAGGGATGCACACCTGCAAGCGCGCACACACACACACACACACAACACACACACGGAGGCTGAGCACAGCAGGCAGGAGCCCCCGGATGCCCACTGGCCCATGACGAGGGGGGAATCTGGCTGTGGCAGGTCACCAAGACCCCCTGGCCACCCATCTCCGCCCCACAATGGCAAGGACACAGCCTGGCCCAGGGAAACCATCATACCAGGACCCGGGCTGGCTATCCTTGATTCAAACCTGGTGCGTCCCGTACATCCCCTACCCCCAGAAGCCTCCGTTGCAATCTGTGAAGCAGGGATGACCAGCGGTGCCCATCTCATCAGATGGTCATGGAGATCGACTCGGAGACAGGCCACAGAAAGCTCAGGGCCCTGCCCTGTGCTGACTCTCGTCATCGTCATTGTGTCCCCCAGGTAGCTTTGGGGCCGGCTCCATCCCAGGTCCCTCCCTGGTCCAGTGTGGCTGTGGGGTCCTTAGAGAGCAGCATTCACTCTGCAGGACTGTGAGGCTTCCCTGTGCCAGCTCGGGTAGGGAGGGAATGGACAGCACCTGCACACATGCACTGAAGGCCCAAGTGCTGCTTTAAATCAAGGGGTGGAACCCCCACCTACCTCCTGCACCTGGTGGCCGAGCGCGGACACTCTGCTAGGTGAACACGGGGTCCCTCTGACAAGGCAGCACCTCCCCAGAGACTCAAGGGCCCAAAGAGCTCTCCCCTAGTCTTTTTAAGATTCAAAATCCCTCTTAGGTAGGACAGGTTCCTTTATAACAAGGGCCTTCTGAGAACCACCAGGACTTAGACTGGGATCCTCCAGGTGGAAGAGCAGGCAAAGCAACACATTTTATTTAGCTTCTAGGAATCTCAAGTTCTCTGGAAGGACCCAACTCTAATCAATCAATCAAAGGCTCTAACTCGCTCAGTTAGGATCCCTTGGTTAAGGAAACCTAGAAGCCCACAGAAACTGTTCTAAGAAACGGGGCAGAACAAAGGCTCCAGGTTGGAAAGACCTGGCTGGGATCCCAGCTCAGGCTGCTTCCTCATCTACGAAATGGGGAGCACGGTGAGGATGTACGTGCCTCAGCACCGGGCCTGGAAAGAAGACTGAGAAGTGGCCTCGGCCACTGGGGACTCACCTGATGAAGTACATAAGTCCGTTCAGAGTCACGGTCTTGGGCGCGAAGGACCAGGGTGGGAGCTGGCCGCAGTCCACCAGCGACCACAGGTCGGTGTCCGGGTGGTAGCACTGCATCACCATGGTCTCCTCGCCGGCCAGGGAGCCGATGGCGTAGACGCGGCCGCGGCAGGCGGTGGTGGAGCAGTTGTCCATGGGGTAGGTCATGGGCTGCAGGGCCTCCCAGGAGTCCGCGGTGTGGTCGTAGCGCTCCGTGCTGTCCGCGGCCACCACGTACAGCAGCCCGTCCAGCACGGAGGAGCTGTGGTACTCGCGGGCCTTCAGCATGGGCGCCACCTCCGTCCACTCGTTCACGCTGGAATTGTACCTCCACACGCAGTCATAGAGCCGGGAGCCGTCAGACCCACCTGCCGGGACGTGCAGGGGACAGGTCAGCCCATGCTGACTCGGGCTGAGTCACCCACCCCTGCCTCCGTGAACTTCCCCGAGGGAGTCTCCCAGGGCAGGAAGTAACTTCATTGGGTTTCAATGTAAACACCGGTCCCCTCCCATCCTCTTACACCAAAGCCACGGTTGGGGGCTGGCTCCATGCTGGGGCGAAGTCTGTGCACATGCTGATCAGAGCCCAGGAGGACAACAGAGCCTCAGGCCGTAAGAATACTGCTAAATCTGTGTGGGTCAAGCAAAGGCCCTGTGGCCGCAATTCTGAGTAAATAGCAATCTCAGTCTGGACGGCCCCATACACTGTCAAACACCTCAACTGAACCAGGGCATCCGTCTCAGCACCAAAACTTCTGGCGAGCCACAAAGCAGGTGGGTTAAGGTGCACAGGGACTTGTTCAAGGAATTCTCGCCTTCCTGGGCGCCCCCCCCCCCCAAAAACAAGCCAGTGCCAGGACAAGTGGAGAGGAAATCTACTTCACTCTGCACACAAGAACCTGACAGGGCAAGTAACCGGCGTGGAATTCTGGGGCCTCCAGTTCTTGATTTAGGTGCAGGTTACCGACATGTGCTCTGTCCGGGTAAATGCATCAAGCCCTACAAGTACAATGTCCACTCTCTCCACGTTTCTTTCAAAAAAGAGCTAGCCCCCCAACCCCCCACCAGTGGGGCTGGCTGTAATTATAAATTAAACCAGGTCTTCCCAGCACGTTAGCATTTCCACAGTGTGAAGGGACCCCCAAGAACCCTGGGGGTCGCATCCCCTACTGTCCCCAAAGTTGGTGCCACAGGGCAGAGGATGCATGACATTCTGTCTGTCTCATAGCCTTGAGTTTTTTAAAAGACAAAGCTCTTACAAGTGCACTCCACCTGCTTGCTTCCTTGTAAAGGGTAACTGTCCAAGGCAGCTGAAGCCATGCTGTTGCCCCATGAAATTCCCTACAGGCAGCTGTATGGAATGACCCAGCCACCTGTCTAAACCCACAGGATTAGCTGCTCCGCTGAGACATTTATGGAAGGGGTGCACAAAGTTGGGGCGAGTCTAACCAGTTCTGGGAGGGAGTTCACCAGCCAGACTTTCAGATGTTGGGAGGGCACAGCTCCCAAACTCAGGGCCAGTCTCAGGTTGGAAAGGGACCCATTCCAGCATATTCCAGCAAAGGCTGAAACAGAGCAGCAGGCCAAAGAGGAACTGAGCGTGTCCTCAGGCCAGGATTCCTCCACTTGTCAACCGGAGGTGGCGGGGGACGGACAAGGACGACAACAACAACGACGACGACACACCAGAGCTCAGAGCTGGCTTTCTCCTGAATGTGCCGGGCTGGGCCGGGCCCCGGCCCCAGCCTCGGTTCACTGACTGATAACAGCCTTCTGCAGGGCCCAGTGCTTGCGGAGTCGGGTTCTTTCCTTATATAGCTGTCACAGAGACCGCCCCTCCTCACCCCAGGGAAGGAGGTAGCCCCATGTCTGAACTGGGATTCATCTTTAATGAAAAATGTGGGAGATGCCCAGGACCAAGCAGGCTGGGACCCGCCCAGCATGACTCGGCAGTGTTTTGGGGTTTGGGCCAAGTAACTGGAAGAAAACCTCTTAGCATGTGACCATGTTTACAGTCGCTGGGCCGCCAGCAGCCTAAACACCATGTGACCCCTAGCGCACAGCCTAGGTGCAAGCCTGAGGGAACCTTATCGCTGGTGACGGAATGAAAGCGTCAGGGGGCCCGTGTGGCTCAGCTGGGCGGGAGAAATCCCTAGGACCCGGAACGGATGTCTCACGGAGCTCCAGGCCCTGCCTGTCCCTGGATTCCTTAGGGAGAAGGAGAAAGCACCCATTGTGTGGGGTGAATGACCCTGTATCCTCTATCCAAATGGGGGTGGGGGCACCTCCCGGGCAAGGAGTGGGCTCATGTGTCATCTGGGCTGGCACCCCCGCACCGGGAACAAAGAGACCACAAGCAGCTGCTTGTCCCCGCTCACACAACGGTCTTCTAGGTCGAAAGCCCCAGCTCTAGAAATGTACCCACTGGCCAGCTGGGGGCGGGGGGCCGGGCAAGGGGCCGCTCGCACTGTGGGGCGGTCCCGGGATTCCCAGGTTCCTGCAGCGGGAAAACGCGCTCTCCCACGGGCGCGGGAGGCTAACCCAGGGTCCTCCCGGCGGGCCCCCTGTCCCCTCACCCGTCACGTAGATGTCGTTGCCCAGCGCCACGATGCTGTAGCCCCCGCCCAGGTGGTCGGGGAACTCGGCCAGGTAGCGCCACTGGCCCGTCTGCGGGTTGTAGCAGTCGACGGTGACCAACTCGTCGCAGTCCTGGTCGCAGCCGCCCACGAGCACGAGGATCTCGGCGAGACCGGTGGAGGGGCGCGGGCGCATGCGGGGGCAGGGCCCGCGGTCGTGGCGGTCGTAGCGCGCCGCTTGGAAGTCGCGTGCCTCGCGCAGCAGGCGCAGGCAGGGCGGGCAGCGCGCCACCAGCGGCTCGGCCTCGACGTGCGCCAGCAGGTAGAAGCGGCGCACGAAGGGGAGGCGCACAGCCTCGAGCAGCTGCGGCCAGTGCGCGGCGCGGCGCGGCGGGTCCGCGCGCACCCAGCGCAGCGCCAGCTGGTAGGCGGCCTCCTCCTTGGGCACGCACAGCCCGTCGTCGTGCAGGTAGCGCAGCAGGCGCGCCAGCGGCAGGCGCTCCAGCTGCTCGGGGCCCAGCTCGCCCACGTGGCGCAGGATGAAGCGCTGCGCCGCGCTCGCCAGCCCCGCGCAGCTGAAGGCCTCGGCGAAGTCCTGCATGTCCAGGCAGTTGGCCAGGTCGAGCTGCTGCTGCAGGAAGGCGCCGCACGCCTCCTTCACCGCCGGGAACTGCAGCAGGTCGGCGGCTCGCAGCAGCGGCTCGGCGTTGTCGCCGCTCACCGCCACGCGGCCCGTGTAGCTGAAGTCCAGCAGCAGCTGCAGCATGTCGGGCGGCACGCCGTGCAGGCGCACCCGCTCGGCGCGGCTCTCTCGCAGCTGTCCCGCGAACATGGCGCGGAAGTAGGGGCTGGCGGCCGCCAGCACCGCGCGGTGCGCGGGGAAGTCGCGCCCGCCCGCCGCCTCCAGCGTCACGTCCAGGAACTTGCGCTCGGCGCGGAGCTGGCTCAGGCCGCGCAGCAGGCTCAGCGCGTGCGCGGGGTCCGAGAAGGGCAGCACGGCCAGGGGCGCCGGCCGCTCCATGGCGCCGTCGCTGGGGGCACTGGAGCGCGCCGCGGCCGGGGCCAGCGGGAGGAACGCCGCGCGCTCCGCGCCCGCCGCTATAAGTACTGCCGGGCGGCGCGGCCTCGGGGGCGGGCCCGGGGGGCGGGGCGTCGCTGGCCCCGCCCACTTAACCCCTCCGGGTCCGGCGCCGCCGCCCGCCCCGCGCCCCAGGCTGAGTCACCGGCCCGCTCGCCCCGCTTCCGCGCCTTTCCGGGGCTGCCCGCGTCCCCCCGCCCGAGCCGGGCGCGCCGGGCGACGAGTGTCCTCTCTCCGTCCGGGGTCGGGGGCCTCTAGGGCCCGCCCACGACCCACCGGGCCCGGCTGCGGAGCGAAAGCCGGCGAAGGCGAGCTCGGCGCCCGGAACCCGCGCCACCCCTTTCGCGCCAGACTTCCCTACTGCGTCGGCCCCTGAGCCCCTGGGCGGCTCGCTACAATGCCTTTTTCTTGTTTTGTTTTGAATTCCACTGGTTCCAAGGGTTGCTAGATAGCCTTATCGCTGGGCTGATTTCAAAGGACAGGATTTTTACAATTCAGGACCACAGCTTGAACAAGTATAAGCTTTTTAGGTGACGTTTTTTCTTGGCGCATTTGTAAGTGACACGGGGCCGGATGCCAGGAATCCGCTCCACTGTGTTCCTGCAGGAGTTTCAGACTTGACTCTTAGGTCATTAACTTTCGTCAGGGCACAAGGCGCAGTTTTAGTCGCCGATTCATAGAGACTCAGGCTCCAGAGCTGTCTTGAGAAGGGGAAAGGCCTGCTCGGGTTCGACCCCCAGACCTCCTGGCCCCCCTCTCCTGGAAATGGAAGGCAGAGAGTAGGAGACAGTCGTAAGAATTCAGAAGAAAGCACTATGAGGCTGAACAAAAGGCTCAAGGACCAGAAAATTACAATCATAGAAGTAATGTAAATAATTCCGGGGAAAATAGTTTTTCCTATTCCAGGAGAGGGGACACTAGGGGCCTGGGGACAGTGCCTTTAGTTCAAGGTCAGACAGGGGAGTGCCTTGAAAACCAGGGGTGTGGGCGTTCAGGAACGTCACAGTCACTTGTGGGGTGACTGTGAAGAAAGGAATCTTCCTTATTTTGGTTCCAGGAGATACAATGCCAGCACTTTGAACGTAGCCACGGTTTTTCTTTAATGTACTCTTTGCCCACTTTTAGAAAAGACCCTTATTTCGAATCCAGTCCTTTTGTTTCTCGAAAGAAACCTGGGTTTTGGTTATTTAATAGCCCCCACCCAGGCCCCGTGGGCCTCACAGACATTCCTGGGGAACGCCTCACCCGCTTGCCCACGTGTGTCCCCGGGAGCGGGGGGGAGGCAGGCACACAGGAGGTGGGAGGGGGGGATGGTGTCATTTCTTGGTTCCAGCTAAGTCAGTGCAACCTTTGGAGAAGACATCTTGTTTTTATTTCATCTCTGAAATGCAAACTGCAGGCTTTCCCTTGTCCTCGTGAATCTCATCATCTTGCCATGAGAACGTATCTGGTCCAAATTTCAGCATGGGAAGCACAGGCCTAAGTAAGAAAACATTCAGGTACCCAGGCAGCTGCCTGTTGCCCATAGATGGACTGTTCACACAGCTATTAACGGCAGCGGCAGCATTCCTGGGCCCAGGAGCCCGGCCAATAGCTTACTTGCACAGGCTTTGTGACAAGAAAGTCTGAGTAGCCAGGAAGTGGGATGTTTGCAGGGAAAAGTACTCCAGTCCCTCTGGGTCAGAACACGTCCACCTTGCAGAAAGCAAAGCTTTAATAAATCAAAAATATTTCGATAGTGAATGTTTCGTGTAACTATTTAAATAAATCAGCCTTACTGTGAAGCCTTGATGAATGATGATGCATATGTTTATTGAAATGGAAAGATAGGGGCGCCTGGGTGGCTCAGTCATTAAGCGTCTGCCTTCGGCTCAGGTCATGATTCCAGGGTCCTGGGATTGAGCCCCACATCGGGCTCCCTGCTCCGCGGGAAGCCTGCTTCTCCCTCTCCCACACCCCCTGCTTGTGTTCCCTCTCGCACCGTGTCTCTGTCAAATAAATAAATAAAATCTTAAAAAAAAAAAGAAATGGAAAGATAGTCATGCCATCCTGTCGAGCTGTATACTACCTGTCGGTAGTATCACCCAATTTGTTGTCTGTATTCCTATGCCTACAAGACAATTGTGAAGGTAACGTATTCTCTAGGTGGTTAGGTTTGTTTCGTTTGTGCTTGCCTGTATTTTCCATTCTGTGTATTAAGGAAATAATACGTTTAAAATAAAATTAAAAATTCAGTTTTTTTTTTTTTTAAAGATTTTATTTATTTATTCATGAGAGATAGAGAGAGAGAGAGGCAGAGGCAGAGGGAGAAGCAGGCTCCTGGCTGAGCAGGGAGCCCGATGCGGGACTCGATCCCAGGACCCTGGGATCATGACCTGAGCTGAAGGCAGACGCTTAACCGACTGAGCCGCCCAGGCGTCCCTAAAAATTCAGTTTTTGAGAAAAAGGGTATATTAATATCCGGGACCTAAAAGGGGAGCATTTGAAGCCATGGGTACGTATCTAAGTCAACAAAGGAATTTGGTCAGAAAATAAAGAAACAGATTTAGACCCATCAGCTGTTTGGAAATTTGAAGAACCTACTAACCCAGGCACGCTATCTAGTTCCTTTTTTCACTCATCAACCTTAAGAGTTGAAGATGGGAATGTGAGAAATTCATTTACTGAAGTATGACCATGTGATTGATACAGTTGGCGAAATTTTTTTTTTTTTAAGATTTTATTTATTTGACAAGAGACCTAGTGCGAGAGGGAACGCAAGCAGGGGGAGTGGGAGAGGGAGAAGCAGGCTTCCAGTGGAGCAGGGACCCCGATGCGGGGCTCAATCCCAGGACCCTGGGACCATGACCTGAGCCGAAGGCAGACGCTTAACGACTGAGCCACCCAGGCGACCCGTAGTCGGCAAACTCTTGAAATGTCATTCCACAGCCTGCCATGGTAGAAACACTAGTGTTTGGGTAAGAAAAGTGTTAAATCTAGTCAACGACCCATAGTTTAGGGGGAAATGTTTGTATTTAAAGATTAAAGTTCTGGGGAGAGGGCAGCTGGGGGGCTGGGGGGTGCGGACAAAAAAGATCAAACTTCAACCATTAAAGTTTTAAAAATTTACCTCTTCCACAATCATGAAAATGGTCTCTGCCTGAGTAACTTCTTCATGATAAAGTAATTTAATGAGATTTAACAAATAATGGTACCATTTCATTTTAAACATTCAAACTATGCAATTTTGATATCTGAATTCTAATTTTAGGCAGACAGGACCAGAGGTCACTGAGATCATTTTACAAAAGCCACTGTTATCCTCCTTCCCGCCCCCCTTTGCGAACATTTAGGAACACATACTTTAGCATTTATACCATCAAAAAAGAGATTGCGCCTTTTTTCCTATCATACACCCTGATTCTTCTCTGCTTCTGGATCACCTAAAGTGTGGCTTGTAATAAAACTTACTCTATGTAAACTTTTAAGGAACGCTACAGTATTCCCTATTTATTAAGTGCATTATATATGTAAATAATACGGTAGATCAAAACATTTCAACACTATCTGGCATAGTGTTAGCTATTAATGTTTATGGTTTACCGGTATGAGCCATAACACAGCAAGTTCATTTGATCTCTGTGTATAAGTTATTTTTCTTGCTATATAAAGAGCTGACAATACATGGTTTAAAAATTATTTATTAATGACTTAAAACTATTCATATATATATATATATATATTCATACAGTGGTCAAGGTACTAAAAGTTGAAACAAGACAATTTGGGGGAATTATCACGTTTTTTTCTTCTCCTGGAGATGGAAGTGGGAAAGTCAGAAAATTGCAGCTGGGAACGATCCACAGGAATTCCATAGTATTAAAGCTGAACAAAAAGCTGAACCACCAACAAGCATTTCTGGGAAAGACAAACCTTTGGTTATGTTCATGCCCGCACTCAAGCACTGAGTTATAATGGGAGGCAGAAAGCTTTCCTGAATGTTCCCCAAATGAATGTAGTGTAGCTGGTGAGATTTAGAAAGGTGAAACTGTATTTGGTAACCCAATTAAAATAACTACATTCTCCAGTTACTTACTGGGAAACTGGTATTCTTAGTATTTTAAAACTTGTCACAACCTGTCTAACATTGGTTTTTTTCTTCTTTTCCAAATAACTATAATCATCAGATTATAATATATATATATATATATATATTTTTTTTTTTTTTTTTTAGGCAGAAAACAAGGAATCACAGACTCCCAAGAATCTGGCTACTGTGGCTAATGCTCTTGCATTAATCCTTGAATTCAATTTGCCCCCTGGAGCCCACGTGTAGTGTCCTCTCAGGAGGACACCTGAGAAATAGACTAGATAAACCAACTACATTTCCCCACGTGTACATATTATGCTATTGAATCTGGGTCAGTTATTGGTATTCTAGTCCTTCCCTGAGTCTAGGGATGGGATGGTAGATATAATGTCTAAATCTCCTCCAAAGGGCTAAATTTCTAAGGGGAATCAAAGGACGGAGGCCAAGAAGGTCCTCCATGAAAATATTGGAGTGGCAGGCAGGGAAACAAGCAGACTACATCAGGTAGTACTGGTCACATCTGTGTACTAAGAACTACTATTTATGAATCACTTACTCAAGAAATACCTATTGCGGGACGCCTGGGTGGCTCAGGTCATGATCCCAGGGTCCTGGCATTGAGCTCCACATGGGGCTCTCTGCTCAGTGGGGAACCTGCGTCTCCCTCTCCCTCTCCCTCTGCCTGCAGCTCCCCCTGCTTGTTCTCTTTCTGTCATATAAATAAATAAAATCTTAAAAAATATATATATATATATATATGTATATAAATATTGAATACCTATTCTGAGCAAAAGTTATCACTGTTACATGACACAACCCAGGTCTGGAATGTTCTTTCCTCAGTGTGACTGAGTGGTTCCATTCAATATAGATCCCTGAATTCTAGGGTTTTGTCTTCAAGTCCATTATTATTATGAACAAATTCTTTATTTCACTGTCTTAATGGGAAGGGGATTTAATATTTCCTACGTGAAAATTACACCGTTGCCAACAATTATCAGTTACAAAAATTCCCTCTTATTTGTACTTCACCTCCAGTCAATATTCTTTTTGGCATTTACACCTTTAAACTGACAATATGATAATATCCTTCATGGTGGCCCTTTCTTACTCAGGCAAAACAAGTTGCTCCTGGTAATCTGGCCCTGGGCAATGCTGGCTGACCTCAGGGCATTTGCTCTGGCCACAGTGATCAGGTAACATTCTAAATCTAGCTAAATCACCTGAATGTGACAACTCTCTATGAAGCTGTTGGTGATGTTTCCGCAGGCCAAGTCCAATGTCTGTTTTTGGTAACCCAATTAAAATAACTACATTCTTACTAATCTTTCTAACTTTCTAGAGCACCTCAATTTGTTATCCACGCTGGGGAGTCCTCCAATCCGGTAAGGCATTGCTGAAATAACATTAAAAGATAACAACAACAATAGTAAACTACCATTTATGGAGAAAGGAACTACGATAAAACCTTTATAGTTTAGGAAGCTGAGGCTCAGAGAAGTATTTCTGAGATAAACCCAGTCTCTTAACCAGTAGTTTCCTTCAGAATTATCTTAATCTAAACAGCAACAGTCAACCAGCGAGGCATTCACTCCCTTAGAAATAATCTCCTAGAGGTTCTTCCAATCATCTTTTCTGATTTACTGGGTCCAGAAGTCGGTTTCCTGATTCGAATTTAAAATTTTACGTCCCTCCTCTTTAACGCAGTTCGCCTTCGAAGCTACCAAACGTTATTGAACATTTATAGATTTTTTTCCTTTCAAATGGTTATCAAAAATGTTCAAAAATGTCAGGCCTCCAATGGTAATTTTATCAGAGCAGATAATTTTCAACTAAGTGTTCAGAGTCAATCGATCTTCAACATATAAAGTTGTAAAACACTCTGCGGCCCAGCATTTAAACACCGCAAACTCAATCAAGCGCCAGTAAAATCATTGTCAATACCAGGTCTCTCAACCACGTTTTCCCCTCACCCCACTGGTGTAATGCTGTGAGGACTACGTTCGGAAGATAATTCAATTAGAGAAGACAGGGGTAGTCCCAAGATCAAGCAGAGAGGAAAGAGAGAGAGGAAAAAAGCGAATTTAAGACTAACACCTTCCAAAACACTGATAACCCTGCCACAGAGTTTTTAAAAACGCAGTCACTCGACACCCCAAAGCGGATCCTACAGACACCAGGAGATCCTCAGTCCCGCCGTCCCAGGACCCCCGGGACAGGAGCCGGCCAGAACACCCCGGCCGCGAAAACAAGTTCGCCCCGCCGGGTCCGAGCCCAGGCGGCGGCCGCGACGTCAGCGCCCGTCGCCCCCGCCGCGGGGACCACGGCCCCACAAAGGGGCACGAACCCCCAAGCCCAAAAGGAGACGGCAGCCGCTGCCGCCGCCCTCCTCGACCGAGGCCGTCAGCCCCGCCCCCACCCGCCGGGGCGACCCCCGCCCCTCGCCCTCGCCCCCGCCCCCGCCGAGGCCGCGGCGCTACCACCCGCGCCGCCCCTCCCCCACCGCAGAGCCAGCGCGAGCCTCCGCACCTCCCCCGCTCCGGCAGCCTCAGGTCCCGGAGACACCGCCCCCACAAACCGGGCTGCAGCCGCGGAGCCCTATGGGGGCTGGAGTCCGCGAGGCGGCCTTTGTGCGCCTCAGAGGCGGAGCTGGGACTACTACTCCCACAATGCTCCGCGCCCGCCCCCGCGCCTTCGGCTTCCCGTCGCCCACAGACTACATTTCCCGACAGCCCTCGCGGCTCTCCCGCCCTCCCTCCCGAGACACGAGCCGAACTGGGCGTCAGGTCGGGGAGCGGGTCGGGTTCCCGCTCGCCGCCGCCGCCGCCCCCCGCAGAGACTCTCCCGCCTCTCCCACCGCGCCGGCCGGAGGAGCTGCATCGCCAACTCTGCTCGGCCGTGGAACCGCCGGCCCGGGAGCACTGAGCCCGGGACGCAACGCGCCGAGCCCCCTCGTCACCTCCAGCCGGGGCGACCCCTCCCGGGTCCGCCCTCGCTCTGCGCGGCCGCCGGCGCCCCCAGCCCTGAGCGGCTCGGTGGCCCGGCGCCCGCATCCCGGGCCCCTGCACTCCCGTAGCCGCCGCCCCCCACCCTGAACATGGACTCCGACTCTTGCGCCGCCGCCTTCCACCCGGAGGTGAGTGAGGGCTGCGTCCCGACCGCCCCCGACCCACCCCCACTCCCGTCCTGCGCTCCCGGCAGCCGGACCCCCGCCGGCCGACCGCCGCCCTCCCCTCCCCCAGCCTTCCCTCGTCGCCCCCTTGGGCGCCCAGCCCCGCCCCCCACTCGGGCCCGCGCCCCGTTCTCCCTGCCGGCCCTCGCCTCGGCGTCCCTGCCGCGGGTGTCCGCGTCCTCCCGGCGCCTCTTCCCTCGGGCCGCCGCGCCCACCCTTCCCCGGCCTCGCGTAGCCCCGGGACCTGTCTGGGCCCCCGGCCTCTCCCCGCCGGCTTGGCTTACTCCTCCCCGGCCCCCGGGGGCTCGGTCCCAGCCGCCGCCGCCTCGCGTTCCCGCTTCTCTTAGGAGCCCCTCCCCCCTCCCGGAGGGGCTCGCGGTCCCCCTCGGACGGGGACTCCGCTCCGCGCGCCCCCGCCTTCTCCCTTAATCCCCGGGCCCGGTAGCCCGCGCCCCGCCCCCTGACTCCCGCGCGGCCCCCGCCCCCTCCGGCGCCGGGGGCCTAGTCCTGCCGGTCCCCACCCCCGTAAACACCCGAGTCGAGCCCCCCACCCTCGGCACTCTCTCCTCCCCCTCCGGGGCCCCCGCCCCCCGGCCGCGGGCTCTCTCGCCCCGCCCCGGCTCCCCCTCCTTCCGGGGATCGGCCCTCGGTTCTCCCGGGCGGCCCCTCCGGCGCCCCCGCCTCGGTCCCTTCTCCCCCCGGAGGCCCGCGGGGCTGGGGTGCGGGTCCGGCCGCGGGCGGGTGGGGGAGGCGGCGCCGGGCGCGTTCGCCCGCTGCGCTGCCGCCTCAGGGGTTCGCGGGCCTCCCGGCCCCGGACCCCGAATCCTGCCCGGCTTTCCGCGCCCCCTCCCCCGCGGGGTGGGCCCCGCACCTTCCGGGGCCGAGTGTCGGCGGGGGGCGGCTTCCGCGGAGGGCGGGGAGGGGGCCGCACCGCCATCTGCTTTTCCTAAAGGCGGCGAGGCGGCGAGGCGGGCGGGGCGGGCGGGGCGGGGGTGGCGCGGGTCCCTCCGCCCCGGGCCCGAGGGCGCCGCCGCCTCCCGCTCCACGTCCAGGCCCCTGACCCACTTGTGCGTGTTCCCCGCCTAAATAAAAGTTCTCCCCGAGAGTTTGAGGGCCGAGGGCTGCGGCCGGAGCGCGGGCGGTCAGTTCTTCCCGGGGGTGGGGGCAGGGTCTCTCCGACGCAGGAAATGCCGGGGACCGCTCCGAGGCGGGTGCTCCGCCAACCTGCGCGCCCCTCGGGGTCCGACTGGCCGGGGGTGGGGGGCGGAGGTGGTCTGCTAGAACCGAGTTGAGAAAATAAGAAGTGGAGCCCTTTGGAAGGAAACCTGCGGGCAGCACGCCGGCCACCGGGCCGCTTTCTTGGCCCTCGGTCCTGGGGAGGGGCTGGGTTGGGTCCAGGAACCCACCCCCCAATTTCCTGTCCCGCGTTCGTCCTTGCAGGGTGGTGGGACCCTGGGCCCTGGAAATGGTAGCGGAGCACGTAAGGATGAGGTTGGGGTGGGTACTAAAGTGCTTAAAGGAGACTTCAGTAAACAACGCTAGTCGAATAAGCCGAAATAAAGCAGAGTTGTTTTGCTTAGTAGCAAATAAGGGTTCTTTCTCCCGGAGCTGCTGTTCCTCAGGAGAAAAACCCTTCTTGTTGAGGGCATTTCTAGATTGAATGGAGACAGGACACACAAGCCAAAACCCTCTCGTATTTCATCCTCAAGGTGCAAGTAAACCCAGCCCGAGCATTTTTTTTTTTTTTAAGATTTTATTTATTTATTTGACAGAGAGACGCAGGGAGAGAGGGAACACAAGCAGTGGGAGAGGGAGAAGCAGGCTTCCCGCAGCGCAGGGAGCCAGATGTGGGGCTCGATCCCAGGACCCTGGGATCATGACCTGAGCCGGAGGCAGACGCTTAACGGCTGAGCCACCCAGGCGCCCCCCCAGCCCGAGCATTTCTGGTTTATTTTCTGAGTCCGAGAACATTCGGGTTCTGGCCCCCTGGATGTTGGGTGTTGCAGCAGGGGAGGGAGAAGTGGGGAGTGCTAGGAGGAGGGGGCCACACAGCCCTGGCTGGGGAGGGTTCAGGCCTGAGCGAGCTTTGTAGGATCAGGAGCAGTTGACTTCTGAAATCACTTAAAATACTTTGATTACAGCTGCAGCTGGACTTTATTTTCAAAATGGAAAATCTGTAGCAAAAAAGTAGTTATTAGAGCTCCTGATAGGCCTCCAGAGCGTGATAGATAATGTTGGAAAATGCCACGGGAGCACTAAGAAGTAGACTTTTCTACGTTTTTATCTCCTGCCCAGTTTCCCAGTGTGCTTGGCATAACATCACAATCCCCCTCCCTCAGCCTTCTGAGCGCAGTGTTAGTTCTTGACCCAAACCTACCTTATCTTGTTTCTTAGAGTGTTTGTAAATGTAGCAGTATATTTTCGAGTGGTTGACAATAAAAGCTCCAGCTGGCTTAGTTTTGTTTCTGGATTCCACCTACAAGTGCCTACTCTCAAGTACACCCCTTTTCTCGCCTGCTAACAGGAGTGCTCCCCCAGTTACAAGAGGCGCAGGACTGTGGAGGATTTCAACAAATTCTGCACCTTTGTCTTGGCCTATGCCGGCTACATTCCTTATCCAAAGGAGGTAATCTTCAGTGCTTCTGCTGGCAGTGAAACCATTGGCCGGGTGGGGGTTTGGGAGGGGGCTGCTGGGGGATGCCAGACGGCTGTCAGGTAGAAACCTTTCTTAAAAAGTTAGCCCAGCCTGGGAGGTGGTTCCTAAAAGTCTGATAGAAAACGCAGGCTTGTCTAGAAATGATTTAATAAACTTGGAGTGTTTGTTGGTTTGCAGATAACACGTTTGATGTCCATCTGCTCTGAATCTCCAGGGCTTATTGAGTGCCTACAGTGGCTGGGCGGTGTTCTTGGCCCTTACAATATATGAGAGGGGTGCTGTTGTTGATCCCCATTTTACAGATGCGGATGCTGGGGCCCAGGCCTGGGGTTCAACCGGATGGTTGGGCCTGGTCCACACTGTCCTTCCTGGTGAGCAGCTCCCCGGTTGCTGTGCGCACCATATTACAGAATCTTCAGGGACTTGGGGCCAAAATCCTGAATTTTAAAGGATTTTTTTTTTTTCTTGCTAAAGGGTAGGACTGAGGACCACTATTGTCACGGTGCTCAAACTTGTACAGGGCTAAAAAGAAAGGAATATGGTATTTCTGGGAGACCAAACCCCAGCATTGGCTTATCGTTTCTGTTTGCTGTGTACGTGGATAAATGCACTCTTTGTGCCACGCAGAATGTTGCCACTATTTGCAAATAAAATGCTTGAATGGTCTGAAGGAGCCGTAGGGATTAGCTCACTGCTTTGGGGCAGTTATTACCTAGTTTGATTTTGTAATATTTGGGGGTATCTCCAGTTTTTAGAAAGAGTGTCAGGAAATTCTCAAAACTAATTTAAATTCATTTAATTAAAAAAAAAAAATGCAACCCTTGGGGCCGCAAATGGAAGGGAGATTTTATAATCTGAGAAAGATAAGGGGGTATGAGAGGGTGTTGTTGGCATCTTTCTAGATATTTACTGGGCATCAAATGAGTTCCTGGCTCTGGGACAGGGGCTGAGGGCTCAGCAAGGGAAGGTTTTCCTCCTGGTGGGTTCACATTCTATCTGGAAGGTCATAGTAAAGTACTCATGACACCATTCCTAAAGAGCACTGCTTACGAGAGCCGAGAAGGTCACGGTTCTGATAGCCCTCGTCTGTAGTCCTGACCTGGCTGGAGGGTGGGGGTGCGGAGCCTGGGAAGCTCTGCTTGGGGCCAGCCCTTGTTGCCGGGGACTAGTCACACCACTCGGCCCCGGCTACCTGTGCTTCTGTCCTTTCAGGAGCTCCCTCTGAGGAGCAGCCCCAGCCCTGCCAACAGCACAGCTGGCACCATTGACAGCGACGGCTGGGACACGGGCTTCACTGACATTGCGTCGGCCGTGCCCCTGCCGGTCTCCGACCGCTGCTTTGGCCACCTGCAGCCCACCCTCCTGCAGCGAGCCAAGCCCAGTAACTTCCTGCTGGACAGAAAGAAGACCGACAAGCTGAAGAAGAAGAAGAAGAGGAAGCGAAGGGACAGCGACGTGCCCGTGAAGGAGGGGTACATGGGGAGCCTGTTGAAGCTGGAAGCCGCTGACCCCTACGTGGAGACCCCCACGAGTCCCACCCTGCAGGATATCCCCCAGGCTCCCGGCGACCCCTGCTCGGGCTGGGACTCCGATACTCCTTCCAGTGGATCTTGTGTCACGGTGTCACCTGATCAGGTCAAAGAAATAAAAACTGAAGGCAAACGGACTATTGTCCGGCAGGGAAAGCAGGTGGTGTTCCGGGACGAGGACAGCACTGGCAATGATGAGGACATAATGGTGGACTCGGGTGAGTGGCCCCTGAGGGGGTCCGAAGAGCGGTCCCTTCCCTGGAGGGTGACAGCAGAGTGTGCCCACCATCCCTAGAGAGAACGGTATCGGAAGGTGGACACTGAGATGTTTGGGAAGGGGGTGATTGCAGCTAGAAACAGCTGAGATTCCAGGACAGGCCTCAAAATAGAAAAATACATACAGCTTCTCAGTAAACATCTCACGGTTAATTCCTGGTGCCACACATTTCAGTGTCCTTGGTCACGCATTTACTCCACTGCCCTGCCCTTCAGTGGGTGTGTGTTGAGGATCAGGCTTCACTGCAGCTCAGCTGCTCTGCCCCCCGCGCCCCCGGGGGCTGGGGGAGGGACCTCGCTGGGGGAGGGAGTGCAGGCAGTGTTTGCTCTCTTCTTCACACACGTGTCTCTCCCTTCAGATGACGACTCCTGGGACCTCGTCACCTGCTTCTGCATGAAGCCGTTTGCTGGCCGCCCTATGATAGAGTGCAACGAGTGCCATACCTGGATTCACCTGTCCTGTGCGAAAATACGGAAGTCCAATGTTCCGGAAGTGTTTGTCTGCCAAAAGTGCCGGGACTCCAAGTTTGACATCCGCCGCTCCAACCGTTCCCGAATGGGCTCGCGGAAACTGTTTCTGGACTGACTGTTGGTGAGCGAGGAGAGCATGGGCGAGGAATCAGAAGGGACGAGGGGCCTTTTGGCTCCTCTTAGTTGAGCACAGAACTCTCAGCTCTGGTGCGGGCAGACCCCTGCCATTCAGGTGCCTAAGCAAAAGGGCGGGCTGTCCGGGGTAGGACCTGTATCTGCCAGTGACTGAATAAAATCCTTGTTGGCCAAAGCTGCTGCTAGAGCTGTGTTCTCTGCAGTGGAGGGGGGCTCACCACCCAAGTACAGTGGGTTCGGTTCAGCTGAAAGTGAGGGTACGTGGTAGTTATGAATTCTTGCTATCATTGTTAACAAACTCCGCCGGCTGGAACCAGCGCTAGCTGTTTTCCTGCTTCCGCTGTCTTGGGAGAGGAGATGTTCAGTTTCCCAGGCCTGTTAATGAACAGCCATACGTGTAAGCTTTTTCCCAAGTGTAAGTCTTTGACCGTAAGTGTCTGTACAGCAACCATCGAGCTGCCCCTACCTTCGTGGCCTGCCCTCTCCCTGCCTTAGCTGCTGTCTGTTTGTCCCTGCAGGCTGCCAGCTAGAGTCCTCTGGTCTCACTCTGAGCGGAGCCCTGCGGCGGTGGCTAGCTAGTGATCCCTCGGTTTCCTTCTGTTTGTTTAAAAGGGACAGTGTGTGGCCACTTCTTGGCGGAAAAGGGGTTGGTTGGGGGGGTTGAGGTGGCCCGTGTTCATAACTCAGTTTCCTGTTTTGCACGATGTAAAAAACCTGTCTTTTTTGCACGATATAGCCAAAAGTATTGGCAGATTTCTGCCGGGGTGCCCTTTCCAGTTGGTGTATGAGGTCTTAGGGGTGCCCAGGCGAGCTGTTTTCAAGCGAGAGGGCACTTGGATTCTGTCCTCCTCTCTTTCCCTCACCTTGTTCCAGTAGCAACGTAAAGCTTAGGCAGTCACGGGAACGGCGTTCCTCTACTTCGTGAGGTAGAGAAAACTCGAAGGGAAGGCCTCTCCTGTGGTTGATTCTTAGGATGCCCTCAGACAGGCTGGCCTGCTGGTTTCCCGGGGCAAGGTTAGGATTTGACGCCTTTTTTGTTTTTTGTTGTTTTGTTTTGTTTTGAAATTGGCGAGTGAGCGGTATGGTAACATTGGCCTCCAGGAATATACCACTGAACTGTGCAGACTTCCTTCGATCTGAACTGGGACCCTGGACCGGGGAGCCTCCGGTGCCAGCCCGGCCTGGAGAAGCCCAGGAGTTTGTGCCTGTAGCTCGCACAGGGCTCTGTCCGAGGGCCGTGTACCCTGGGCTGCCGCCGGTGGCTCTGGGGCCTGCAGGGACAGGAAGGCTCCCACTTTCTCCAGAGTTGACAGTGCTCTTTAGCAGTTCAAATACTTTTCTCAAAAACTTTTTTTTTTTTGGTAAGTAGATGGGTGTGTTTTCATACACATTGTTTCTCGTGAAGCATGAAAAGGGAAGAATGCCCAAGTTGGTCCTATTTATTTACAGCAGGGTGGACCCCCAGTCTCTCTGCTGGGGTCTTCATGTGGCACCTTCGTGCTGGGCTCCCCGGGGCACAAAGGGGGCTTGAACTCGAATTGGCTGATCGGAGCCCATGTTCTGCGCTAGTATCGTTCATGCTTCACCAGCCAGCTGCTTTTTGTTGTGTTTTGTTTTTAATTCTGTTGGTTATATTAACACAGAAATAGAGAGAAATAGTTTCTGAAACCCAGTTTATCGTGAAGATCCCCAAGGGAGAAGTTCTGCTGTAGAGAAAAACAGTAAGAAGCGGGCTTAGAAACCACCTTCTCCTCAGACAGCTGTCTGGCTCTGATGAGGGCAAACGTCCAGGAAAAGTTGGAGAGGAATTTGCCAAAGATCTGCCCCATGACATTGCCTGTCCAGTGTCTTCACCATGAGAATAGCCAAAGTTCCAAAGTGTTTTTCTTTTTTAAAAAAACTCCACGAAGTTTTAAAAGTGCATTTAAGAATATGTGTGATTTTAGAGCGGAACTGCCAGGCCTGGCGATTGCTGTATTGCTTTTAGAAGGTTGGATGCCTGGTGACACCTCTGGAAGGTACTCAGTAGTCCTTTCGATCTGTTTCCTTCCTTTCCTTTTTGTTCTTTTAACAGATCTCCATCCCTGTGGGTGGTGTCCTAGGAAGTCAGGACACCTTGGTTTTTGTGTTTGCTTGAGCTGGGCAGCTGCAATCAGCTTTATGCAAATTAGGCATGGCCCATCTAGGGGCTCCTGGTTGGTGGCTAATAAAGTGAGGGGAGGGAACGATGTCACCCCAAGAGTAAGCCTCTCCCATTGGCATTGGCCAGGCCAGACACTTAACATCGTTTACATGGTTCTGTGTGATTATAAAGTTTATGTGTATAAAGCGAAGCTGTTTCTGTGAAACTGTATATTTTGTAAATAAATATATTGCTACTTTGAGGTTCATGCCTAGCTTCAGGTGTTTGTTTTCTCTGGGGGAGGACAGTGGTGTTTCTGCTCCCTTCATCCCCTCTCCCAAACCATGATGACATAGAGACTTGGGGAGGTAAAGTCTGAGTTTGGTTTAGCAGGATGAAGCGTGCCCACAACCTTTCATACACTTTTCTAGTAAATTCTCCAGGATCAAACCACAGTATGAATAGACATGAATAGCTTTCGCAGTTTCATCATGCTGTGGATTAGCTTAAGCCCCAGTGAGTGGTTACCTGCTTTGTTAAAAGCTGCAGCCTCCTCCGAGGTTCTGCAAGCAGATTTGCGGTCTCCCAGGGGTGCTCATTCTGCCCCTTTACACTTGGGGGTCCCCATCGCCTGTCCTCTTTCTCTCACTCAGCTGTGTCTGCCCGTCTCTAATCTGGGACCCACTAGTAGTCAACTAGTACCTCCTTTTGAGCAGCCAGAATCTACGCACCAACACCTCTTAGAATCTTGGAAATCCTGGCCGGGTTGGGCGGTGAGCCCTGCTCTGGTTTCCAGGTGTCCGAGGCTGTTGGTGGGTGTGCCTTGGCTCGTCAAAGCGAGGAGGTGAGGGCCCCGGGCTTTCGCGAAGGGGTGGGGCTCGCACCGGCGGCGCTGTTGGGGCTGTCGGGCCGGGGCTGACTCTGGAGCACCCCTTGTCGTGGTACCCCGGAGCCCACCTGACTCGGGTGATGCAGGTCACAGGGAGCGCGCGAGGAGGTGACCCGGGAGCAGAAAGGAGGCGGGCGCGCCTCCGCCTTCCGGCGGCCCCCGCCCGGCCCGCAGGCCCCGCAGGCCCCGCAGGCCCCGCCCCGCTCGCCGGCCCCGCTCCCTGGCCCCGCCCCGCCCGCAGTCCAGCTCAGGTCCTCGGGCCCCGCCCCCCGACCGGCCCGCAGGCCCCGCCCCGCTCGCCGGCCCCGCCCCGCCCGCGGTCCAGCTCAGGTCCTCGGGCCCCGCCCCCCGCCGGGCCCCGCCCCGCAGGCTCGCCGCCGCCATCTTTGTTAGGGGCAGCTGGGCCTGGCGTCTAGAGATGCCGAAGTCGTGCGCGGCCCGGCAGTGCTGCAACCGCTACAGCAGCCGCAGGAAGCAGCTCACCTTCCACCGGTGAGGGGCGGGGGCGCCGTGGGGCGCGGGTGCCCGGCTGCCGACCCGCCTGGCCCGGCCGAGCGGCCGCGGCCCCCGCCGGAGCCCGAGGCCTGGCGCGCGGGGCGGGGACGCCAGGGCCGCTGCCCGGCCGCGGGGGAGGCCCCAGGGCGTGCGGCTGGCCCCTTCGCGGACGGGCCGGCGGCGCGGGGACAGGCGGGGTGGCCGGCGGCCGGGCGCCGCCTGGCCGGCTTGGGCGCGTGGGGAGCCTGTCGGAGAGGCTGAGCACGGCCTTCCCGCGGTCGCTCGGGGCGGTGGCGTGTGGAGGAGGCCGGGTGCGCCGCGCCCCGCAGCGCCTAGCACTCGCTGCAGTCCTGGGGGTTTCGCCCCCCACCCCCGGACTTGATCTTGTTCACAGATGCAGCCCGGAGCGTAGCAGGTGCTCGGCACCTACTGGCTGATGCGTTTCCGAACGAACGAGCGACGGTGGCGCCCGTCGGTGTGCCTGCCGTGCGCTGGCCACTCGGCTTGTCCCCGGCCCGGCCTCCTGTCGGGAAGCAAGGGGGGGGTGGAGGAGCGAGAACGGTCCAGGGTGTCGGGAGAGTGGGGCCGGCCGCGCCGATTGGCGGGAGGTTTTGGAGTCTGTCGTCACGCTCCCAGGGCTCCCAGAGTCGGCCCTGATGGGTACTGGGCCCCTGCCCCGGAGAGCTCAGGTTCCAGCCTCTGCCCCTTAGAGCACGACCCCCGGGGCCAGCTGCACTCTCTGTCTCCACTGCCCTCCCATCACCATCTTCCTTCGCAAAGTGAAGGTCTTCATGGAAGGAATAAGACCTACAGAAAAGCACACAAATTACAAGTCCACAGCCCAGCCCATTCCGCAAAGCGAACACTTGTGTGACTGCTGCGAATCCGAACATCACCAGCCCCTAGGGAGCCCCCCGCTGCACCCCCTCCCAGCCCCTTGTCCCCTCTCATCCCCAAGGGCGGCCGGAGAGTGGGGCGCTTTGGCCTGTGTTGAACTTGGCACGCGGAGTCCAGCACCATGGTGCTTCCCTTGTGTCTTCTACTCACGGCTGTGAGTCACCTGGGCGTCCTTCCTCCCCATCTCTCGAGGTGCTCCGCTGAGTGAATATACCAGAACTGACTTGTTCTACAGTTAAAGGGCATTTGGGGGCCCCCGTATCTTGGCCATCACAAGCACAGGACTGGGGACAGTTTTGCTGGGACGAGTCTTCCTGTGCATGTGTCTCTCTTCGCTTCCGTTGGGCACATCCCAGGAGTGGAATTGCCTCCGGCTACCTCTGCAATTCATTCCAGTCGGACTCTGGCCCCCGCCACTCCTGCAGAGGAGCTCTGCCAAGTCCCCGCTGGCCCGGCTCAGTGCTGGTCCATCCTCACCCAAAGCAGCTTCTCTGCAGCATTTGGCACGGCCGACCACTGACCTCTTGTGACTCTCTCCCACTTGGCTTCTGGGGCCCCCCTTTGACCTCTTCCTCTGTCACAGTGTCCCTTCTCGGACTCCTTTGCCGGATCCTCCTCCTTTCCAGCGCTAGCCTTGGAGCCCTTTGGGGGGGGGGGGCCATGGCCTTGTGTCCTCCCCATCCACACTCACTCCCCAGGGCTCCAGTTTCCCCCAGGCTTCACCACCCTTTACACAGGGACGGTCCCCACGCTGACGTCTCCTGACACGTGTCCCTTGCTGCTGCACTTCAGCACTTGGTCATGTAAAAGGCACTTCAGATTTAACAAACAGAACCTAAATTCTGATCCCCCAGGCCTGCCCCTCCGACAGTACCTCCCCTCCCATCTTAATACACGAAACTCCTTCCTTCTCTTTATTTTGCGGCTCACAAGCAAACCTTATTGCACCAGCTTTCGAAATGCATCCCCGGTCTGCCTGCTCATGACCCCTCCGCTGACACCCGGGTCGCAGCCACCAGCTGCCCACCCTCCTCTGTCACCCTCGGCCCAGAGCTTCCAGGGACTGCCCACCTGCCCGAGGCTGCCTCCTGAGGTCCTCACCCCTGCTCTTGCTCCCACCCTCTCAGCCAAACCCGCCTCTGACCACGACCCCGACATGCTGGGGGCCCCGTCACAGTGCCTTGGCACTTGCTCTTCCTTCTGATACGCACATGGCTCGCTGTCCTTCCTGCGGCTTCTGCTCAGATGTCACCTCTCAGGAGGCCTTCTTGACCACTTCCTACTTGATTGCGACGCAGTCTATGTCTGTTTGGTTTACTGTCCGTTTTCCTGTTCTAGAATGTAGGCTCTATGAGGGTGAGACTTATTCGTTCCTACTTCCCAGAGCCAGGGGCAGGGCCTGCACACGGCGGACTCCCCAAGGCACTAACAGGCTTGCCCTGCAAGTGTACCTTCGGAAGGTTTCCTGGCCACGTTTGTGGCCCCACATTGCCTACTGAGAATGCTGTAAACAGGCATGACAGAAGCTTCCAGAAATTGGATGTGGTTTAACAGAGCGAGGTCACTGAATTTTCCAAGGTGTCCAGTAAAATGCCATGTGGTGTTTTCAAAATTCCACACAACTCTGCCGTGCCAACCTGAGCCTCGCAAATTCCTTCATGTCTCCCTTGCCTCCTAGGTTCCCGTTCAGCCGCCCAGAGCTGCTGAAGGAATGGGTGCTGAACATCGGCCGGGGCAACTTCAAGCCCAAGCAGCACACGGTCATCTGCTCCGAGCACTTCCGACCCGAGTGCTTCAGCGCCTTTGGAAACCGCAAAAACCTGAAGCAGAATGCCGTGCCCACGGTGTTCGCCTTTCAGGATGCCGCGCAGGTGAACACGGCACCACCTCTAATGTCTTCAGCTCCAGCCTGCAGGGGTGCAGCCAGCAGCTGGGGCGGGCGTGGTGTTTGCAGGCTGAGAAGTGCGGTGAGGGCAGCCCCCCGGGGTTCAGAGCCCAGCTGCCCTGCTGGCCATGACCTTTGCTGTAGGTCATTTGCAATTTAAAGCCCCTTTAGGGGCGCCTGGGTGGCTCAGTCCTTAAACGGCTCAGGTCATGATCCCGGGGCCCTGGGATCGAGCCCTGCGTCGGGCTCCCTGCTCAGCGGGAAGTCTGCTTTTCCCTCTGCCTGCCACTCCCCTGCTTGTGCTCTCTTTGTCAAATAAATAAATAAAATATTTTTAAAAAATTAAAAAAATAAAGCCCCTTTAAAAATAGATCACGCATGGGGCACCTGGGTGGTTCAGTTCATTGGTTAAGTGTCTGGCTCTTGGTTTCGGCTCAGGTCATGATCTCGGAGTCGTGGGATCGAGCCCCGGGTCAGGCTCTGTGCTGAGTGTGGAGCCTGATGGAGGATTCTCTCTCTTTCTCTCTCTCTCCCTCTTCCCCCTGCCCCGCCCCCCCAAATCACGCCCTGCAACCAGAAGCTGAAGCAGCTGACTGGCAAGTGCACCAAAAGCTTGGTCCTCTATGCATTTCATTTTTTTTTTAAAGATTTTATTTATTTATTAGAGCACAGGCAGAGGGAGCGTCAGGCAGAGGGAGAGGCAGGCTCCCCGCTGAGCCGGGAGCCCGACGCGGGACTCGATCCCAGGACCCTGGCATCGTGACCTGAGCCGAAGGAGACGCCTCACTGACTGAGCCCTCCAGGCGCCTACATGCATTTCGTTTGCTGGGCGTCCCGTGGCTTGAGGCTGCACGGTGAAGACCTTCCCAGTGGCCGGTGGTGGCTGTCTTGCATTCAGACCTTGTCTTTTTCTTCCGAGTAGGCAGCGGGGGCCGGGAGCTGTGGTCAGGAAGCCCGACACCATGCCGCTCCCACGCAGCAGGTGGCGCGCCGGCTGAGAGCTCTGGGCCGCGCAGGGAAGGCTGCTGCAGGGGGAGAGCCGGAGGGAGGCCGGGGGGCCGCGGGGCCCAGACTTGGAGCTGGCAGGGGTTGGGGCCCGCTCGCCGACAGCGTCAGCTCTGGCTGGTTGGAGGGTGGCAGGGGCCACGGTTTGTCGGGGGAGGGGAGAAGGCGCCCTCCGGCTGGAGCCCCTGGTGTCGCGTGTGCCGTCGGGTTGGCCTGAGCTGAAGGGGGGCTGTGGTCGCGAGGGCGGGTGGCCTTTGCAGGCCCGGTGGGCTGAGAGGGTGGCGGCCGGCAAGGGCCAAGCCCGCTGAGCCCCCGGGGGACGGGGTGCCCTGATTCTCTGAGTTTGGCCCTGTGCATCTGGAGTTTGATTTCCCAGCGGGCCATTGGAGTGGCCGTGGCTCCTGTGGGGCGGCTCGGGGGAGAGCTCCCGGACTGCTGGACGTGGAGGCCCTGAGGGGGATTATCTTGAATTTCCCAAGTCCCAGAGGTGTACTGAGTCGCAGAGTGCGGGCGTCACCCTGGGCACGCAAGGCCAGCCGGTACCCGTGGGGGCCGATGGTACTGGCAGTGAGAGGGGAGGCGGTTACAGGGGTGAGGAAGCCTGAGCACATGTGCCCAGCAGGCCCTGCGTCGGGGCGCCTGCCCTCCGTCCGAACTTTGTGCCCGTCTGCGGGCTCGTGGCCTCCTGTCCAAGTCCATGTTCCCGTCCCCTGGAGGAGGGCCCCCCGACCGCTGTCCATTGTCCCCCCGCTCGCCTGGCTTCCCGTCGGGCCGGCTCCTTGTGGCTCCGGGGGGGGGGGGGTGGCACACGTGCGTTTGCTCTGACTCAGCTTCTCTCTCTGGTCGGCTCCCTGAGGGCAGGGGTTTGTTTCACAGCTTTACTCCCGACGCCGAGGAGGTTTCGTTGTCGCCGACGTGGAAGGCCTTTTGTTTTCAGGTGATACGTATTTGATTTTTATTGCGGTCAGAGCACGTAACGTGAGATCTAGCCTCTTGACCCACTTCCGAGTGTACGGTACGTGCTGTCAACCACGGGCACGGGGCAGGGCGGCGGGGTCTGGAACCTCATCGTCCTGATGGCCTGACGCTGCCCTCTGACCAGCCCCCTCCTCCGTCAGTGCCTGTTGCGAGTGGAGCTCGAGCACTTCTCATGCATTTGTGGTGAGATGTGAAGTGAGCTTAGTTTAACAGCTTGGGGGGCTGTCGGTGCCCGGCGCCAAGAGCTAGGGGTAGGGGCCGCTGCTTCCGGCCCCGTGGCTGGGGGCTCGGCCCCGGGGATGCCCGGGCACTGGCAGCAGGCCCTGAGTCAGAGGTTCTCGCCTAGGTGGCTGCCGCGCCTTGAGTCGAATTTGAGTCACCTCCTATGGGCCTAGAGTGTCAGGCCCTGGGGGACACAAAGGAATCAGGTCCCTGGCTTCACGGGGCCTGTTCCCGGGCCTCTGACCTAAGATTTGGGGACAGCTTCGGGGAGAGTGAGCCAGTGGGTGGTGCCGGTTCTGGGGGTGACCTGCACCCCCGGGGAGCCTGTGGACAGCGCTGTGTGTCTTGCAGCTGGTGAGGCAGAACGCGGACCCGGCCGGCGGGGGTGCACACGTGGACTCCTACAAGGAGGAGGTGAGTGCTCTGGCACGCCCCGAGTCAGGACCGAGGCCTCGGCGCAGACGCCGGGGGGGGCACGTGCCCCCCCGAGCCCCGGCCTGCACGGCTTGGTCATGCTCTCCTCACAAACCAGGGTTCGGATTCTGTGCTTTCCTCCCTGTTCGACAGCGGGCAGCCCAAGTTGCCTGGGGGGCTGGCTCGGCCCGCTTCCTGAGGTCTGATCCCAGGCCCGGGCCCGGGGAGCCTGTTGGTTTCTGCCGGGGCCTGGCCGCGGCCCCCGCCGGGAGAGCGGAGAGCGGGAAGGGTTCCCGGTGGGCTGCCCACTTCTGCCCTGCTGTCCCCAGGTCGTGCCCGAGGCGGGGCCGGCAGAGTGCGGCCCGGGGAGAAGGACTGCCAGTGCCCTCGAAGCGCTGCCCCCGAGCGCTGGCGGCGCCACGGAGCAGGTAAGGCCCGGGGCCTGGGGCCGAAGGCAGCAGGTGGTTGGCCGGTCTCTGCACACGGGGATTCGCTTCGAGCAGAGTGAGGCAAACTGGTGCCCAGGCCACGAGCGCCCCGGCCCGCGGCCCGGCCCTCAGGAGCCCTGTGCGGAGTCTGCGCCGGCCTCCGCGGCCCCCGCCTGTCGCCGTCCCGCGGTGGCAGCCCTGCTGGGCCCGGGCTCGCCTCCGCCTTCACGCGCCTCTGTCCTCAGGGCTTGCCGCAGAGACCGCAGGGAACCCCGGGCCCCGGTCCGCCGGCCAGCCCCACACAGCCGTCCGACCACAGCTACGCCCTCCTGGACCTAGATGCCCTAAAAACAAAACTCTTCCTGACCCTGAAGGAGAACGAAAAGCTCCGAAAGCGCCTGAAGGCCCAGAGGCTGGTGATGCAGAGGATGTCCGGCCGCCTCCGCGCCCACCGAGCGGGGCAGCCGCGAGCGCCGAGCCGAGCCGGGCGGCCAGGCTTCCCTGTCAGCGCCTCTGGGGCTCGGGCCGTGGCCGCTGAAGCGACAGTGAGGCAGGCCAGGCCCACCCCCAGCCACCTCAGGGGAGGTGCAGCCGCGCCGGCCCGGGACAGGAGCGGGACGGTGGGCCGGACAGACTCGGTCCTCCCGGAGGGGCCGGGGCCCAACTGTCCTTCCAACGAAAGCTGGGCGGGGGTCTCCAGCACCACAGCGTGAGGAGGCGTCCTGAGCCGAGGGGGTGGAGTGCGTTTCCCGAGGGGCGGCGGGGCCCAGGGAAGGACACGAGAGGGGGTGACGGCGCGGTGGCTGAGACTGGCCTCTGTTCTGAGGCGGGCCTCCCGGGGCCTGGCGTGAGTGATGGACAGAATAAAGTGTCTTCCTACGCTGCAGGTTTTCCTCCTTTATTTATAAACTCGGACAGGGGTCCCGTGTTTCTCGGAGTTTGTTACACCATTTGCTTTTACAAAAGACCTGCATTAGTCCCTGCTTTCGCTAACCCAAGGAAATCGGAGGGGGGTTTTCACTTTTACGACAAAAGGCGTAAAGCAGAAGATGCAGTCGGTGAGGATTCTGTTCCCCGGGAACTAGGCGTCTGCGCCTCTGGGCTTCAGCTCCGTTTTATGCAGCCCTTGGTAAGATGTGTCCGAAGGTTTCCGAAAAACCTGAGAGGTGATTTTTTTGGATCTGGGAACACTCAGACCAAACCAAACCAAACCAAACCAAATGACACCACACGACCTCCAGGAAAACAAGGATCCTAGCCTAAGTCACCTCCTGACTCTGGACTCCTGTTCCTCAAGCAGAGTCTAATGCGGAAAACTGAACCACGGCTTCCAGTTCAGCCTCATGGTTAAAAACGGGGCTTCGACAGTGACGGCCAGAGGATGGAATGAGGGTGTGAGGAGGGGGGCTCTTATCACTTAGGTATTTTGCTCACCCCTGAAAACGCACATACAGATGCACTGAAACACTATCCCCAGTTTTCAGGAAAGGTTTATTGTGGTAAGAGAGCGCCTTCTGTACAGTCCGTTTCAGACAAAATGAAGAGAATCGGGGCCCAAAGAGCCACCTGCCGTGGAGGGACGAACGGCCGCGTCCAAAGTCAGAGTTCACGCCACCTTATTGCACGATTTACATTCAGAGCTGCAGCTCAGAGAAAAACTTTATCAAATGGAGATAAATATTCCAGAATTTACGACCTGAACTGTTTTTGAAAACTGGAGGAAGGGGGTATCAGCAATTACTCTGGTACCACCGCAGAGCCTGATTTTAGCAGTAGCTGCGGGGCTGGGGGGTGGGGCGCTGTCAGACCCACCACCAGCCAGGGCCTCCCGGCTTCGAAAATGTTCTGCATCCACAGAAGAGGCAAGTGAAGGAAGAGGGGCTTGGGAGGCGCCACCAGTCCCCCCCCCCCGAGGAGGGAGTGGGGCGGGAGGAGGCGTGGGAGCAGCTGCGCCACCTGCTGGCCGCGCACGAGAAAGCAAGCGAGGCTCCGGCTGGCCTTGCTCTCCCAGCATGGGGGGGATTTGGCAGGACCCGGAGCCAGGGTCCTTTCAGTCCCCGGCCCATGCTTGCCCTCTCCTCCAAGCCTCCCTCCGTTCCTGAGCTCCAGTGTCGGGGGGGAGGGCGGCAGAGGCAGGTCAGGCTGAGCCATGGGGGCAGGCTGCGAGGGACATGGCTTAGCTCGCATCTGCCTTCTGCCACAAGGACACAGGTGGCCCCTGGGAGGAAGTGACCGGTGACAGGGCTGGGCCCTGGGACCGGGGGATTATACCACTCTGTCCCAAGCCACGTGCCAGTGGAATGATTCCAGAAGTTCGGGGGGGGGGGGGGGGGGGAGGAAGACATTAATTTCCAAAACCATTCGTTCTCAGATAAAAAGCAGATTTATAAACCCACACAATCCTCTCCAGCTTCACTGAATAATATTTCAGCAGGAAAAAGTGGTTTTTGGGAAGTTGACTAACAGACGCTCACTTGTTCTGGAGACCTCTGCTCACGAGAACAACTTCCTTCCTTTCCATTTTGTTTTCCATGCTCAGTGTGGATTTTAGGAAAAGTAGTTCACAGTCCTACGTGTGAGGGCAGGATGTTCCATAAATACCTCAAGACCGAGCGCTACTGGGTGGCTGCAGTCGGCACGTGGGGCTCGGGAGCCTAGAGTGAAATGACCAGTGCCCAGGGCCCTTCCCTCCAGGGACATGATCCTTGGGAAACAGCCACAGGCCGTGCCGCGGTTCTGGTCCAGGTGGGGCTGCCTCAGTCCTACTTACAACACCCATGAAAGCGGGGTGTCTGTGTGTCCCTCCACATAATTGATACGGTACCACCTTCTTTAGGAATAATATAAAATAAACACATCTGATGTCTGGGTTTTTTCCCTGCTTCTGAATTTGGAGACTCCTAGGAAAGGATTTTTTGCAGCCTCTTGTAAATCTGGTTTCTCAAGCAGTTTATCCATCTGTATCGATCCTGTGAGCTGTGAAAGACAAGACAAACTGAATGTATCAAAAGGCAACTGTTTCCATGCCCTCTTCCACCGAAGGGGTTCAGCCACCACCTGACCAGAGGCAGAATACAAGCTGCGGAGATTCAAATGGTTCTGGAACATACAGAAGCAGCTGGGTGTGCTTCCGGCCCAGCCACCCAAGCTGCAGTTTCCAAGCAAAGAGCTCACTGGAGTCCCACCGGGGAAGGGCGGCCGCCACCCCTCCTCAGGGCATCCCATCACGGGCTCTGAGCAAGTCACTCGCTCCCAGGCGGGTAACACGGCGAAGCTGGCTGTCACTCCACACTCTGGTGTCCCCGGTCCCCATCAGTGGTTGAGGGCCTCCCCCTGGTCCGTGCACAGGGCAGGCGACTGCAAAGGGGCAGCTACTCACACTGCTTTGGTATCCTAAGCGCCTCGTTGTCCAGCGCCATCACCTGGTGCAGGACGCCTCGGAACTGGTAAAGCACTTTCAGGTTCTTCTCCTCACCTACGCACGGGTCGTAGAAGCCGGGCAGCCCCGCCTGTAACAAACACAGTCTCACTCCACGGGACCCAAGACTGTTGTTTCAAGCCCAGCACCACTGCTGCCTGCTGCCACCTGAGGATCAGCGTGGAAGGGCCTTGACCTTCCTTCCCTCAGGAGCCGTCCACGGAAGATGCACACCGCGGAGCTGAGATTGTCAGAAAGTTGCCTGTTTAGCCCTAGGCTTCCCTCGCAATACAGACCCCTTCTCCCACGTTCGAGACCCCTGTCTTCACAGAAGCCCCGCCAGGACTCCTGAGAGAGCGAGGTGTTTGGCCTGAGCTGATCTGCATTTTAGTTTGCCTTTACCGTCCCCACCCCTGCGCTCCAGCATGAGCTTCCAACGTGCTACAGACTCACACTCTTTCTAGAACAAGGCAAGGAATGAGGAGAACGTAAGCTCCGTGAAGACAGGATGCGTGTTTTGTTCGCTGCCCTACCTGGCACACAGTAGGTGCTCAGGAAATCCTTGCTGCGGGGACGGGTGACGTGAACAGCTCCAGTGTGACTATAATTCGGGTGCTGGGCAGCAGGCCAAGCCAGTGCCAGCGACACGAACGGTTCCACCGCAACGAAATGGCCATGCCAAGGTGCCAGGCCGCCCCCCTCCACACAGGCCTTTCGTGTCTGAACCCCGCGGGCAGGCCCCGTACCTTGGAGGCCTCCGTGAGGATGAGCTTCGAGTCCTTCACCAGGCACTGCAGGGGCACGGTCACATCAATCACCTTCACCTTCTCGCTCTTCCTGCTCTTGTCGTTGACGAACTTCCCGTACCAGGCATTGACGATGATGAGCCCTGAGGATGGACGCAGTCTGAGCAGAGGCGGGTCTCTCACAGCCGGGCCGCAGGAGCGCCGTGCCCCTTTGAGACCCCCAGCGCCCACCCCGCCCCGAGAGAGGCCAGGCCTTCTCACCCATTCTGGACTCTTCCGCCTCAATTATTCTTCGGACAGATTCCTGCATCAACCGAACCTGCAAAGAACAAGGAGGGCCACTGTCAGGGTCCCTCCTGGGCTCTGCCTCTGGGTTCAGCTGTAGCATAAGCATGGCCACATTTTCGCCCCTCTGTTCACAAAGAACCCAGTGGTACCCCTGCATTTATGCCAGATATTTCTGTTCTGTCACCTAACAACAGTTCACTCAAAGGGAAGAAAAAGAGGACAGACAGGGCCCTCCGGTTCTTAGAAACACCTTGTTATGCATTTCGAGGGTAACTGCATCTCATCTTCAGGACCGGGCCTGGAGGTCCCGGTATTGTATCCCGCAGGGATTAGAAAGAGTGAAATGACCAGTGAAGCTGCCGGCCCCCGAGGCCCACGTGCAGAGGGCACCGTGATCCCCGAGCCCCGGTGAGAGGCGTGCAGCCGGAGTCACCCAGAGCAGAAGGACTTCGGGGACACGCCTGCGCAGCACTTACAGCCGCTTCTGCCTCTTGTTTCTTCTGCAGAATGTCGGTGGCTGTGCTTTCCCTTTGCTTTTCCAACTCCCTAAAGCGAGAAAAACACAAGCCACATGTTAGCGCGGACTGAGACAACAGAGCGCGTCGCTGGACCTGCGCCCAGCGAACAGTGTGAGCTCTCCCTGCATTCCTAGCTCTGGAGCTTTAGCAAATCTTTCCAAGCCCATCTCCAGCAAATCTGTTCGTTTCGGGCCTCTGCGGCTGCCCTTTCTTTTGTCCCTAGATGGCTCTCCCCTACCTCCTCACTGAAGCACATAGGAGGCCCGCTGCCGTGGGAAGCAGCCCCCACCTGAGAGGAATCTCAGCAGTGAGGGGTTGGAGAGCTGAGGACCACAGGGGAGGCCACCTTCTGGGACTATCATAGAACACTTGAGGTGGGGACAATGTTTACTGTTTTAGGTACAAAATATACCTTTTTCTTACGTAGCAAAGCACTGGGACTCCGGGCAGCGCAGCCCTGTCCCGTCAGAAGCCCTGACCCCACACACTCTTCTTTCTAGGCCTCAAGCCTCCTGGGGAAGCAGGGCCCTGAACTCCAGGGATTCAAACGCTGGAGGGGCCCCAAAGAGGAGATTCTCTGAGCTCAGCGACTTGTTACATCAGACTGTTGTAAGTAATGAATCTCAACCACCTCTCAGATGGAATGCTATCCCCCAGTGTGTTGTCTACAAGAAACTGCAAAATAAATGAATGTTTCTGTAATTTCCAGGACTGTGGTTAATGCACGCCTGTGTCTAAGAACTCAAACCCACTCCTGTGGAACTCAGTGCCAGGAAAAGAAATGGTTAGAATGAGGACGGGGGCCTTTCTATTTCCTGTGGTCACAGTGTAGAGTCTGCACAATTTTGTAAACTAGCTCTAACCCTTTCTGGAAGTAGGAGGGACGAGTGAAGGGGGCCCAGCAGCAGGGCCGCTAATGAGCCCAGTCAGCACCGACCGAGCACCCACTATGGGCCGAACGCCATGCTGAGGCTTCACATGTACGAATTAATTTTCCTAGTGACCCTCTGAGTAGGTTCTATAATTATCATATCCATATAAAACACAGGAAAACTGAGGCACAGAGTTGTTTACTGATGTCCCCGTGACATGTTAGGAACTCACTTCTCTTTTTGAGCCCTGAGGTATGGTTTGATGACCAGACGGTGAAGAGCAAAGTAGACCACGAGCGGCCCCACGGTGGCATAGAACACGGCGCTGGGAAGAAGCTGGTCCGTCAAGTGAATAGGGAAGAAGTAAGTTTGACTGGCCCTGTTTAGCCTGAAAACAAAAACGAAACAGAACACCCAAGATGAGTCAGGTTTCCAGGGAAGGGTAACGGAGGTCTCAGCCACAGGACGAGAACGCTCAGATACACAGAACGCCAGGTACAGCTGGTGTCATAATCTACACACCTTTTGGTCCCTATTCCAAAGTTTAGCTGCTAGACTTGATGTCTGTGACAGAAGAAAGGTCCCCTACCAGCTAACCTCACGGGCAAAGCAGTGACTATCACTTGTCCAGAGTGAAGGTGGTCTTAGAAGACAGGAGCGGGCACCTCCTGGGGTCCTGGAGACAGAGACCTCTCCGCCCTCAATTTATCTCATCGAAAAAAGTGGGTGAAGACTTCCAAAGTTGGCAGATCAAGGAGGTTCTGCTTCTAGTAATGGCTGAGTGGCTCCTGTTGGACCAGCCATCCCACAGGTAACCACTGTCAACGAAGACCACAAGCAACAAAGACTCGCGGGGACTGGAGAGCAATGCAGGCCAGCGGGTACACAGGAGGGCTGAGAGTCTAGAGCATGCAAAGGCACTGGTTTCCTGTTTTTTTTGACAGCTTTGAGCCCAAGGGCAAGTCTTAGCTGCTACCGTGTGGATGGTTAACACTGGAAAGAAATCTGCAGTCCTAGGAGATTGAAGACCCAGAGCTCAGAGTCTGAGGCAACCATAGCAGCTGGGAAGTGGGGGTCCCCCAACAAGGGAAATCAGAGCCCCAAGTTCTTTGTATAAATGTGGCACAAATCCCCAGCCTATCCCGGTCTATCAGTGGCCTTGGCTACAGGTGAAGTAATTGTGCTGTTCTAGCTGTTGCCACACACTGAGTCCCAGCTCACAGTCTGACTTCTGCCAAGTTAATTACCTTTGAAAAAGAAAAATCAACACTTCTTTGGGAATCGTAACAGAATAGACTCTCTACACTGTACTATTCACAATACCCAAGGTACAATACAAACGACTCTGTATACTTAGGTATATAACAAGCGAAAAAGGTAACGAACCAAGACTGACCCCAGATGACCCAGATACGGGAACGAGCAGGTAAGGATTTTAGAGCACTACTTTATGCCCAAAGACAGTATGCACTGCATGGGCTTTAACAGCAGACTGGAGGTGAGAGCAGTCCGTGAACTTGTAGACAGATCAAAAGAAATTATCCACTATGAAGAACAAAGAGAAAAATATTGAAGGCAAATGGGCAGAGCCTCAGAAACCGCTGGAACTACATCAAGAGGTTTAGAGGTAATTAGGGCACCAGAGAGGAGAGAATGGGGCAGGAATTAAGATTTGAAGAACGGCCTAAAAGTTCCAAATTTGATGTGGGACATAAATTTACAGATGCAAGGAGTTTAGCAAACCCCACGCAGCATAAATACAACAAAACCCACATGTAGGTACATTGTAGGCACAAACCGCTGGGAAAAAAAAAGTTAAAAAAAAAAAACCAACCCCAAACCAAAGCAAAACAAAAAGTTAAGTATGTAGGGATTAAAAAAAAAAAAAAAAGACATCGGGGCGCCTGGGTGGCTCAGTCGCTGGGCGTCCGCCTTTTGCTCAGGTCATGGTCCCAGGGTCCTGGGATCGAGCCCTGAATCAGGCTCTCCCTGCTCAGCGGGGAGCCTGCTTCTCCCTCTCCCACTCCCCCTGCTTGTGTTCCCTCTCTCGCTGTGTCTCTGTCAAATAAATAAAATCTTTAAAAAAAAAAAAAAAAAAAGACATCCTACTCAGGGGGATGATGAATCAAATGACCACTGATGTGTCATCAGAAAGACTGGTGGCCAGAAGCTGGTAGAATAACATCTTCAGAGCACTGAAAGCACAAATCTGTTAACCCTGAATTCTGTATTCAGGGACAATGGCCTTCAGAAGAAAAGCAACTCCAGAATTGACAAAGAACACTCAAAACGTAAGAAACCAAACAACCCAATAATAAAATGGACAAAAGATTTCAAGGAAGGCTTTACTAACAAAAAAAGATACGGGTGGTGAGTAAGCACATGGAAAGATGTTCACCATCTGGGACATCAGGTAGACGCAAATCAAAACCACAGCGGGACCCACTTACGTGCCTGCTGGAGCAGCCCGAGCGAACAAAGACGACCCTAGCAAGGGCTGGTGAGGGTGAGGAGCCACGGGGCTCTCTCAGGCTGCTGGGGGGAAAGTACTTTCTTATCAAGGAGAGCACACACCTCCCATTCGGCTCAGCATGCCTGCCCCTAGGTATTTACCCAAGAGAAATGAAAACTTATGTTCACACCAAGCCTGTATGTGAATGTCTACTGGCTTTATTTGTAATTGCTAAAAACTGGAAATAACTGAAATGTCTGTAAACTGATAAGCAGATAAACTGTGGTGGATCAACACAATGTAATGCCAAGTAACAAGAAAAAGGGACACACTACTGATGTACGCAGCCATAAGGACATATTTCAAATGCATTATGCTCATGAAAGAAGCACAAAAGGCTTCATACTGTATGATTCCAATTATATGACATTTTGAAAAAGGCAAAAATATAGGGAGTGAAAACAGACCAGTGGCCAAGGGCCTAGGAGACCTCACAAAGGCCAGGAGGCAATTTTGTGGGACAATGGAAATGTGCTATATCTTGATTGTGGTGGTGGTTACATGACTTATGTGATTGTCAAAACTCCCAGGATTGCACAATAAGACAGGTGAAATTTTTTTTTTTTTAAAGATTTTATTTATTTATTTGAGAGAGAGCATGAGATGGGGGAGGGTCAGAAGGAGAAGCAGACTCCCTGCTGAGCAGGGAGCCTGATGTGGGACTCGATCCCAGGACTCCAGGATCATGACCTGAGCTGAAGGCAGTCGCTTAACCAACTGAGCCACCCAGGCGCCCAAGACAGGTGAATTTTAATTTATGTAAATTTTACATCAATAAAGCTTGACTTTAAAAATTACAGCAATGATTACAGCTTAGTTCTGGGGTAGGAATGCCCACAATGAAATTATTTTAGGTTAATATAATGCAAAATAAAAATAAAACGATACATCTAGATAAAATATAATAAATTAACAAGATATAAAAGCAGAAATAAAGAAAAACTAGAGATATTTTCTTGGTAAAGAATACTAAGGTCATCACTGATAGACCTACACTATAAGAAAAGCTGAAGAAAGTTCTTCAGGCCAAAGAAACAAATAGCAGAAGGAAAATCAGATTTTTAGGAGGGGATAAGGAACACTGGAAATGGTTAAAAAAAAAAAAAAAAAGTGGGCAAACATGACTTTTCCCCCTCTCAATTTCTTTAACGCATATACATGTACAAATATATACATATAAAACTATTTAAAGCCAGAATTACATAACTCTGGTGGGGATTATAATGTGTGTAATTCTAATGCATATGGAAAGTACAGCATAAAGAACATGGGGAGGGGAAATGGCCCTAGAGGTTTTCAAGGTTCTTTCACTTTATATGAAGTAATACAATATGAAGTCTAAACAAATGATAAAAGGTTAACAATACGTAATCTCCAGAGCAACCACTAAGAAAAAAAACCCAACACAAAGAGGTATAGCTAGGGAACCTGGGTGGCTCAGATGGTTGAGCATCTGCCTTCGGCTCGGGTCATGATCCCAGAGTCCTGGGATCAAGTTCCGTGTCAGGCTCCCTGCTCAGCGGGGAGCCTGCTTCTCCCTCTGCCTGCCACTCCCCCTGCTTGTGTTCTCTCTCTCTGACAAATAAATAAATAAAATCTTAAAAAAAAAAAAGTATAGCTAAAAAGCCAATAGGTAAATCAAAATGGAATGCTAAAAATATTCAGTAAGAGAAGACAGAAGATGGTTAGAAGAACAAGAAATTAGAAGGGAAGAATAGAAGACAAATCATAAATAACAGGCCTAAATCCAACCATACCAATAATTACATTAAATATTAATGGACCAAGGGGCGCCTGGTTGGCTCAGTTGCTTGAGCGTCTGCCTTCGACTCAGGTCATGATCCCAGGGTCCTGGGATCGAGCCCCACACTGGGCTCCCTGCTCTGCGGGAAGCCTGCTCTCTCTCACTCCCCCTGCTTGTGCTCTCTCTAATAAATAAATCTTAAAAAAAAAAGAAAAGAAAAAAAATATTAATGGACCAAACACTCCAATTAAAAAGCAAGAAACTGTGAGAACGGATATATGCTATGAGACACCCTGTGTATATGAACATAGTGACAGGTTAAATGTAAACAGAAGAGGATAAACCACAGAAACAGTAAGCATAAGAAGGCTGTAGTAGCTATACGACTATCAGATAAAGCAGACTTCAAGTCAAAGAGCGCCGCTAGAGATGAAATTCACGAAGCCAAAATTGACAAAGGAAGAAACAGAGAATTCTAAACTCATATGAGGCTGAGGATTTTAACACTACTTCTCAGCAACTGACAGAAATCTGGTCCAAGTCAATAAAGTCACAGAACTTCTGGTTTCTGATGAATGTTGTCAACCACCTTGACCTGTTGGTATTTACAGAACCTATGACCAACAACTGCAGAATACATGTTCTTTTCAAGTGCATGACTGCCGGGGTCAATTACATCATGGGCTATAAAAAAGTCTCAATATATTTAAAAAGACTAATCATACAGAATATGTTCTCTGACCAAAATGAAATTAAACTGAAATCACTAATCAGATATACAGAAAAATCCAAATATTTAGAAATAAAGCAATATATTTCCAAAAGTGAAATTAGAAAATAGTTTGAATTGAATGACAATGATACAACATCTCCAAATTCATGGGATGGGGTAAAACAGGGTTTAAAGCCTTAAATGTTTATAATATAAAAGAAGAAAGGTTTCAAATTAATAACCTAAGGCTGGGCTTTAAAAATCTAGAAAAGGCAGCAATGTGAAACCAAAGTATGGAGAAAGAAGAAAGATCAGAAATCAATGAAATAGAAAACAGATAAACAATAGAGAACATAACAAAGCCAAAGCTGGTTCTTTGAAAGGTTAAGTGCTCCATCCAGACTGGTTAAGAAAAAGGGAGAAAGAACACAAATGACCAGCATGAGGAATGAAGACAGAGATCATCTATAGAGATCTAGATATTAAAAGGGTAAGGACTTTTTTTTTTTTAAAGATTAGAGAGAGAGAGAGACAGCAAGAGAGGGAACACAAGCAGGGGGAGTGGGAGAGGGAGAAGCAAGCTTCCCGCCGAGCAGGGAACCCGATGAGGGGCTCGATCCCAGGGCCTTGGGATCATGACCCAAGCTTAAGGCAGGGGCCCAATGACTGAGCCACCCAGGTGCCCCAGGGTAAGGGCATATTATGAGCAACTTCATGCTAACAAATTCGACAGTCGAAATGGACAAATTCCTTGAAAAAAACATAGTAACAAAGCTGACACAAGATTAAAGAGAAAACTGGAAAAGCCCTGTATATGTATGTATCAAGGAATCCATTATCAAAAATCCCCCTACAGGGGCGCCTGGGTGGCTCAGTCGGTTAAGCATCTGCCTTTGGCTCAGTTCATGATCCCAGGGTCCTGGGATCGAGCCCCACGTCGGGCTCCCTGCTCAGCGTGCGAGTCTGCTTCTCCCTCTCCCTATGTCGCTCCTCCTGCTTGTGCTGGCTCTCTCTTTCTCTCCATCAAATAAATAAATAAAATATATATAAAAAAACCAAAAACCCTCCTACAGAGAAAATTCAGTCTCAACTGATGGCACTGGTGAATTCTATGAAACCTGAGGAATAAACCATTCTTGGAGCGCCTGGGTGGCTCAGTAGGTTGGGCATCTGACTCTTGATTTCGGTTCAGGTCATGATCTCAGGGTCATGAGAAGGGAGTCCCATGTTGGGCTCTGCGCTCAGTGGGGAGTCTGCTTGAGATTCTCTCCCCCTCCCCTTTGCTCCTGCCCCTGCTTGTGTGTGTGCACGCTCTCTCAAAAAAGAACAAACCATTTTCACACAAAAACTTTCAGAAAACAGAGGAAGAAGGAATACTTCCTAACTCATTTTATCAGGCTGCCATAACTCATTCCAAAATCTGACAAATACATAATAAAAAAAAGAAAATTACAATCCGCATCCCTTATAAACACAGATACAAAAATCCTTAGTAAGATATTAGCAAATGAAATCAAGCAACATATAAGAAGTATTATATGTCATGATCAAGCAGAGTTTTCCTCAGGAATATAAGGTTAGTTTAACATTAAAAATTACTGATTCGCCAAATAAACAGAATATAAGAGAAAGTTAGCAAAGTAAGATAATCTGTTATTGTTGAACTCTGGGGCCTTCCAGAAAACTTCAGTTTATACAGCAATACGATCGGGACAATTCAGCCTGCTGACATGGGAAACTCGGCTGAAGTGAAAATGTTTCTTTCCGAGGAGGGAGAGTGGCATTCTTGGGATGAAAATTCAATTCAGATTATGTCCTGCAGTATCTTCACGGGAGAAGTATTTCACAACAGAAACGGAATCAGAAAACTGTGTCTCGTTAGTGGTCCCAATTTGGGAATAAAAGGGATTAGAATGCAGACAATCTGTCTGTGTGTGTGCCCTTTACTAAATCTCAGGGGTCCTCAGATCACTGACAGGAGAGAGGTCCGACATGGCTCTGGTCCTGGTGACCTGCTTTGGCTCTCATCTCCAAATGGAGATGAGGTGTGATGTGTTTCCTTCCTGTCTCTGTTCTCTCTCCCTCCCCTCTTCTGTCTCTTTGTCCATCCGTCTGTTATCTCCCAGAGCTCTCTCAACTGCCTGCTCCAGGAGTGTGGTCAGAATACAGTGGACACAGTTAAAGAGCTTCTGATGAAGGCCAGGGAGGTGGACGGACGATCAGAGGGAGATGGTGCAGTGGAGGATAAACAAGGGAAACTTTGGAAAGGGTTCACCTGGGGCAAAGTGAGGGGTACTGCTCTTAGGGGGTGACGAGGGATGGTGTTGGCAATTAGGTGACATCTGAGCAGAGACCTGAGGGAATCGAAGGAACCAGCCATGCTGGCATCTGGGGACTGAGGAATAGCAAGCACACAGTCTGGTCACAGGAGAGGGGTTGCTGTTGTCTGGAACAGCGTGGAGACCAGCGTGGCTGGAGTGAGAAGAGGCAGAGGGGAGAGGAGGGGTCAGCAGGAAGTGAGGTTCTGATCACAGAGGGTCCCAAAGGGCTCTGGCTTTTGCCCGGGATTGACGGAGTCACCGAGGGCTTCAGCAGAGAGCGACAACCCTGACTTCCATTCAAAGGTCCTGCCTGTGTGGAGAGCAGGGTCACGAGGTGGTGAAGGAGATGGGTCAGGAGGTACCGCAAGTAATTCAGACACCAGACAGTGGGGGGAGAGAGGGGGTGAGGAATGGCCACGTTCAGGAGCTGCGTTCTGAGGACAGCTGAGATGGTTTTGAGGTGCATTAACTTTGGTGTGTGGGAAGAAGAGTGACCAAGGCCAACTGCACAGAACAGCTGGAAGGCTGGGGCTCTGCTGACCGAGGGAGGCTCTGGGCAGAGCAGGTTTGGAAGCATCGGGAGTTGAGATGGGACGTTTGAGATGCTGGTGGAGATGCAAGCAGCGATCTGTAAGAGCAAGGAGGATACAGGGGCTGGAGGTCTGGCGGGCGGGCCAGGCCGGAGCGATAAATGTGAGCGTCGTTCGGTGCAGGAAGGTGCTCCAAGCCAGCAGGCTGAGGGGCCACCTGGGGACGGTGTCTACACAGACAAGGATCGGGTCCCACCGTGAGGCCACCATACACAGGTAACCAGCCAGTGAGGTTCGCGGACGGCACAGAGAGGCCGGCAGGCCGGAAGGCACGCCACCGGAGCAGGGGAGGCGGGTCCGTGCGGGTGGGGACCGGTACAGGGGATACGCTGAGGCGCCTGGGCGGGTCACGCGTGCCATCAGCGGTGGCAAGGAGTGGGCGTGCAGGGCCGGCTCCAGGGCCGCCCCGGGAAGGGAGAGAGGCAGTCGGCCGGTGGAGGGTCCCTGCCAGCAGGGATGCAGACCCTCAGCGCACACCGGGCTTCCGGACCCCTAGACACTGGCTTACACGCCGCAGACAGACGCAAGCGCATCTTTAAGAACAACGTTAGGAAGCAAAGTCTCTTTCATCCTTAACGCGGGTGAATTACAAGCTGCCACACAATCCTCGGCCACAAAGATCCAGCCCCACTTACTTGACTTTGAGAGAAACGCCCTGAGGAACTCCGACGCTGACGGCGGCGCCTAGGACGCTGTGCCGGGAGATCTTGCGCTCGGCTCCATACTCCACCACCGTCCCGAAGAAGCCCGCCCTGCAGGGAGCGCGGCCTGAGCAAGGGCCCCCCCCCCCCCCGGCGCCCCCCCCCCCCGGGCGCCCCCCCCGCCCCCCGCCCCCCCGCCCCCCGACGTGCCGCAGGCCTGCTTCCGAGCAGCCCGGCCGGGACTTACTTCAGCGATCCTTTCACGCGCGTCTGGTCGTCATCCTGGAATTTGTGCTGATAGCTGATCAGTGCAAAAGAGTGAGGGATTCCAAGCTGGGGAGACGGGGGGAGACGGGGGGAGACGGGAAGGCGCCGCTGAGCGCCCGTCGTGGGCAGGCCTCTCGGGCAGGGGCCACGACCTGACTGTGAAGATTGACTAGCGGCCAGTATTTAGAAACTGCGGGAGTTCACGCAAAAACCCAGTTTCCTGACTTCGCACGGAAACACCACATTCCGAGGCGAGGAGCCCGCGATCCGACGCGGCTGCAGGCGGTGGGCGCCGAGGAGCAGCTCCCTCCTGAGGCGGGGGCCCCTCACGCCGTGTCCCCGGACACCACGGTGGCGCCTGAGTGCGCTCCGGGGTCACTGACCAACCCGGGCTCTCTCCCATCCTGATTCTGTGGGCTTCTACTAGATACAGGTATCCCCTGTACCTGGCCGTCCCCGGCGAAGGGGGCACTTTGCTTTGGGATAACGGGAACACAGCTACCCTGGAAGCGTCAGGACAGCATCTCAACACCCTGAGCGTGTGTGCACAAAACCAGCCTCTCAGGGCCGCCACGGTGCTCAGATCTGGGGAGGGTGGCCAGGGTGAGGGACGTCGGGGGCACACGAGGGAGCCGCTCTGCCCTCACCTGCAGGGCCACAGTGAAGTGGCTGGTTTTGGTGTCCCGGACGATGCTCGTGTTCATGGCCGACTGGATACCCCACCGCCACTGCAGATAGCCCACCGTGTTCTTGTCCAGGTTCCGGGCTAGCACAGTGGTGAGGCCCGGCCGGATTCCACGGGATGAAAACTGCAGAGCACAGTTTGTCGTCACAAAGCTGGGGGGACACACAGATGGAAAGGGTCCTGGATGACACCTGGTTCTCAGCTGTTCTTGGCCCCTTCCTGTCAGGCTGAGCCCCAGCTCACGCTCCCTTCCATGAATCCCAAGCCGGCGCCCCGCAAGGAAACTGGACATCGAGCCTCTCTCCTTGAGAGGGAGTGAGAGGGTGCCTTGCTGCAATCTTCCTAGTAACCCTCCCTGCTGATGTGCACGGCCCACCTGATCCCATTCTACCGAAAACCACTAGGTCCAATCCTTCTGCAAGTCAGAATCACCTCGGGGTCGGGGGGAAGGCTGCACACTGGAATCACCCGGCTGATCTAAAAAATACTGATAGTCGGCTCCCATGCCCTGGCATTCCGATGTACAGGCTTGGAGTGTTAAAAGCTTGCCAGGTGATTCTAATGTGCGGCAAAGTGGGAGGACCTCTGACCCAGAGACCATCCCAGACCAATGAAGTCAGAGTTTCAGGGCGGGGGGCCGGGCATCAGTAGATTCTTCAGGATCACCCACGTGATCCTGGTGTCCACCCAGGGCCAGGCACTTGGAAGGCTAGTACAGCAAACCGCTTGCCTGGAAAGGCATCTGAAGTTTGTTTCCAAGGGAGTCAGCCCCACCTTCTGGTTAAAAAGGGGTATTTCATTTTGACGACAAAGGAATTCACACCACTTTACCCGAAGAGTTAAAAGGTGAGCAAACAGCCCAACATTCACCAGATTGCCAAAGTCTGGTTTCTTTCTCTTTCCTAAGCTCGAGAGGTGTCACTTTTGCCATTAAATAATAACAAATACGAGCACTCTGATCATATTGCTCTTGTAAACTTCCAGCAATTCCCCACGAATTGAGAATTTCCTTCTCCCCTCCACAGGGCCCGCAACCCAAACGTTCCCTTATTTCTTTCAAGTCACACCGGGTGCTAGCTGCGTTTTTCTGCTTCAGCCACAGGGGTCAGGGGAGGCAAGCGGGGAGGAGAGAGACCAAAGTCATCCTAGAATTTCAAGAGAGACAGTGGCATTTAAAAGAATCAACATGTAAGGACCGAGATCCTTGTTTAATTAAAGTAGTAAGACTTAGTCTTTTTATCCAGCATGTCCTAGAGAAAGACTGATTTGAGAGAGAGAAGAGAGATCAGCAAGGCAGGCACTGTCCTGGGAGACAGACAACACTCCACAGGCTGTCTGCCTTTTCGGGGCTGACGCTACACCCCCAACCAACCTTGTGATCACTAGTCCGGCCCTGCAAATAGCCTGGCCCTAGGATCAGGGCACCCTGAAGAGCAGATGCCGTACACTGACAAACTGGCATCCCTGTTTATACATCTGCATTCTCAAGTCTGATACACTCTGGGCACGATGATGACATTCAATTTCCAAACCTGTAAAGGCCGATGACCAGCAAGCCCGAGCCCCCCTCCCTGGTGACTACTCAACAGATACTCTGAGGCTCAACCAGAACAAGATGGCCAACAGCTTTCCCTCAGTGAAGTGTCTCCTGAATGTGCTGATCTAAGAATGACCTAGATGCTTGATAAAAGTACGGATTCCTGGGCCTCCCAGAGGACCCGACTCAGCTGGTGTGGGGAGTGGGGCAGGACTCTGTGCTCTCAGTCGGCAGCAGGGGAGACAGACCTTCGCAGACAAGTGCTTGGAACGTGTTAGGACAACATGTATGTATACTCTTTGTCTAAAGTGGTTAAAAGTGCAAATCCTCGTCTGACCCACTGACTCCAAGTCCTGCAACAGAAGCCTGTGAAGCCATGTTCTCACCCGCACACGGATGACCCCCCACACTGGGCCGGGAGCGCCTGTCGCTGCCTTCAGGCTGTGTGTTCGCAAGCTTGGTCTCCACCTGTCCCAGATGCCACACCCACTTTCTCAAGACCTTCCATACCCCATGTCCCACCCACCTGGGAACGTGCCTTTCCTACCCGACTGGAGGGCAGGGACTGGTCTTACCCCATGGGACGGGGTGGGTGTGCAGATGGAAGTGAAAAGCTTTCTTTTCAAACACAGACTCCATCCCAGGACTCCTTTATTTTCTCCCCCACAGTAAAGAGAATTTTATTTTACCTTCCACCCAGTTCTTTTAGCTGAGCTCACACAGGTAACCCAACACGGAACTAAGGACACCTCTGTGGTTCTAGAAGGGCAGCGAGTTACAGTTCTAGGAGTGGGATGTCACTGCAACAGCAAAGATGAAGGGGAGCTGGGGAGGGGGGGGGTGTCCCTTAACCCTCCAGCGTCTGCACATCTTGCTGATGACCAGGCAGTCTCACCAGTGCCTCACTGTTTAATACAGACCCTTTCCAGAACTTAAAACACATTCTCGGGGACAAAGAAATGATCCACAAGTTCATCAATACTTCAGGCCACTGACCAGCTTCCCTGAAGGTGCTTTCTCTCCAGTCTCTCCAGGCTCTCACAGCCCCCGGTGAACAGGCAGGAGCCTCATTCCCACAAAGGAGGAGACTGTGGGCCACAGAGCAGAAGCCAGGCAGCAGACGACCCTTCCCCACACCCGCCAGTCCAGAGTCTGAGCCACAGGCACCCTGCTTGGGCTCTCCGCCAGCGCCGCAGGATCTGCCCCTGGTGACCTTGCAGGACAGAAGAGGTAACTCCAGATGACCTTGACAAAAAGAATACACAGGTTCTAGTCTGCTAAATCCACAAAGACCATCAAAGAGGATTTCTCTATATTTACCATCTTGGGGTGAGATTACGGAACAGCTTCAGACCAAATAAAGGTCCCTGCAGATCCCCGGCTCCGAATTCTAACTGTTCAAAAGAGGAAAAGAGAGTGTGTTAGCAGGGTTTACTCTCACAGCAGCAACCCGTGTCTCAGGGAAGCACCCCCGGTTATAATTCCTTCTTTTAATTCAAAGCCACTGGCCCTTGCCAGGGCTCTGAAAGTAGGGGCTCAAAGATTTTGGAACCCAATGTGGGGCTTGATCTCATGACCCTGAGATCAAGACCTGAGCCAAGATCAAGAGTCGGATGCTTGGGATGCCTGGGTGGCTCAGTTTGTGAAGCGTCTGCCTTCGGTTCAGGTCATGATCCCAGAGTCCTGGGATCGAGTCCCGCATCAGGCTCCCTGCTCAGTGGGGAGCCTGCTTCTCCCTCTGCCTGCCGCCCCCCTGCCTGTGCTCTCTCTCTTCTCTGACAAATAAATAAATAAAATTAAAAAAAAAAAAGAAGAGTCGGATGCTTAACCAACTGAGCCACCCAGGTGCACCTGGAAGATTCTTAAGACCTCATCCTAACCTTCACCAAATGGAGGACTGTTTCCACAGATCCAAAGGAGGCAGGTTTCAGAAAGGACCCCTCCAAAGGAAACACTGGTGGCCTCCGATGGTCTCCCTCGCTCAGGTCAGAAAGGGAGACCAGCTTCTGTGCCCGGCCATCCGCAGAGCCGCCTGCTGCGGTCGGGTGCGGGGCCCCCTCCCCTGCAGCGCCGGCTTCCTTGTGTTCCCGATCTGCTCTGCTTCATCGCCTGCGGCTCTCACAGGTGACTGGAGATGGTCCTCAGGGGTCTAGAGTTAACCCATCAGCAGTCCCACACTCAGCCTTGGAAGTCCAGCCCGTTCTGGCTGCCTCATTTACCAGTCTGGGTGACTTTCAAGGCAACTCTTCAATGTTAATTTGACGCAGTTCAATTTGCTCAGCAGAGCTGGCTGTCAAATGGCCGCCGATCAGTGGACCAGAGCACTGATACGGCACCTGCCTTCCGAATTGGGCAAGAAAAGGGAAGAGCCTACAGGTTTCTGCTGAAGAGGAACAAAGATGCAGAGCTTCTCGAGGTTGTGTTGCTGTAAGTTGGCATCTCAAGGGAAATCTTCCTGCTCTATCCTACCTCTGAGCTGTCCAGCAGACAGGGGATTCTGTCTCCAGTAGGAGACAGGTTTTTCTCTTGGGGACAGTCACCTCATGCCAAGTTTGACATCTGGTACCCTGTTGTACAATGATGTGGCCAACCTAGGTCTTTTTGAGGGTTGGCTTTTAGAATGTGAATGTTCAGAAGTCAGGCTTTGCAGCGGATAACATAGACCCTGCCCGTCGACCTTCTTACCTCTCCCCATCCCTTTGCGGACGTGACTCGTCTAAGCGCGAAGTTAATGGAACCCCCTCCATTCCCATTCTGGGTTGAGAGGCTTCCAGAGAGGATGGCTGTGTCTGTAGCTGTCAAGGGTGCCTAGGAAATGATATTTGCTGGTAAGGAATGAGTCAAAGCACTAAGAAGCACAAGGACAGCAGTCTAACAAATACACTTCAAGTGTATGGCCAAAGGTGCAGGTGACCATGGCTTCAGGGTCTAGGGATGCACGAGGACCTCAAAAGGTTCACTTCTCTCCCACTTGGCCATCTGAACTGCATGTGGTCACCAAGGTAATGCTTTGCAAAAGCTTTACTAGGCAAATTTCAAAAAACCAGGGGAAAGACAAGGGCTAAATGCTGGTTCTTAGTGTACTGACAGCATCAGATGGCACAGTGGCTTCATCATGTGCCTTCCCTCCCATTGTGGGATGTCTGGGACTCTCCAGTCCTTGTTCGCCACCAGCACTGGGGAACGGACTGAATCCATGGTCCTACTAGCCAACCCTGGAAGCTCCACCAGAATGGCAAGTTTCCCAGAGTTAGGACTTCATCTTCTGGGTGGATGCACTTGAGAATAAACAGAGTTGAGGAGGCAGAGACCAACTATAAGCCTAAGCAGACCCGCTCACCACTGCTGGGCAGAAAGATGACATTTTAGTGATCCTGGGTTCAGCTGAATATTGTATTTTTTGCGCATGACAGAGTGTGCCTTAAAACTAAGACTGATTCTTGGAATTACCCATGGAGATCTGCTTTCTCGCCCAAATCTTCCCGACCTGGGCCTCTACTTCTCCCAGACCACTTGCACTTCTGCTGGGGGAGCCCTGCGACCTTGGGAGTTAAGTGCCCCCTGGCACTCATGCTGCTAACGGGTCAGCAAAGCAGTAACAAGCAAGGTTGTGCCTGGAACTTCTTTTTTTCTAGTGGCTAATTGCATCCTTTCATAAATAAAGATGAGAAAAACCACAGCTGCTCAGTGTGCTGCGCCTCGTTAACCTGAGCCTCACTGCACTCGGGTGTGTGTGTGTGTGTGTGTGTGTGTGTGTGTGTGTGTGTCTGGGCTTCACCTCAATGGACTGGGATATGTGCATCTTGTTAATTTCAATCTGTGGAAAGCCACTTCCGGACACATCTTCGTACTCCTCCTCATAGCGATCAAAAAGGTCAGTGGCATCGATGCCAACACTGATGGTCCCCTGGGGCAGAAAAACAAGCAGTCAGAGCAGGGGTGGTATTTGTGGAATGAAAGACAATCTACACTCTGGCAGCCGACGGTCCCCTGGGTGTGGGCGGGACTCCACCATGAGGCCCACGGAGCATGAATGTCACAGTTCACACCGAACTGCGGCAGAGTGTCACCGACTGCTGGGGTCAGAAAGCCAGTCACGTTGGCAGGCAAATGACAAGACAAGTGTTAGGAAAAGAAAAAACACCCACACAACTTGATTTTTAGGGCCCAAATAGGACCGACTTCATGGCTCTAAACAGATCACCTCCAGATTTAACCAGTGAATGCAGAAACCACCTAGACACGAGCCCCATGAATTAAACATTTTAATGTTTGATTCTCAACACTTTTTTTTTTTAAAGATTTTATTTATTTATTTGAGAGAGAGAACATGAGAGGGGGGAGGGTCAGAGGGAGAAGCAGACTCCCTGCCGAGCAGGGAGCCCCGATGCGGGACTCGATCCCGGGAACTCCAGGATCATGACCTGAGCCGAAGGCAGTCGCTTAACCAACTGAGCCACCCAGGCGCCCAATTCTCAACACTCTTAACATCATAAAACTACCTTAAAACTCTTTAAAACAGGGGCGCCTGGGTGCTCAGTTGTTAAGTGTCTGCCTTCGGTTCAGGTTATGGTCCCAGGGTCCTGGGATTGAGCTCCGTGTTAGGCTCCCTGCTCAGTGGGGAGTCAGTTCCCCCCTCTCCCCGCTGCTCCCCCTGCTTGTGCTCTGTCAAATAAATAAAACCTTAAAAAAAAAAAAAAGTGCAAACAAAATCAATTATGAATGAATGGGAGATTGAAAAATTGTTTCACCTTCTAAAATTAATTTGAGAAATAAGCTATGAGAAACAGAATACCATATTCTCTCAAGAAATGTGAGGCTAAAATTTGCTGACTGATATAAAATGCTCCATACTCGGAAAATCAATGTTTATTATTTTTTTTAATCATCGTAAGATTTTTCAAATGGGCATATATCTTAATCCCACATATAAAAACCTGACCACACACACATTTTTATTCAGTTCCCTGCAGCCCATTTTAAAAAACGGTATTGAGGCTGAATTTATATGTAATAACACAAACTGCACCCACCTAAAGTGCACATTTTGGTGAGTTCTGACAGACATGTAGACTTGTGAAACCAACCTCCGCAATCACGACACAGAACATTTCTGTCGCCCCAAAAGCAGAGTGGGAGCATGTGTTTTTCTCCCCGAGAAGGGGACACGCGAACAAAGACGTGAGGGGGAAGGCAGGGAGGAGGGCGCTGGGGCTGGAGCAGAGGAAGCACAAAGCAGAAGAGGAGGCTGCGGGTGGTTGTGGTGGGTGATCCGTGGACGTTGTAGCGAGGAGCACAGGAGAGGGGGCTCTATCCAGCAGATGACCAGTTGAACCCTACTGTTTCTGGTGGTTTAGCAATTATCCCAAATTTTCATTTTTAAACCAAATATTACCACCATCATCAACAGTTCCCTTAAACTAAGAAGCCAGACTGGGTTTGGTGCCTAGGCCTTCACTTGGTACCTCCAGCCTCCACCGTCTCGTCTAGCGGTGTGTGGGGTGCCACCGCCTCTCTTCTCTTCCCAGGTGAAATGTGAGCATCCCTTCACCCTCAGCCCAGCCCAGACACTTGCTGGTGTGGTGGCCAGGCAGTCACCTCCTCCCAGTCTCAGCTGGTGTGAGAAGTAGGAGATGCCGTTGCCCGTCTGGTACAGCAGGCCCGCGGCATGAATGAAGCTGGGGGCAGTCATGTGCACGGGAACGTGCAGGTGCATAGGAACACGTGTGGGAAACAGAGGTGGGCCGGTCCTGCAGGAGAAGGTAGTAGAGAGCAGTCTGAATACTCTTGCCACAGTGTTTTTCTTCTACTGAAAGGTATCATCAGGAGGTGGCATATTTTCTGTGAAGGGTCACCGTAACTATTTTAGGTGCTGTGGTTCCTTACAGTCTCTGTTGCAGATTCATCTCTGCTGTTGGAAGGGAAAGCTGCTCAACTACCCAGCAAGGGACTGACCCTGGCTGTGTTCTAGTTCCAGTAAACAGAGTAAACTCTGTTTATTCACCCTGAAATCTGAATTTCATACAATTTTCATGTCTCAAAATACTACTTTTTCTTCTTTCCTTTTTTTTTTTTAGATTTTATTTATTTATTTGAGACAGAGAGAATGAGAGACAGAGAGCATGAGAGGGAGGAGGGTCAGAGGGAGAAGCAGACTCCCTGCCGAGCAGGGAGCCTGATGTGGGACTCGATCCTGGGACTCCAGGATCATGACCTGAGCCGAAGGCAGTCGCTTAACCAACTGAGCCACCCAGGCGCCCCATCTTCTTTCCTTTTTTTTTAAGATTTTTATTTATTTATTTGACAGAGAGAGATAGCGAGAGCAGGAACCCAAGCAGGGGGAGTGGGAGAGGGAGAAGCAGGCTTCCTGCCGAGCAGGGAGCCCGATGTGGGACTCGATCCCAGGACCCTGGGATCATGACCTGAGCCGAAGGCAGACGCTTAACGACTGAGTCACCCAGGCGCCCCTTTTTCTTCTTTCTTAAAAAAAAAAAAAAAAAAAAAAAAAGCTCCAGTGTGGAGCCCAATTCAGGGCTTGCACTCATGACCCTGAGATCAAGACCTGAGCTGAGATCGAGTCAGACACTTAATCCACTGAGCTACCTAGGCGGCCCCCCTTTTGATTTTTTTCAACCATTAAAAAAATGTAAAAACCATTCTTAGTTTTTAAGTCACATAAAAATCGGCGGTAGGCCAAATTTGCAACTCCTGATGTAAATCTGTAGGACATTTGTTTTTTTTGGGTAATACTTTCTTTTTTGATAAATTCTTCAGGCAGGAATAAAATTAAACATAGTGTATGTTTAACAACAACAAAAATACGCACTCAATTTCCATTTTCTCAGGAAATTGATGAATTTGTAACTTCTATGAGATGTTTTTCAGTACTGATCATCCATCCATAGTGTTAATTCAGACCGTATGAAAATCAAGTCTTACATCTGCTCAACAAACTCCAGTGTCTTTAGTCTTCCCTAATAGTTAGCTGTTCTTTATTTTAAAGACCACGCCCGAAAGTGAGGTGTAGCAGCAGGGACTTACAGGTAACTGTGGATCAGATGGTAGTTCCTCTCCGTTAATTTCACTCATTTTTCCATTCTAAGGTTTATACCACGCACATAAAAGATAAAGCAATGGCTATTTATGCGTTCGTTCTATTAGCAAAAGAACCTCACAGCTGCTAACGATGCCAATTTTATGTCAGTGTTAACCAGATGCTTCAAACAGAAAATCAGTCAATCTTAATAATGGTTTGATTTGAATTATAAATGTACAGTATTGTCACCAAATACATATTTCTTATTTGTATTTACAGGGTTCCTGGCTCACTGCTCCTAAAACCCATGCAATTTCTGGTGATAAGGGTGATAAATGTATCCTGTTATGTTAATGACGGTGGCTTTTGGTCTCCACCCAAGGGCGGGGGCTGGTTGCCAGGGGGACCAACCAAGTGATTAGAGGGCTGGAACCTTCAAGTTCTGCCCCCAGCCTCCAGGGAGGGAAGAGGAGCCAGAGGTTGAAACAGCCAATGGCCAATGACTTAGTCAATCTTGACAATGCAATGAAGCCTCCATAGAAATCCAGAAGGACCAGGTTCGGAGAGCTTGAGGGTTGGTGGGCACAGTGGACGTACAGGGAGAGCAGGGTGTCTGCAGAGGGCATGCAAGTCTTGTACCTTTTCCCCAGACTCTGCTCTGCACATTTCCACCTGGCTGTTGATTCATGCAAGCCCCTCTAGTGAATTAAAAGATTCTAAGGAGGTGGGTGTTGGAATCTACAGCCCTGGGTCAGTTGGAAGCCCTGGGCTTGTGACAGGCATCTGAAGTGGGGGGTGGCTGCAGTGTTGTAGGAATGAACCCTTAACCTGTGGAGTCTGATGCCGTCTCCAGGCAGAGAGTGTCAGAACTGAACTGAATTTTTTTAAAGTAGGCTCCACACCCAGTGTGGAGCCCAACGTGGGGCTCGAATTCTCGACCCTGAGATCAAGGCCTGAGCTGCAATCAAAAGTCAGGCGCTCAACCGACTGAGCATCCAGGCGCCCCTAGAACTGAGTTGAATTCTTGCTGGTTGCATGCTGCCCCCATCCGCCATGCTGGAACTGGGTGGGAACCCTAGAAGAAATTTTACTGTAAACTCAAGTGAAAAAGTTCCACCATGAATAGAAAACATTGTTTTTGTGGTGATACTCAAATGCCAAAGTTGGTAAAGTACAGCGTTATGGTAAAAGTATCTTATTAAAGCAAGAAACCTATGCAGGAGAAATAACCTTAGGATCAGTTACAGTGCACACAGATGCATGATTGAATCAAAACAAGCTATGATATTCCACCGAGAGAAAATTAAGCTAAAGTGTCAAAATGTACAAATATTTTTGTGTATTCAGAATAACAATTTTTTGTGAAGCTGATTCTTTTTTTTTTTTTTTTTTTAGTAGGCTTCATGCTGGCCATAGAGCCCAGCATGGGGGGCTTGAACTCATGACCCTGAGATCAAGACCTGAGCTGAGATCAAGAGCCAGAGGCTTAACCAACTGAGCCACCCAGGCGCCTAAAGCTGATCCGGAATACAAAAAAATCTGTAGCATGTCAGTGTATTACAAACTGAATATTAGGAATGTCTGAGCTTTAAAGAGCTCCTTTTCAATAGACCCTGTAGCTTTTAAAATAAGAAACTGCAGGGATGCCTGGGTAGCTCATTCGGATGAGCATCTGCCTTTGGCTCAGGTCATGATCCCAGGGTCCTGGGATCGAGTCCCGCATCGGGCTCCTTGCTCAGCCAGGTGCCTGCTTCTCCCTCTGCCTGCCGCTCCCCCTGCTTGTGCTCTCTCGCTCTGTCAAATAAATAAATTAAATCTTAAAAAAAAGGAACTGCAATCACTGAAAATAAAGTGTGTAACTCGGAAATTGAGCTCTTGAGGAAGGACAAACTGAACAAATAAAATAAGAGCTCAAACAGTTTATTTCATTTGAAATTCCATTAATAGTATTTTGGACTAAATTTTGGTAAGAATTTTTTAGTGGAACTGTCATCTTTAGTTCATTCCATTCTATCCTGGAATGGAATGAAATTGAAAAGGCCTGCCTGCATTTTTGTGGCTGGGATGTAAATTTGATGAAGCATTCAAATATCATAAATAAAGACAATTTATAAAAAAATAGTGTCAAGGGGCGCCTGGGTGGATCAGTCATTAAGCGTCTGCCTTCGGCTCAGGTCATGATCCCAGGGTCCTGGGATCGAGTCCCCGCATCAGGCTCCCTGCTCCATGGGAGGGCTGCTTCTCCCTCTCCCACTCCCCCTGCTTGTGTTCCTGCTCTCGCTATCTCTCTCTCTGTCAAATAAAGAAAATCTTAAAAAAAAAAAAAAAGTGTCAAAAATATTCTGAATGGAGGCAAAAAGACAATACCCTATGAAAATACTTGAGCCAAAGTGTATGTTCCACAAAGATGAAATTTAGAATTGAGAGTATTTTCTCAATTAAGAATATTATGGTATACAGGGGCGCCGGGGTGGCTCAGTCGATTAAGCGTCTGCCTTCGGCCAAGTTCATGATCCCAGGGTTCTGGGATCGAGCCCCACATCGGGCTCCTTGCTCAGTAGGGAGCCTGCTTCTCCCCTGCCTGCCGTTCCCCCTGCTTGTGCTTGCTCTCTGTCTCTCTCTTTCGCTCTCTCTGTGTCAAATAAATAAATAAAATCTTAAAAAAAAAAAAAAAGAGTATTATGGTATATAGAAAAGAATCAAATTATGTTAAAAATTTTAAATTTACTAAATACAAATGTATTAAGATGGTAGGCAACTGGGGCGCCTGGGTGGCTCCATCGGTCATGGTCATGGTCCCAGAGTCCCGGGATCTAGTCCTGCATTGGGCTCCCTGCTCGGAGGAGAGCCTGCTTCTCCCTCTGCCCCTCACCCCACTCATGCTCTCTCTCTCAAATAAATAAAATCTTAAAAAAAAAAAAAAAGGCAGTAGGCAATGTTACAGAAGAAAAACAACCACACTGAGGGTACACTCTCTGGGAGAACAGCGGTGCCCCGGTGCGGGAGTGAGGATCCAGAGAAGGCCTCCCTGTGAGCCCTGCTTGCTGGCATCTGACCCCCGCACAGAGCCCTCTCCGTGATTCTGCACAGGACCGGTGACTCGCTGCCGTCCAGCGGAGTGCAGTGGGTGTGAGCAGTGCGGCCTTCAGAGCTAGGCCACAGGAAGCCTCGAAGCTCTCCTCTAGGCTTCTGGAGGTGCTTTCTGGGGAGGCCAGCTGACAGAACACTCCATGTCCCCCGAGCCTGCTATCTTCTGAGGAAGGCCAAGCCAGCCAGGGTGGGGAGAGCCACAAGGGAGGCACAAGAGTGCAGATGCTACCTTCAACACGCCCCAGCTGCCATCGAACTACACCCACATGAGGAGACCCCCAGCAGAACCAGCCAGCTGGGGCTGGTCAACCCACAGGACCATGAGGAAATCAAACTGTTCGTGCCACTAAGTTTTGGCAGGGTTGGTTAGACATAACCAGAATACAGAATATCAGAGACAACTATAACGGATAAACTGTTTGAAAGTATTTGAATGTATGACAAAAATAATTCTCCTTCCTTCCTTCCTCCCTCCCCCCTCTTCTCTCTCTCTCTCTTTCTGTAGGCTCCATGCCCAATGTGGGGCTTGAACTCACAACCTGAGATCAAGAGTTGCATGCTCCACCGACTGAGCCAGCCAGGCACCCTGCTTCTGCTACTTTTAATGTTCACATAATCAATATAATTTTAATAATTTGCTTTCATATATGTTAAGTATATTTAACGGAATAAAATTTTTTAAAAAGATTTTTATTTATTTATTTGACAGAGAGACAGCAAGAGGGGGAACACAAGCAGGGGGAGTGGGAGAGGGAGAAGCAGGCTCCCCGCTGAGCAGGGAATCCGATGCGGGGCTCGATCCCAGGATCCTGGGATCATGACCTGAGCCGAAGGCAGACGCTTAACGACTGAGCCACCAGGCGCCCCTAAAGGAACTATTTTTGAACAAACCATTTTATAGGTTCTCCAATGTAATAAAAACAGTGTTGGTCAATAAACATTCTTAATTAATTAATTATTTTTGAAAGATTTTATTTATTTCAGACTGAGAGAAAGAGAGAGAGAGCACCCACAAGCAGGGGGAGAAGCAGATTCCTTGCTGAGCGGTGAGCCCGATGCGGGGCTCAATCCCAGGACCCCGGGATCATGACCTGAGCCGAAGGCAGATGCTTAACTGACTGAGCCACCCAGGGGCCTCTATTTATTTATTTATTTGAGAGAGAGCGTGCTCACACAAGCAGGCGGAGTAGCAGGTAGAGGGGGAGGGAGAAGCAGCCTCCCCGCCAAGCAGAGAGCTCAACTTGGGGCTCAATCCCAGGACCCATGACCTGAAGCAAAGGCAGACACTTAACTGAGTCACCCAGGTGCCCTGGTCAATAAACATTTCAGAAAACTACAAAATTTTCATTATTTTAAGCACGCCCTTTTACTCTCAAAAATGTCCTGGTCTGGATGATGCATGATGGTCACTGCATCTACAGGCCACCGTGAGGATTCTGCTGACAATGAATGATGCCAGCCTTGGAGCTCTTCAAGCAGGATGACCTGGTCTGACCTGAGTTTTTGCAGGCTCACTCTGGCTGCTGTGTTGGGGGAAGGAGGGAGGCGGGGAGAGCAGGCAGGAGAGGCTATTCCGTAATCCGAGAGGTGCTGATGGCAGGAATGGCAGAAACCGCTGTCTTATGTATGTGGGTTTCATAACTGGCTGCCTCATTCAGCTTGTTAGTCCTGATAGTTTTCAGTTGGTTCTCTAAGGATAGGCAATCATATCTTACACCGAAAATTACAGCCCTTTCAACATTTACATCTCTTTTATTGTTTGTCAAATTGCGTTGGCTTAAAACTTCCAGAATAATGTTAAATATGCTTTTATTTCCTTTCCCAAAGAAAACTTTTAAAATGATAGATATTTGTGTTAACTCCTCACTGACAATCAACTGAGTCACCAGCGGGCAGAACAGCCTTTAAAAGTTAAAAACTATTGCTCACGTCATCACTTTTTCAACCATTTTGTTGTTTCTTTAAGCAAGGCCCAAATAACCAAATTACTCCAACGAGCCAGTGACTTTTGAGACTCAACAGCCTTTGGTGCTGATCCAAGTCTACGGGAAAGGACTAACCTAGAAAGGTCGAGAGAGCCGCCACACAGAAAGCTAGGCTCCAGCGCCAGCCACGGCTGATGAAACGGACTGTCCTAGAGACGAGTGATCACGGCACTGAGTTCACAAGGACGTGGCTTTTAATATTTTAAGGAGCGGTTTGGATGCCTGCCTTCTGCTGTTCTTCCATTTCAAGGAAATAACCTTTTGAAAATGGACTGGCCACAGCACCAGAACTGGGCAGCTTTCTTCTCTACGTCATAACCAGGCGTTTGGCTGCAACTTACAACCCACTTTCAAAAACTTGCAAGGCAATATGCTTTTATACGAGAAGTCACAGCTTTGAGGAATGAAGGTCAGATCCGAATTCTGACAGAAGATCAAAAAGATAAGGAAAAAGAAAAAGATAAAACAGATCTAATGCTGGATAAATTAATGAGCCAGAGCTTTCCCAACAACTTCTAGTTGAAGGTATGCAGGCTTGTGTTCTTTTATTATTAAATCACATTTTTCAAATAAAAAGAGCTTACAAAGGAAAATACTTGCACATTTCACCTTATTTTTCAGTAGAGCAGGGTCACCAAACTTTTTCTGTCCAGGGCCAGAGAGTATTTTAGGCTCTGTGGGCAACTACGGTTGAAACTACTCAAGTCTGTGCTGTCACTGGAAGCACCAAAGAGCCACAGGTAATACTGAAGGAGCGCTGCTGTGTTCCAATAAAACTTTATTTAAGAACATTGAAATGTTTCGGGCGCCTGGGTGGCTCAGTTGGTTAAGCAACTGCCTTCGGCTCGGGTCATGATCCTGGAGTCCCGGGATCGAGTCCCACATCGGGCTTCCTGCTCAGCGGGGGGTTTGCTTCCCCCTCTGCCCTCTTCCCTCTCGTGCTCTCTGTCTCTCATTCTCTCTCTCTCTCAAATAAATAAATAAAATCTTAAAAAAAAAAAAAGAACATTGAAATGTTTCATATCATTTTTATGTGTCACAAATATTCTTCCGATTTCTTAAAAACCATTTAAGATGTAATAAAAATGATTCTTAGCTCATGGGCTGAAGAAAACTAGACAGTAGGCCACAGCTGGCTGACCCTCATTCTACGGTACTTAATTCTGTCATCAGCGTATAAAAAGATGACAATGATGACAGTTATGAAGTCCTTTACATACAGTCATGATACACTGAAAAACTGTCAGTAGGACCACAACAGCTACAGATTCCCAAGTGTTGAGGAGCTGGAAGATTTACTCTATCCTACAGGGCAGTTTCTGCCACCCGGACTAGAAGTACCTGGACTCTGGGGAACACATCCCACTGTTTCAAACTGTCTCCAAACAACCAGGTAACACTGATAACAATGTAACACAACTTGTCAAGTGAATATGATTGACTCAGAGTCTCAGGATTTGAGCTCCTCAATAAAAATCACCAACTGATAAGATTCAAAGGTTTAAGGAGCTAAACACTAGAGGAAGTAGCTGGAGAGATCCCCTTTTACTCATCTATTCCAACCTCTAAACTACAACCCCACTGGATCACCGTCTTCCTGGATCGTCCAATGAATCATTCATGAGTCAACCCTTTTTTCTTTAACCATTACATAAAAATGAGCACTGTCAAAAAGATACCTTTTTACTCTCTCATCTGCAGACTACTGAGCAGTTCCCCTCCGCCCAACCCCTGGTGACCCCAGGTCTGCTCTCCAACTTGACAGTCTTTTAAAGATTTTATTTGTTGGAGGGAGAGAGAGAGAGAGAGAGAGAGAGAGAATGAGAATATCTCAAGCAGACTCTGCACTGAGCATGGAGCCTGACATGGGACTTGATCTCACAACCCTGCGATCACGACCTAAGTCAAAATCAAGAGTCGGATGCTTTACTGCCTAAGCCACCCAGGGCCCCCCCGACAGTCTTTTAATTGAAGAAGCTGCATTTGACAGTTGTGGCCACTTTCTTTTGTTCCTCTATCTCAGTGATTATGGACAAATAACAGTTTTCCAGTGCAATTAATTATCTCCAATAAATAAATTTGGATTTTTGGTTAAGCCAACAGGATTGTCTCTTGAAATCCTCCTTCCTCCCAAAGTGACACTCAAGGAATACCAAGAGCGACAGGATAAGAGGTGCTAACCAAGCCTTAGAAACTGGAAAAGAGGGGCGCCTGGGTGGTTCAGCTGTTAAATGTCTGCCTTCGGCTCAGGTCATGGTCCCAGGGTCCTGGTATCAAGCCCTGCATCGGGCTCCCTGCTCAACGGGAAGCCTGCTTCTCCCTCTCACACTCCCCCTGCTTGTGTTCCCTCTCTCGCTGTGTCTCTGTCAAATAAATAAATAAAATCTTAAAAAAAAAAAAAAAACTGGAGAAGAATGGAGGTGGTCATTGACTGAGCAGAGAAAGAAACCAGGCTTCTGCTGGCTCAGGAATGGGAGGGACCAGCACCTCAGGAGTTGCCTGCTCACTAAGGAGACAACTGACAGAGGCTTGCTCTTTGAAGAAATCAAAGGAAGGCATGCCAGGTCCAGCTGGGGGGGGCGGGGGGCAGGTAGGTACTGGAAACAAAGGTGACGTGGAATGGTCATCTCCCGACCTCCCACCCACACAGCAACAAGACTGCCGACAGCCAGGTTGAGAGACTGGGGGTTTCCTCTCCAGAGAAGTATCACCTGCTAAGTAGAAAAGGTGTGTGTGTGGGGGTGGGAGTCTCCATCCAAAGACCCCAGAGTTAAGGCTATCAGTGACAAGTCCTGCCAAGCCCATGGCACATCCCCTAAGCCTCACTGCCTCAAGAGCAGCCAGCCAGAGATTACCAGACATTTGAGGAAAACCTCCAACACGGAAGTCTAAAACTAAGTAAAGATCAAAAAGAACCAGAAAGAAGCAGAGGATACAAATGCCAAAGAAAATGGCAAGAAATGTCTAAGTAATATCCTTAGAAAAATAAAAGATACTGCATTAATCATAAAAAATAGCATTTATGAATGCTTACTAAGTGTCGGGGACTCTCCTAAGTATTTGACATGTATTATTCCATTTAATCTTTTCATTAACAATGAGGCAGGCACTGCTACTGTCTCCATTTCACAGATGAAGACACCAAGAACAGAGGCCGCGTGTCTTGCTCAAGGCCACACAGCTGGGAGGTGTCAGAGACAGGACTTGAACTCAGGGCATCTATCTCCACAGCTCAAGAACCAGAGCCCTACCTTGTACCTCCCCATGAATTTGAAAAACAACAAATTTGAGAAGAAGAAAGTTCTTGGATGTTAAAAAATACGGCAGGATTTTTCACACTGGAAGGAAGGGTGGAAAATAACCTAGAAAAAGAAACTCTCAAACAAGTAGATCTAAACCAAAAATACGCAAAATGGAGAAGAAAAAATTAGCAAGTGAGACGATGAGTCCAGAGGGTCCAATATGTGCAATGGAAGGAATGTGGACAGAAGGAGAGGAGAGCTAGGAAGAGAGAATGTGAGAAAATGCCCCAGGGCTACGGAGCCCGGCGGGGGTTGGGGTTGGGGTGGGGTGGGGGGGAGGGGAGCCCCCACTGTGGGCACCTGACTCCAGGGGCGCTCACCCGGGGCCTCCCATACGCAGCTGCAGGAGCCCAGACAGGAAGACCCTACAGGTTTCCAAAGGGGGAAAAGAACATCACACACAAGAATCAGGAACTGGAATGGGTCTTCTCAACACCAGTCCTAGAAGCTAGAAGACACTGGAAGGAGGTCTTCCAAGTTCAGAGGAAAAATGACTTCCAAACTGGAACTTCACAGACACACTTCCTAAACATGTGCATATCTATCTATACACATACTGTGAAAACACGCAGATACATGCTTTACACTTCGTTAAGTCTAAAGATGCAATCAAGACATTCTGAGTTATGCAAAGTCCACATTTCACCTCTGGAAACCAATGTGGCCACATCTCTTACAGCTGAACATTTGCGTATCCCATGACCCATCAATTTTAGATCGAGATGCTTGTGGACACTCTTGCACACGCGCACTAGGACACAAGCACGAGAACGTTCACAGCGGCAACGTCCACAATTGCGGAAACCCGGAAGCTAAACACCCACTCGCAGGAGGTATAAACTGTGGTGTACGGCAACGAAAACGACTGAGTCACGACTTCACGAAACACACAGACGTTTGAAAGAGTAGGAGGTGTGGGTAGAAAACAGGGCCCAGAGGACCACCTATAGCATGTACCATTTTTATAAAAAAGCTCAAAAACAATAAAAATCAAACAGTGGATTACTTAAGCATACATCCAATTTGTGACAAAATTTCAAAGGCAACAGAAGGATGGCTCCCTTTGGATGGTGTTTCCTTCTGGCAGGGGGATGGGGCAGGAGGGGGCCGTGGAGGCGGATGCAAGGTGTGGGCAATATTCTTGTCCCGCGGTGGGTTCCTCCATGTCTGTGACTACTGTTAGGGCCTAGACATCACACGTAAGCCTCTGTACGTATGTACACATGTAAGTACTTATGTTATTATTTTTTCTTTTAAAAGACAATAAAATGGGGGAAAAAGGGACAAAGAAATTTGGCTTCCAGGGATCTTCCTTAAGGAAGCTGCTGGAAGATGGTTTTCTCCACAGAAAGGGATCAAGGGAGCCCAAGGAGGGGAGGGAGGTGCTGTTCCATGTGTCTCCGGGCCTGGCCATGTCTCCTGTGGCTGCTCCTTGGGAACAAGGTGTCGCCTGAGTGAACAGAAAGCCATTCCCAGGAAGCCGGCGAGGGAAGTCGTGGGGCCCCTGTACAGCAGGCCAGAAAGCTGGGTCCAGACTGGAGTGGGAGCAGGGAGGACGGAGCGGGGCTTTAGGGGGTGCCACCGGGATGGGGTGAGAGTGACAGAATACCTAAGGAGTCTGAGGGCACTGGGGAACGTTCAGTCCTGACAGCCCGGAAACGAATTAATGACAGATTTAGAGAGAGCTCACCAAAGAAACCAAAGGAGAATTACTAACACCGTGAAGGAAAAAACGGTTTTAAAGAAAGGTCAGGTGGGGGCGCCTGGTGGCTCAGCCGGTTAAGCGGCTGGCTCTTGATTTCGGTTCAGGTCATGATCTCAGGGTCCTGGGATCAAGCTTCTTGTCCGGCTCCCTGCTCAGCGGGGTGTCTGCTTGGGATTCTCTCTCTCCCTCTGCCCCTCCCCCCTTTCTAAAATAAATAAATAAACCTTAAAAAGAAAGAAAAAAAGGAAGGAAGGAAGACGGTCAGTCAGGTGGTCGTGGTATACCAGCTAGCTCAGCTGAGCATTTTTTCACTTCACCTGAAAGGGGATTATAACCACACTGGGTGGACTGACAGACATGTGCGAATGGCATCCTTATCTTTACTGGCAGAAGGTCAATACTAATTGCTAAAACTGAAAAAAACAGAGAACAAGGTAAACACGCAACTCAGGAATACAGAGAGGTGTCCGAAGCAAGAGCTCAGAGAGCCTGGAGTGGCACCTCCGGGGCGGGGGGCAGGAGCAAGGCCTGGAAAGACGGGTGGGGAGGGGAAACTGCTTGTTTTTGTAGTACGTCGAGTAACCAACTTTCTAAACTACTTATGCATTATTACTTGGACCACAAAAAAACAAAAAAATTTCCCCACACCTCAGACTTCAACAAAACTAGAGTCTCCTTAAAAAAGATTAAAATCTCGGGGTGCCTGGTGGGGGGCTCAGTCAGTGAAGCGTCTACCTTTGGCTCAGGTCATGATCTCAGGGTCCTGGGATGGAGTCCCCACACTGGGCTCCCTGGTCAGTGGGGAGTCTGCTTCTCCCTCTGCCTCTCCCTCCACCCATGCTCTCTCTCTAATAAATAAAAATCTTTAAAAATGATTAAAATCTCAGAAAGGTCTTATATGCATATTTCAAAATCAGTAGCCTTCTTGTGCCCGTAAGTGTCAAAAGTTTCCTCCTCAGGAAGAGCCAACGTAATCAAATGACTACATTACTCACGGGCAGGGCCTGGAGCGGGAGACACACCCCCACCCCCCCAGAGGTCATTAAAGGGACTCCACCCAGCCCGGATGGGAGCACCACCTGCCGGCCTGGAATCCACTCCCACACCGACTCTGTGAACAGCCGGGAAAACTTATTTTTATCTTAATTATATAACTCCCCCCACCCCCCACCACTCTGGAAGATGTAGGTCCTTGTTGCTCTGTGTTCAGGATGAGATGGTGGATAAAAGTGCGGTTTCCTTTAGTCCCCAGCAGCCCGCCTTGTTCACTGCTCCTTACACCAAGCCAAAATCGTCTTCGTGCTGTTGGTTCTGTTCTCTCAAACTGTCACAAATTAAGACCAGTTGCTGCTTCTCCACAGGGGAGGGCAAGATGTGCCTCTCTGAGCTCAGCTCCTACTAAGTCCCTCCACCACTGCTCCAGACACACTGGCCTCTCTGTTATTCCTCAAACATACCAGACCCACCACATCCCTTTGAACTGGCTGCTCCCTCCATCCAGAAGGCTCTTCCCCAATCTCCACACGGTACTCTTTTCTCCTCACCTTTGTTCCAATGTCACTTCCTCAACAAGGCCTGGGTACCCTATTTAAAATTGCAGTCCTCCCCCCCTTACACCTTGACCTATCTTCCTGCTATAGCATTATCACCTTCTGACATACTATATAATTTATGTATTGTATTTACTGCGTATTACCTGTCTCTCTCATCTAGAATCCACGAGGGCAGGGTCTTGTCTGTTATCCTCTGCTGCATGCCCACATCTGGAACAGGACCTGACTCCTTATAGGCACCCAATTTAAACTGCCTTGTGAATATATGAATCATCTTTACCTTACCCACCCCCAACCCACAAATATTCTAAACTGTTGTTGATATTAAGCCCTGTCAGTGAAAGACTACCATTTCCCTCCGGCTCCCCTTCTCTGAGCTAGCACATTTCACCTTTCCATTCTAGTTCACTAGGATCTTTTAGAATCATGGTTTTGTCCTCTGGCCTTGGGTCACCTGAGACTATGACAGACACATCTTCACTGACATCATTCATAGAAATTCCGAGCATGCCAAGTGACAGCCTTTCTCCCACGATGAGAAGCTTCTCACCAGGCTGGAGATGATGCATTAATCAACCCTCTTTGAGTAGAATCAGTTGTTCATTCAGCCAGGAATGTTCCGTTCTGAATTATTTTCATGTTTATATTTTGTCTGGCCATAAGGATAATGTGAGACATTTCTGTCAAATGCATTCTCAATAACTAATTGAAAATTCCCCCCAAAGAGGCAACTGCGTGAAGAGGCAATGTGCAGTCTGCCTGTTTTATAGCTGGTGAGCCCAGGGTGGCTCTTGAGACTCTCTCCGCAGATTCACTGTGAGATCAAAGTTGGAACCTGTGTTGTCGGAGGTCATGGAGGATCAAATGCAAACTTACCAGAGTTTCCAAGGATGCACCCCCCACCCTCGCATAAACAGCAGTCTCTCATTGGGACATCTTGATTCTGAGCGGCGACACGGACAGGATGGGGGGACAGCCTCCTCTGGGCCTCCTGCAGCTGGCCCTTCTGCAAAGACTCTGCCTCCTCGGACTCAGTCCCTTCTTCTAAGACAACGTCCCAATTTCTTCCCTTTCGGTAGCTGCCTGCTTCTGCATATGGTAAATCGCCCCCTCCTGCCATCGAGCACAACAAGCATATGGGTTCAAACAGCTTTTCTTGGGCACGATTCTCCTGCCAGCAAAGCCGAGTCGGTTTATGACATCACAGCCATTTCCACTGAACAGACTGAAGTCATAGCCACGGGCTCATTCGAATGCCTACAATCATTAGCCATGGCCGCCAAAACACAGCTTTTTAAAAACCCTTTAAAAATAATTCAGTAATGTAATCCTGCATCTTTATGAAAACATTTTGGGATTTAAAAATTTTTGACTGTTATATGTCTTCCTTGATACATTATTTAAATTCTTTTCCTGATAGAGCTGGATCCTATTTTTAAGCTACTGCAGGAATCAAGCTGATAAACTGGCCTTTCTAAAATCAGAAAGGAGGTCTTGCCAGGGAGTTTATGTGACCCTCTGAACGGCGACAGGAGAATGGACATAATGCAGCGAGCCCCCTGAACTGTTATGTAACAGGGTCAGAAAGCAGGCAGTCCACACCCTCAGAGGCAGACAAGGACAGCTCCCCAACAGTCTCTGATTTAATGCTCTGCTTCACACGGGATGGGAACAAGTTCATTAGAAGGCGATAATAAAGTCCAACAGCGCTGCCTGAGATCTGTCGTCCTGACTCCCAGAGTGGCTGCCATCGGAGGGAGAGAAGGCTTATGGGCATTAACAAAGAAAGGAATCAAAAGAATCAATATGAAGTGAATGTGGCACAGAACAACCCAATTGTGGGATCTTAAGTCTTTAAAAGGCAAGAAATGTAGATGAATTAAGCCAATAAAACAGAGATCCTGAAGATGGAGGGAGGGTGGCCAGGATGGTCCAGCTAGAGTCCTGTCACATGTGGCGCTCTGGATGTGCATGAGCCTCGCCATCTGTCCCAGCCGTAAATGCCCTCCCAGACTTGCTCAATGCCAGGGCCCAGGACATCCTGGGACGGATTAAACTCAGGACTTCGGGGTCTTTTGACCCCAAGTAGTGGGTTTTGTGGCAAACCTTCCATTTCACACAAGGGGAAACTGAGCTAAGACAGGAGAAGTGGCCTGACCCAGGGCCCAGAACGGGAGGGAGCAATCTGAATCCCAGTGCAGGGCTCTGGACTCCGAGTGGAAGTTCTGCCACGCTGTCTCTGGCATCCGTGCGTGTGAGTGCGTCTGTGCATGCATTCCGCTGCTGGCTTGCACAATGGAGCTGGGGACCGTGCTCGTCATTTCTGAGCCCCACAGTGCTTTCCCAGGCTCATTTCACATAAACCAAGACTCATAGGTAGCTGGGCACGCTGAAACACCACCGGGCCAAGGCCACAGGCGAAGGGGCCATTTTGAAATCCCAATCGCCAGACCCCATCCAAACCCACCCACCACGGGCCCAGAACTGCCTGACCAAACCAAGTGCTTCCCATGCAGTGCTGGAGGAGACACGAAAATGAAACTGAATTCTTAACTTCACTAGTACCAAACAAGTACCACTATGCATTTATTCAGCAGGTTAGTCTGTCTCTACTAAATTAACACCTATTTCCTATTTTTTAAAATCATATCCCAACTTGGTATGGTAGGAAGGTCAGATGGCTTCATTAAAAAAAAAAAAAAAAAAAGAAAAAAAGAAAAAAGATTTTATTTATTTATTTATTTGAGAGAGAGAGAAAAAAAAAAGAAAGAGAGAGTGAGCGAGTGAGGGGAGGGGCAGAGGAGGAGGGAAAGGGACAAGCAGACTCTGCACCGAGTACAGAGCCCTACACAGGGCCTGATCCCATGACCCTGAGGATCACAACCTGAGCCAAAACCAACAGACTGAGCCACCCAGGCACCCCCGGATGGCCTAATTTTACAGACAAGAAAACTAAACATAGGTCACGTGCTTTGCTCTGGGTCCCGCATCACTGTGTCAGAGTCAGTATTTCCAATCAAAGATTTTTCCCACCTGACCTCTTTGCCTGTTCTTGGTACATACATCCTACTGGAAAATCCCCACCCAACAAACTCTTGCTGGTAACAACGGAGAGAAATACCCGTCCAAGTTTCAGATGGCAGTACCAAAAATGGTACCTAGCCTGCCAGTCCCTTGGGACAGGTCAGTGCTGAGCCTGATGGTCATCGGCAGTGTCCTTCCCCTGTGGTTTTCTTAAAAGAGGAGACTGCCCCGTCTTCTTAGGATAAGAACATTCCAAACCCTTCCACTTATCATGAAAAGCAAAACCCTCAGAAATGGAATCAAAGATCCAGCTCAAAACCTCTCCTCGAAAAGCTACACAGCCAATATCTGGTTATCACTCAGGATTTCTGGTTAGAAAATGTCTTATTTATTTGGAAGCAGTTTATGCAAGTAGCAAAGTATTAGGAATTTTACAATAACTTGCGTGCTTGTGTGAAATGGTCACAGCTGTGCTCCCTCATTCCACAGAAACATGGCCCGGAGACACATTTCCACAGAATCCCAGTAAGCAATCACTGCACACACCCAGATGGCCAATTTTATCGTAGGACACAGAGGCTCAGGCTACTGTGACGTTCTCTTTCCCCTTCATTGCTCTGAATGCAGCAAAACTCCAGCCAGCACAGCAAAGATACCAAAGCAAAAGCTCGCTCCTGCCAGGCTCCCACCCCATCTCCTCAACCCTCACTCCATCTGCCAACGCCGGCCTTTCAAACCAGACCTCCTCACAGTGCGCGGCCCTGACCACTGGCTCCGCAAAGGTACCCCATGAGCATGGTTCAGGGCGCCTCAGAGATCTTTAGCGCTCCCAACTATGTCACCCGCCCCGAGTTGGCTTGCCTGGTGTTTCAATTCTCCACCTGCCTATGACCAAAAGCCGCTCTCCACCATTGACGCCATCATCTGTTGCAGGGAGGCTGGGTAGAAAGGAGAGGTGTGGGCATTTATAAATATACTTTGAAATGCAGGCTTCAAATAGATGGCAGTGTTCTGAATATACGGTCCTCTAAATGCTGTAGGAATCTTTAAAAAATCCACTTTCTGGAATATATTTGATCAGAAGTTCATATTGTCACACTTCCCAGTTGTATACTAGCATCTGTTCTTTTTCTTTAGGAGACTTTCAGGCTGCCTGCCAGGCCATCCTGGCCACACTGATGGAGTCTGAGTCCCCTTATCAAGCACACTGAACAGGAACACTGGGCCACATTTGATTAGCCATTCATACATCTGGCACCTCAAATTGACTGACACATAGGGCTGGGGCATGCACTCAGAACAACGTGCTTCCCTAACGAATCAAAGGACAAAGATACCATATGCGGGACTGAGAAGTAGCTCTCAGACTCAGGCACATCGCTCGGTCACAGGACTCAAACTCCCCTGGGGACTTGACCGAGTTAAAGGCGTTCATCTTATCGCTGCCAGAAGAACCTGGTGACTGATGTTCATGGCACTGTTGTCCAGAGAGGATAAAAGCCTGGGCCCCTGCGTTAAGGTGGTTTGGAAATGTCCCATGCCCTAAGTGGTGCAGGGAACCTCGCTGCCTCAGTGTGGTCAGGTGCCTGCCTTCTCCCTGACAGAGTCCTCTGACTGTCACCCATCAAGGGCTTGGGCAGCTCGACTACAGGGAAGGGTCTCAGGGACCCGGCCTGTGCTGTGGTCGGGGATGTCTCCTTGGCTTTGGGGAACCATGGGATTGGTTTTGTCTTCCCTGCACATGGTCGAAAACACTTTTCTCCAGCTCCTGAGCAGCATCTTTGCTGAAAGCCACCAAGAGCTGCTTTCCATAAAGATGCCACTTAGATAAACAAAATTTTGTTCCACCAATTTTGTATGTTATTACCTTCGGGCTGGCTTACCTTGGGGTTGGTGCGCTGCTGCAGCCTCCGCTCCTCCCTCTCCCTCTGCAGCCGCTCAAACTCCTCCCTGATTTCCGCCGGCGTTCTCCTTCTTTCCACCACCTGCAGGAACAGTCAGGGGGAGGAGACAGTTAAGGACCCAGAGAGCGAGGAAAGAGATGACATCGTTAACTGTGGCGTGTCCGCGTGGCCCGGGCTCGTGTTCCTTTCCCCAGGACTTTAAGAACGGCAGTGACACCCCCAACGGGGTTTTCTCCCATGGACACAAGCCCTGGTGATGCGAGGCTCATAGCCACACCCACTCAGCTCTGCCCTCATCATCCCCAGGGCCATGCTTTTCCTCAGCTCTCCGGAGAGACAGAAGCATGACTTCCTTGGTTTCAGTAACTGATCTCTGAGGCTGCAAGAATCTTACAAAGAACACGTCACCTTATTTTTTAATTATTTCTTTTGAGAGCGAGCGAGCTCACACACGAGCATGGGGTGGGCAGTGGCATGGGGTGGGCAGTGGCAGGGAGGGGCAGAGGGAGAGAGAGATCTTAAGGAGGCTGCACACCCAGCACAGAGCCCCATGTGGGGCTCAATCACACCACCCTGAGATCATGACCTGAGCTGAAATCAAGAGTCGGACACTCAACCAACTGAGTTACCCAGGCTCCCCAAGAACACATCACCTTAAGTCTAATGGTCTAAACTTCCTAATGAGTCCCAGGGCAGACAATAAACCTTAAAGATGAAAGCGAAGGGCAAAGGTGCCCACCAAAGCTCTGCCGTCTCTCCCCAGTGCGCTGGGACCATCGCTAGAGATGCTTCTGAGCTTAGACCACGGTCTTCGGCCATCAGTCCTGGGCGTTTTTTACAACTCTTCCGCCTACACTGTGATACGACCCTGAGAATGTATGATGTAAGATGCACCTTAACATCAACAGTTCTCAGGTACTGAAGGGCAGACCACATGAACACTGGAGATTGCACAATGATGTCAAACTGATGAGAAAATAAGGCATTCCACCTTGGCTTTTCTTAGCTCGTCATGAAGTAGAGATTTCGAAGAGGCAAGGAAAGGCCACCGTGGGCCTCAGGCCCCACATCTGTGAAAGAAGAAACCGCACCACGTGATTTCCAGGGTCCAAAGTGCCATAGCCTGTGAGAAACACCGAGAATTGGGGTGGGACAAAGTCAGGAGCTGGGTGGGGGGGAAAGCCCAGAGAGCACATTCCCCGAGGCAGTGGAAGAAACACAGAGGAGCCTTGAGAGGCTGCTCACAGAACAGCTAAAAAGGGAGGTGATGTGAGAAGAAGCAATCCTGGAAATCACAAGTTTAAAAAATTGTTTAAAAAAAATACACGCTTACAGCAAAAAATCAAAATAGTACAGAAGGATATAAAGGAAACAGTGCAATTTGCCTCTAGCACCCTCTCTTCTCCACCACCCTCCTTCCTTCTCACAGGCTAACATCTAGTTTTTATGTATCTTCTGGACACCCTCCGTGCACACATACATACATGTGTGTATGTATATTCTAACGTAAATGGGTCATACTCTAGGTTTTGTGCCCCTTGATTTTATTATTCAGCAATATAGAAAAATTAATATAAAAACTGGCTTATCCAAAAAAACCACTGTGAAATTTGTTCACTACTCCTTTCAGGAAGTAAAGAGAAACAAATAAAGAAAACATTTTCCCCTCTAATAACCCAATATAATCAATAATTACTAAAAAGGGGGCAGTGGTTCTTTTAAAGGAAGTTTTTTTTTTTTTTTTTTTTTTTATTCATGAGAGACAGAGCGAGAGAGAAAGGCAGAGGGAGAAGCAGACTCCCAAGGAGCAGGGAGCCTGATGCGGGACTTGATCCCAGGACCCTGAGATCATGACCTGAGCCGAAGGCAGACGCTTAACCATCTGAGCCACCCAGGCGCCCTCTTTTAAAGGAAGTTTTAAAGTAAAAACACAAAAATCGTCCAAGAACAAATCCAAAGACCTCAATGGCACACCAGGTCACTGCTCTGTGGCCTCCCAGCATCACCCTCGGTCATACTGAACGGATGCAGAGGCTCACCCCGATAGTTCTCTGAAGTTGAGGGTGTGAGCACCCACCCCACATCCCTAACCCTGGATGGAGGGGTGGGGGTGCTCAGTGCTTCAGCTTCCCTCATATCCCTGTCTCCCGTCAGCTTCCCCTTTCAGCACAGGGGAAAAAAGCAAAGGAGCTTCAGGGAGATGTAAGTTATCAACTACTCCATTTAACCATGAATATCAAGGAAGATCAGAAAAAAAAGGATTTAAAATATTTTAGAAATTCTTCCTGACCTCTGAACCCTAACTTGCCGGGCCATTGACTACGGAACCTGCCAGGGGTGACCTGAGTGATGCATGACCAAGGTCAGGCAGGGTCTGGATGGAAGCACCCCCCCCCCCCCCGGGTCCCAGAGTAATCCGGCTACTCTACCTGGACAAAAAGGGTTCACACTGAATATCCTGTCCAGCAGGACACTGGTGTTGATAATGCAGATTAAGCACAAGTTTGATGAGCCAGACTTTAACCAGCAACACAGACTCCATGAATATGCCTCTTTCCTGATGTTTTTTAAATACACAGATTTGTAAGATTCCAGGAATTAAAAGACTGGAAAGCGTCAGGCTCCGCAGAGGCCAGAACAGAACAAGATTTGTTTTCAGAAATTCTAGAGCTGTCTGACCTTTGCCGACCGAATTAATAGCTGCAAATTCCTTTCTCTCTGCCACACTCTGTGATAAGCTGAAGAGGCAAATATTCCAAAGGTGTGAAGTCATTCCATTTCTAGTCAATTTTACATAGGTTTGGCAAACAGCTGGTGCATAATCAGAGCTAACTGCAAAGTCAAGACGGTTGGCACCTCCAGAGCAGTGAAGAGCTAGGCAGGGCAGGGCAGAGTCCCGCTTCCAAGGCCCCAGACATCCTTTGTCCTCTCTGCCCTTTACACGAAGTGCACCATGGTGGAGAAGGGAGGGAGACTGAGCCAGCTACAAGTCACTTTCCTCCATCTCAGCCACCCGTAGATAGAAGCACCCAGGAACACAGCATCTGGAACTGCACGCCAGCTGGTAAATACCAGACATTTTCCATAACAGAGCGGATCACGTGCAGCCCCTTAATCTACACCCCTGTATCGTTCACCTTAACCGTCCATTCACCAACTAGGTCCATCCCTGTGCTAGCCAGAAGACTGATCTGCCTCGTGGAAGAGGGGGCAGGGATCCCTAAAAGCAAGGCAGTGTGGTGGAAGGACAGAAGGTAGGCTCTCCCACACTGCCTCTAACCTCCTGGCGGCCTTGGGCTGGGGAGGGGGGGGGATCACTTCACTTCTCTAAGCTTCAGATCCCTGCTACAGATAAGGGGTTAAACTACAGGATTCCTAAGGGATTGTCTGGTCTGAAAATTCTGATTCTAGCTACTTGACTTTGGTTTTGGACTAATTTTAGAAAATTACTTAGAACTTTAGGAAAATTGCAAAGACAGTACAGGACGTTCTTGTACACCCTCCCCCCAGCTTCCCCCGATGTTAACACCTCACACAGCCACGGGACAGCAGCCAAATCTCAAAGCCAACCCTAGAGTACTCCAAGGAACTGAACCCGGACTTTCTGGATTTCACCAGCTCTTCCACTAACATCCCTTACATGTTCTGGGATCCAGTCTAGGGGCTTACATTTCTTCATCCCGTCTCCTTAGTCTGTGAGAACTTCTAAGTCTTTGTTTTCATGATCTTGACCATATTGCAGCTCTTCCTAATGCAGGTTACTTTCTTAGACACTGTAAGACTGACGTCAAGGAGACAGGGAAGAGTGAGATATGGATAACGTCAGGGGCTGCTGACAAAAACTAGACCGTGGGCGGTCTGGGCCAAAGGATGTGATCGAACATCTGCCAGTGCTGAGTCAACGAGCTCTCTACTCCACCCGCTCACTGTTACCGGCTTCAACACCACCAAGCATTCCCAGCTCAAAGGTGAAGCTTGCCATTCTGAAGCCAATTTCATTTTCAACGTGGGTATCGCACAAACACCGCTAACCAACTTGGGTAACTAAATGGCTGGTTTCACTGGTTTCACAAGTGGGGATCACTTGTACCTCTGCATCTTCTTCCTTTGGAATCCTGCCAGAGAATGACAAAGGCTCTTGAAGGTTAAAAGAAAAGAAAGGGTAGGAGCCTGGGTGGCTCAGTCGGTTAGGCATCTGACCCCCCTCCTTTTTTTTTTTTTTTTTTTAAAGATTTATTTATTTATTTATTTGAGAGAGAGAATGAGAGACAGCATGAGAGGGAGGAGGGTCAGAGGGAGCAGCAGACTCCCTGCCGAGCAGGGAGCCCGATGCGGGACTCGATCCAGGGACTCCAGGATCATGACCTGAGCCGAAGGCAGTCGCTTAACCAACTGAGCCACCCAGGCGCCCCAACCCCCCCTCCTTTTTTAAAGATTTTATTTATTTGTCATGGAGAGAAACAGAGAGAGCACGTGCGCACAAGCAGGGGGAGCCGCAGGCAGTGGGAGAAGCAGGCTCCCTGCTAAGCAAGGAGCCTGACAGGGGGCTCGATCCCAGGACCTTGGGTCATGACCCAAGCCAAAGGCAGACGCTTAACCAACTGAGCCACCCAGGCATCCCTAAGTGTCTGACTCTTGATTTCAGCTCAGGTCATGATCTCAGGGTTGTGGGATCAAGCCCCCCATCAGGCTCCATGCTGAATGTGGAGCCTGCTTGGGATTCTCTCCCTCTGCCCCAAACCCCTGCTTGCTCTTGCTCTCTCTCTCTCTCTCTCCCCAAAACAAAACAGAACAAAACAAAACAAACCTGAAAACTTACTAATGGCTGAAAGCAGAGCCAGTACCTTGTGCAGCCTGAATAAGCTCACATTTCCTCCCCAGCACCACCAACAGCAGGCAGGCTCTGACATCTTGGGACTAAAGGCGTCTCAGGGGCTACGGTTATGACAGCGCCCTTCTTCCTTCAGCGACTGCTCATATGTTCAGACTAACAGTTATGTGGCCAGTGGATATTGTGAGCAATTTACAGAAGTTGAACAAAGAACACCAGTAACAACAGCATGAAGGGAACTCCGTTCCTCCCAGGGGAGGATGCTCTGACTGAAGCAGGAGAATCCTCATGTTAACCAGTGGGGGCGGGAGGGTCTCCTTGAAGGAGTGACGAAACGAGCCCCACAGAACACTCTTGAGTTCATGAGACTCTTCCTTTACAGCATGAACAATGGGCTCCATTTTCCCATCGTATGTTAGGCACTGATATGTGTCTTAGTAAATATCTGGGGAGGTCTCTTCAAGTGCTCTTCCTTGAAGGCATTTTTATCTTCAGTGAAAGCTCAGTGTCAGGGCAAAAAAAAAAAAAAAAAGCCAATTCTGATCGATGAGAACTTGATTTCCCTATAAAGTAGCTTACTAAAATATCTGAATATAAAAGCTTATCCATTCACCATCTGTGACTGCCTACATACTTTTATAATCATTACTGTGTGTGTGGTTTTGCTTTGCTTTGTTTCTAATGGGGAGATAATTTGGTTTGGCGACAGGAAACCACGCAGTATTTTGCCAGAAGATGTCACCCTGCCGCTCCATTAAGTTGGCTGCTAATGCTGGGAATTAACAACCCAGACTCTGAAGGGGGGGCCTCCAGCCTTTCAGCGGCCCTAACTGCACCCATGAGAAACTGTAACCGACCCAGGTCTTCAAAAAACAAGGGAGCTTGAGCAAGCGTACAAAGGGTGAGGAGAAAGTCGGTAAATACAACGGGATTCTATTTTCCTTTCAGGATGGAAAAACGCTAAGCTATTAGACCTGACGCTCTGCTACAGTGAACTAGTGTGACGTGAAGCACGGCTGTCTCCATCGGGCCAAAGGCCAGGGATCAAATGCCTGCTGGAGCCAGGTGGGACAGACGGACGGAGGGCAGGCCAGCTGTAAGACGACAGGAGGTGCTGAGCGCTGGGATGGGGGACAGCAGAGCCCACTCTCGGGGCAGAGGCTCCTCACAGGGGACTTCAGAGACACTGCTACCAGATTTTCTGAGTTTTCCAAGAGAAGACAGACAACTGGATGTTTATGCAAAACCTCCCATTTTTAAATGTTAGCAACTGCAATTTATTGCGTGGGCACCCAAAACCTGGCCACGGGTACAAGGTGGCCCATAAGCTACCAATATTAAGCAGCAGTGGCAAGGGACCTAGAACCTATGTTGCCTCTCTTGTACTCCTTATCCGAGGCCTGCAGAAGGCTCTGATACTAGAGGAGACAGGCTTACAGGCTTGAGATTAAATACCAAAAGAACTTTAAGGGTACTTTATACGGTGATGAGAGAGAAATCAGCGATGGCCAATTTAACGCTAACAACCTCCCACCATTTCTTGGGCATCAGAACCAAGTTTCTTTAATGAAATTAAATCATAACACCTACATGTTCTCATTGCAACTTAAGAGTTTTCCCACTAATTCTCATACTCGTTTTCCCACTTAATCCTCGTGCCTTCCTGCTGCAGACAGTAACGCGGACGTGCGCGAGGCTCTGATGGAGGCGGCAGCAGAGCGAAGGAGCACAGAATCGTGTGAATTTTAGTGATTGTCTTCATACAGCATGGCTGCCAGGGGGAGCTTATTTCATGATGGGCAATTTAACCCAGCAGTTCTCAACTTTTCCCTGCTTCCATTTTGTTCACATGCACAACACGTGACCAACACGAACACATCCCAGACCCAGGTACTGGTAAGCTGGGGCGGAGAGAGAGCACAGAACCGCGCCGGGTGGCAGGAAATGCATGTGGAGGCAGAACTGCGCTCTGCAGAAACGGTTCTCCATCAACCCTCCAACCGGCCTGTGCCCTCCCCGGGGTTAGGAATTACTGGCAGGGTCTATACCCTTTGCTTTTTACCTGACAGGTCAGGAACTGAGGACAAGCTGGATGACTGACCTGCCCAAGTACACAGAGGTATGCAGAGGAATAGCCGAGCTTAGAACTCAGTCTCTGAGACCAAAATACCAGTGAGGAAGGGATTCTAGCGTCTCCCAGTATTCTCACACACATGATCCCAGAGTGTGGGATCGGAGGGCAGTTGTTCTGTAGATGCGTGAGGACTCCTCTGGGACACCGGACTCGAGGTTTCTCTTACCTCCCATCCTTCCATTTCCAGTCCTCTCTTCCCATATATATCATAGATGGCCCTGGTCTGGGGGTCGCTGAGCACTGCAAATTAAGAAGCATGCATGTTTAGAGAGCACGGAATTCTCCTTTCAGACCTGGCAACAACATCATCAGGTAAGTCCACCTCTTCTTTCCTGTCCAACCCCAATCTAGCCGAGAGGCCCTTTTCATCTCCTCTGCATCTTTCCTCCTAACTGCCTCTCAGATCTGATCCAGGATGTGCTGAAAGGTGGACACAAATGAGAAATATTGGGTTTTTTGTGTCCAAGCCACTCTTAATTGTGAGGTGCGGAGGCTGCACCCTAGTATCACTAAAAAACAGTTGTTTTTAACAGAATTAAGTTTCCACCGCAGTCTATAATGGACCTGGGCTTGAAAGAGTTAATTCCAGTTTCTAAAGCTTATTCAGATAGGCTCTGATTGTAGAAAAAGGTGATTTATTATTTGCTCTATTATAGAGTTTCACTAACTCCTAAGACAGGCTCCCCCTATCTTTCCTCTTTTTTATAAATCATTTAAAGCCACAAACACTTTTCAACTATGGTGGCAGCCACATCAGTGAGGGACGGAGCTACTGCAAGGTCGTCCAAACTGAACATAAGTGTCAGGAAATCTAACAGTTGTCCCCCTTCTCCTCTGCCAGTTTCTGATCAAGACCTTTGAATCTTGTCTCCCTTGAGACTTCCCATATATTTTTAGGCCTAATTAAAAAAATGATGTAAATGATTCTATCCATATTCAAATCTAACGGGGAAGAAAGAAATGCTGACCACTGGAAAACGTGGGAGGCAGACTTCTCGAGCTAATCTGTAGGATTTCACAGAGAATTATTTATTGACAGCTCTGCTTTGGTCTCTCCGTCAGGATGAACACTGGGGCCAGCTCTGCCTGCCGCAGCATTTCTACAAGCTCCATGAGGGTTTTCTGTTAACTCTTCCCCGAATCTCCAGAACCACACGAATGGGCTATGTGGGTAATCTGGACAGCAGTAAGATTAACGCAGCCATTCAGACAGCAGAATACGATAGAAGGACCAGGCTTCTGGTCAGGACCGCCGCGGAAGTGGTCTGACTGGAGTTAAGTCCGCTGAAGACCCACCACTGAGCTCAGACACGCGCCATGCGCCATGGCCCAAGTTGTTACTCCTCAGTAAAATCTAATTTTCTGGTAAAACCATAAAGTGAAATACAGCATATGCTCTTATGTCTGCAACGAGAAGTCTTTATTCTGTAAAGAAACACATTACTGATTTTTGGTCTAAGGAGCAAATCACCGAATGGCTCTGATTAATCAACTTATTTTACTCGGTGTGTAACCTAAGAGTGAATTATTATTTTTTAATTTTTATTTTAAAACTGTGGCAAAATAAGCATAACAGAGAATAGATTTTAGTGACTTTTAAGTGTCTGATTCAGGGGTGTTGAGGACATTTACGATGTTAATGTGAACACCACCACCACGTGGCTAGAGCTTCACCACCATCTGCAACAGAAACTGGGGACCTATCAGTGACTTGAACGTTTCATACACAAATACATCACAAAATTTTCCTTCTGAAATACCTGAGATGTAAGCATAAAACCCTGCATTACTTGATTATATACTTCCTGTTGGCCTTCTTAAGATCATTTTCCTCCTTTTGTTAGAACCTTTCCTAACTGAATGCTCCGGAGCCAATAAAGTCAGGGTCAGAGGAAAAAACGTTCCTGTACATCTTCTCATAAAAAAAGAGAACAAAGAAGGCTTGTAGGTAGCGATCAGCCTTTTACCTCTAAGAGTTCCCTTTAGAAGAAAGCCAGCGAGCGATTTAGAGCCCGAGTGCTCCCTGCAGCCCAGACCCTGTCTTCTGCTCTGCCCGCACTCTCATTTCCCACTTACTGGCCACATATTGATTTCCAAAGCAAAATACTACTCTTTCAAAGGACCCTGTCAGTAAAAAAGCACTAACCTAACCTCCTCTCTTATACACCTCTAAGGACTCTCTTTCTGTCCTCTACAAATCAAGTCTCTTAAAAATCGAGCAGCTGTTTCCAGGGCGTCTGTGTGAAGCCAAGCCCTCCGCTGACCTTCATAAGCCTGGTGAACAAGGTTAAACAGTCGTTCTGCTTGTGATTTGAGCTCTGGGTCTCGGTGCTTGTCGGGATGGTAAAGCATACACAGCCTCCGGTAGGCAGCTTTCAGCTCTTCAGAAGAGGCCTACAGAAAGAAAAATCCAATTAGAGAACAATCAATGCTCCTTAAATATTATCATTATCAGAATCAGCCTTGAAATGGGAGCCTGTCAGCCACTTTCCAACCTGTCTGCTCTCTGCACACGGGACATAATGAAGTTAAGCTTTATTGCTTCAATAAGGCTTCTTTTTTCCACAGTTAATAAAGTGATCAATTATGGACATCAATAGCAACTGTGTTTTGCTGGGAAATGCTGCTATCAGAAGTGTCTCTAACACTGGTTCATTGTGCTCTGAGCTGAAACGAAAAACGTCAGAGACTGCTTACTTTTTAACCTAAGTTATTTGAAATAAATCATACCAAGGTACTCTTTTTTTTTATTAAGTGATTTTATTTATTTATTTGACAGAGAGAGAGACAGCGAGAGAGGGAACACAAGAGAGAGAGGGAGAGAGAGAAGCAGGCTTCCTGTGGAGCGGGGAGCCTGATGTGGGGCTCGATCCCAGGACCTTGGGAGCATGACCTGAGCTGAAGGCAGACACTTAAGGACTGAGCCACCCAGGCGCCCCATATACCAAGGTACGTTAACAGAAAATTGGTTCAGATAGGAAAAAAGCTGTACACCACTAGACACAAATGCCATGATCTTATTCAGTTTTCCGACAAAGGAAACTCAGTGAATATTTACCCTTAAAAAATCAAAGACAAGGGGCGCCTGGGTGGCTCAGTTGGTTAAGTGACTGCCTTCGGCTCAGGTCATGATCCTGGAGTCCCTGGATCGAGTCCCGCATCGGGCTCCCTGCTCGGCAGGGAGTCTGCTTCTCCCTCTGACCCTCCTCCCTCTCATGCTCTCTGTCTCTCATTCTCTCTCTCTCAAATAAATAAATAAAATCTTTAAAAAAAAAAAAAATCAAAGACAAAATTGTAAAGCCAACACATGGCCCCGGTTCAACCTCTAATTCCAAAAGGTAGTGCAGAAAGCAGGCAAAAATGCTTTGCTATCCCTCAGTAGAAACAAAAGCCCTCCCTCCCAAAACCAAAAGAGCCCTCCCCAACACATGCGCCTCCCCAGTCCTCACACGTCCTCAGTTTGAGGGAGAACATGGACCAGGCGAAGAACAGATGATATGGAGTAAATAAAATGGACTCCACATGTGCTTTAGCCACACAGAAGGGAGGGACGTGGGGTAAGGACAAAACCCACATTCTACTTTGTGGGCCACACAGCCACCGAGAAGTTCTCAGGAACAGACTCCCTCAGAGGCCCTAGGAACACTGAGCTACCTATCTGGCTAGCCCCTTGGGCCTGTTTTTGGGAAGTATTAGGTCTGATTTTGTATCAGCCTCAGGGACCATTCTGGTCCATCAGAGGTGATGCTGAACGCGCAGCTCTATCCAGATGATCGGTCAAGTAAAGAACATTTTATTTTGGGAGGCAACTCCCTCACCATTTTGACAACAGAAGCCCATTTCTGGGTTGCCGACAACATGCCAGAGTGGCCTGAAAAACCAGCCATCTGGGCAGAGGACTGGGACCAGGTCCCAGGTGACAATGCTGGGACTCACAGTGCTCTAGGAGGAGGTCTCAGAACATGTATCTGCAGGGAGAACCATCACAGGGACTAATCAAGAGATCAAGGTACAAGGGAACACGTTACATGTTACACCATTATTTTTCTATAATTTCTACAACTTTTCAGTATCTTCCAATTCCAGGACTCATGAGTTTTTTTCACTAAGGAAAAAAGGCAAAACTTTATTGTACTTTAATAATTTTCGGCACAAAATTTAAATGCTTTATATGAGATTAAGTTATTCAGATGCTAGAAAATCAGCAACGTTGTGCACGTTTACTAGAAGTTTTCTTCTTTTTAAAGATTTTATTTATTTATTTGAGAGTGAGCAAGGGAGCACAAGTGGGGGGGAGGGGCAGAGGGAGAGCGACAAGCAGACTCCCTATTTGAGCAGGGAACCCAATGTGGGGCTCGATCTCAGGACCCCAAGATCCTGACCTGAACTGAAGGCAGACGCTTAACCAACTGAGCCACCCAGGTGCCCCTCCTAGAGATTTCAAACAAGGAATTCTTAAGAACTCCAAAGGAAGGCACTGCATGTGACTGGTAAGATGTGTCAGTCACACGTGCCCAGTGCCCCCTCAGTGCCCTCCCGACCATGTCTTCACCTCTAGGCCCACAGCTGCTTCTTCTGGGGAGGAGGTGGCTGGCTGGCTGACCTCTCTGAGCCTTTCCAGCTCTGACTTCACATGATCTGTTATCCAGAAAAGACAGAGCCATCTGTGAGCCCCTCAGCCTGTGGTTTAAAACAGACACAGACCTTCGCTGCTTGTCTGGACAGAGACTCAACAACACACAGTTTTAAATCAGCAGCTCCTTGGAGAGGGTCGAAGACCTTGTTGACTGAGCATCCCTTGGCCCCTAAAAATCAGGCAGATGTCTGCCCCATTCTAGCACTACTGTCTTTCTTCCTTCTTCTCTCTGGTGCAGCCTCTGAAAATTACACTATCGAACAATTGGTAGTTGGCTGCCTTCCCTCTTTCTCTCCATCTGCTCATCTACAAGATTTCCTCTGTGGTGACACACTGACCTCCAAGTTTATTGGTGAAGAACACAGGCTTTGGGGGCAAATGAGCTTTCTGACCCTTAGCGTGCTTGCTCACCTGCAAAAGGAGACAACTCTCAGGGATGGGGAGACAACGAAATGAGTGTGTGACCATACAGGGCTTCGTAGAGTGCCCGACACACAGCACAAGCTTACAAGTGTGGCTCTTGTAAAACCTTTTCCTTGTTTTCTCAACTTGCAACTGTGGACAAGTAGTACCTCTCTCCTCAAAGTCACTGTGAGGAGTAAATGAAGTAAGACCTGTATAGTGCTCAAAAATGCGGTGCACACAGGAGGGATCTGATCACTCCAGCTATCATAACCCAAAGTGAAGCTCGATACCTCTCGAAACCGGAACAAATCAGAGAGAAGGCGTCACCCTGGCACGGGGTAGCAGGAACACTCATTTGTGAAGCAGTCCCTGTTTGTGAAAATTCACTGAGCTGTATGCTTACGACATGTGCCCTCTTGCAGATGTATACTCTGTTTCAGTAAAAAACACGAGACTCCATAGAAGAGATGTGTGTCCACATTCCCGTGTTCGCAAATCTTCTTTCTTTCTCCTACCCTTGGCTTCTTTCCCTGCCAACATCAATCATGCAATGCATTTCTTGCCACACTTGGCCAATATGCCCCCTGTACCAAACCTCATTGTTTTAAGCAAATAATAGTTAACTAAATAAAATAGATCTTCTCCAGGTAGGTTTACCTATGTAATGATGTAAAAGGGGCTTGCTCCTTCCTAAACAGCAATTACAGATTATTTTCTCTCGGCAAATTTTAATTGTTCTTTCCAGCATCTCATAAAAGTTACAAGTGCACGATTAGACAGATTTGGCTGACTTCTAGCTTAGGCTGCTGTTTCCTGGTTGTTAGAATTAAACTAGATGACAAGAGGGTAGAATATCTAATCTGCAAGACCTTCTGTAATCATATTAATAAATGGCTTAATGTGCTATTGATTAGGTAATAGAAATGAGAAGTTTCATTTTTAATAAATATTACATTCAATAGGTTAGATTGGGCCTTTCATCATAACTCAAAAGCTAAGGTCACTGGGTCGATATTTCATAAATGATAAACTCTTTATCATAAAAGTACTGATATTTCAAAATCTGTGATATCATTAAAAATGAAACCTACAGTTGCATACTCATTTCTAAAATCCTATATAAAATTAACAGGTGTATTGTGCTTTTAAGTCTGAAAAGTTTCATCATCTCAATCATCTGGTTCTATTTTTAATGTAAAGTAAAGTAAATCTATTATAAATTCAACCTCATAGATCATAAAACTCACAGTGAAAAGGTCCTTTGTGACCTGACCATAGAGTTTAGTGGTCTGTTAAAATGGTTGGATTCGATGCTATACGGTACAAAAATGACATTCCCTGCAATAAGACACAGAAACAAAAGGCTTACAGATTAGAAAGGAAAAAGTAAAACTCTGTATTTGCAGATATCACTTACATGGGAAATCATAAAGACCCTACAAAAAAAGCTACTAAGTGATGTTATAGCAAGGTCATGGAGTACAGGGTCAATATGCAAACATCAATTTATTTCTACAATCTAAAAACTGAAATTTAAAAAGACAATACTGTGTAGAGTACATCAACAAACACGAACTGCTTAGGGATGGATGTAACGAGTGTGTGCAGGACATGTCTGCGGGCAACCCAACACAGTACCGACAGAAACTACAGCCTGGAAACAACAGGAATAAAAGCGTCTTCATGGACCAGAAGGGTCAATATTATTAAGATGCCACATTTTCCCAAAACAAGCTACAGATTCAATGCAACCCAAAATCCCAGCAGGCCTTCTTCTGTAGAAATTGACAAGATAATTCTAAAATTCATGTGGAAAAACAAAGGATATGGAGAAAAATAAATTTAATTTTCCTAGTTATTTTATTAGCCAAAATAGCTGAAAAAGAACTGGCGGACTCCCATGACTGGGTTTTAGGATTTACTACATGGCTCTGGGAATTGAGACAGTGTGGTACTGGTGAAAGCTGTGTAAGTCAATAGCACAAAGGCAAGTCCACAAATCGACCCCCATACAGAGCCAGGTGGTTTTTGACAAAGATGTCAAGGTGGTTCAATGGGGAAAAGATATCCTTTTAATACATGATGCTGAAAGAAAGGAACATACATATACAGAAAAATGAACCTTGACCCTTACCTTGCGTCATATGAAGGGGGCACATGGAGACCTTCAGAGAAACAAAGACAGATAAACAAATGCTGAGGGAATTCATTACCACTAAACTCGCCCAGCAGGAAATGCTCCAGGGAGCTCTGCAGGTTGAAACGAAAGGATACTAGACAGTGACTCAAAGCCATATTAAGAGGCAAAGGTCTCAGTAAAGGTTAAACCCACGGGCAATTATAAAAGCTAGTGTTACCGTGAAAACGGGTACTGACGCCACATTTTGTTTTCTTAATAATTTAAGTGACTAACACGTTAAAAAAAATTATTAGACTAAAGGCTAGTCCTTTGTAACTTTGGCTTGTAACTTCACATTTTGTTTCTACATAATGTAAGAAACTAAAGCATTACAAAAAACAATTACTAGATGGAGTGCCTGGGTGGCGCAGTCGGCTGCGTGTCTGACTCTTGGTTTCAGCTCAGGTCATGATCTCAGGGTCGTGGGATGGAGCCCCTGTCGGGCTCTGAACTTGGCAGGGAATATGTTTGGGATTCTCTCTCCCTCTCCCTCTGCTCCTCCCACTTGTGTGTGCGCTCTCAACCTCTAAAATAAATAAATCTTTAAAAAACCCCAAACAATTCTAGGTTATCTTTTGGACACCCAACGTATAAAGATGTAATTCTGTGACATCAATAACTGAAAGACGTGGGACAGTGCCGTATAGGAACAGAGTTTTCCTACATTACAGAAGTTAGGTTGGTATAAATTCAGTTAGAATGTTAGGATGTTACATGTAACCACAAATCACAGAATACATGTGAAAGGAAATGAAGGGCGCCTGGGTGGCTCAGTCGTTAAGCGTCTGCGTTCGACTTGGGTCATGATCCCAGGGTCCTGGGATCGAGCCCCACATTGGGCTCCCTGCTCAGCGGTGCTTCTCCCTCTCCCACTCCCCCTGCTGGTGTTCCCTCTCTCGCTGTCTCTCTGTCAAATAAATAAATAAAATCTAAAAAAAAAAAAAAAAAGGAAACGAGAAGCAGTTAAAACGTTTCACTATAAAAAACTGGCTAGGGCGCCTGGGTGGCTCAGATGGTTAAGCGTCTGCCTTCGGCTCAGGTCATGATCTCAGGGTCCTGGGATCGAGTCCCGCATCGGGCTCCCTGCTCCTTGGGAGCTTGCTTCTCCCTCTGCCTTTCTCTCTCGCTCTGTCTCTCATGAATTAAAAAAAACAAAAAAAAAAATTAAAATAAAAAACTGGCTAAACACAAAAGACCATAATTTGGAACTTAAAGGACAAAAAAAGATACAGGGCATAGAAAGGAAACAGCAAAATGGCAGAAATAAGGCCCTCCTTATCAACAGCTACTTTAAATGCCAATGGATTAAATTCTCCAATAAAAAAAGAGATTGGCAGGATGAATTAAAAAAAAAAAATGACCCAGCTGTTTGCTGCCCACAGGAGACTTACTTTAGAACCAAACACACCAACAAGCAAAGAGTGAGAGGACAGGAAAACATTCCTTGTAAACAGTAACCAAAAGACAGGGGCGGGTCTACTAACATCAGACAAAACAGACATTAAACGAAAAAACTTTACAAGAAACAAAGAAGGACAATACATGTATCAATACAAGGTTCAACTGTTACCTAATAAGAGATTGTCAAAATATATGAAGCAAAAATGGACAGAATTGAAAGGAAAAATAGACAGTTCTACAATAATAGTAAAATTTCAATATTTTCCTTCAATAACGTAGAGAATAACCAGACAAAAGGAAGGAAACAGAGGACGTGGACTACATGTTAAGCCAACTAGATCTAATAGACATGTACAGAATATTCTACTCATGACAAGAGAACATGCATTGGGATGTGTGCACATGGGATGTCATGTATGTGGGAAGTCTTAAAGAACCTAAAAAGCTACTAAGTGATTTTAGTAAGGTAATGGGCTAGGGGGTATCAATAAAAAGTTCAATATAGCAAGAAGATATATGTCCAGCCATCAATTAAGTCTCAACAGATTTAGAAAGATGGATGTCCTAAGTGTCTTCTCCAACTACAATGGGATGGAGTTAGAAATCAGTAACAGAAAGAAAACTGGGGGCGCCTGGGTGGCTCAGTTGGTTAAGCCTTTGGCTCAGGTCATGATCCCAGGGTCCCGGGATAGAGTCCTTCATTGGGCACCCTGCTCAGCAGGGAGTCTGCTTCTCCCTCTCCATCTCCCTCTGTGCGCTCACGCTCTCTCTCTCTCTCAAATAAATAAAATCTTAAAAAAAATAACTGGAAAATTCACACATTTGTGGAAATTTAATGACACATTCTTAGATAACTAAGAAGAGATTGTGAGGGATATTAGAAAATAGAGATGAAAGAAAAATAAAACATACTGAAACTTAGAGGATGCAGTAAAAGCAATGGTGTGGGGGAAATTTATAGCTATAAATGTTTACATTAAAAAACAGCAAAGATCACAAATCAACTGATGAGGGAACAGAAAGCAAGCTGAGGACAAAGCAGAAGCTGACACCCCACAACCCTCCCCACCATGGGATATAGGTGACATTCCTCAGGCACTCCCGGTGGCCCTAAAGGAAAAAGGGAGATTTCAAAAGAACTTTCATATGCTAAAGAGGACCAACAAGATACTGGAGGCCTTGCCATTGTCAAGTTAAGGTTGTTTTTTTCCCTCTAGCAAGGCATTAACATTAAGATAGCTGGGAGATTCCTGGAAAATGTCACACACGTCCCACCCAGGAGTGGGGGGTGGGAGGAGGTTGCAGGGTGTCAGCTTATGCTTTGTCTTCAGCCAGCCTTGTGCTCCCTCATCACAATGACCCAATATATAACTAAGGAACTAGAAAAAGAACAAATTGAACTCAAAGCTAGCTAGCAGAAGGAAATAATACAGATCAGAGCAGAGATAATAAAATAGACAATAAAAAAGCAACCCAGAAAATGAATGAAACCAAAAGTTGGTTCTCAAAAAAAACAAACAAACAATTTTTTTTCAACTAAATTGACAAATCTCTAACTAGCTTGCCTAAGGACAAAAAGAGAAAAGATTCAAATTACTAAACTCAGAAATGAAAGTAGGGATATTACTAGTGATTCTATAGAAAAAGGGTTATAAAAAAGTACTATGAACAATTAATTGTCCATCAACAAACTGGAAAACCTAGATGAAATGGACAAACTCCTGGAAATACAAAACCTACCAAGACTAAATCATAAACAAAATCTGAATAGACCTATAATTAGTAAGGAGATTTAATTACTAATCAAAGCCTTTTTTTAAAGATTTTATTTATTTGACAGACAGAGACAGCAAAAGAGGGAACACAAGCAGGGGGAGTGGGAGAGGGAGAAGCAGGCTTCCCACTGAGCAGGGAGCCCGATGCGGGGCTTGATTCCAGGACCCTGGGATCATGACCTGAGCCGAAGACAGATGCTTAATGACTGAGCCACCCAGGCGCCCCGTAATCAAAGACTTCCTGACAAAGCAAAAAAAGCCCTGGACCTAATGGCTTCACTGGTGAATTCTACTAGAAATTTAAAGAATTAATCGCAATCCTTCTCCAACTTTTCCAAAACAGCAAGGAGGAGGGAACGCTTCCAAATGCATACCAAAGCTAGAAAAAGAGTACAAGAAAACTACAGACCAATACCCATTATGAACACTGATGCAAAAATTCTCAACAGAACACTAGCAAACAGACTTTAGCAGACTAAAAGGATTATTATACACCATGATTGAGTGGGATTTATTCCTGGAATGCAAGGATAGTTCAGCAAAAATCAATCAATATAATACACTACACTAAGAGAACGAAAGAAAGAATCCCATACAATCATCTCAATTGATGCAGAAAAAGCATCTGACAAAATTCAACACCCTATCGTGGTAAAAACATTCAATAAACTAGGAACAGAAGGAAACTACCTCAGCATAATAAAAGCCATAAAGAGCTCTTACAACTGAAGACAGATCTACAGTGAACATCATACTCAATGGTGAAAGACTGAAACATTTTCCTCTAAGATCAGGACCAACACAAGGATGTCTGCTTTTCTATTCAACGTAGTATTGGAAGTCCTAGCCAGAGCAACTAGATAAGAAAAAGAAATAAATGGCATGCAATTGGAAAGTAATATAAACTCTGTTACCAGATTGTATGATCTTATATGAAGAAAACGAACAATTCCACCCACCCCCCCCACACAAAACCTATTAGAACTAATGAATGAATTCAGCAAAGTTGCAGGATACAAAGTCAACACACACAAATGAGCTGCATTTCTATACACTAAAAATCAACAATCTGGAAAGAATATTAAGGAAAATAGTTCTTTGTACAATAGCATAAAAAAAAAAAAAACCTTAGTAATTAACCAAAGAGGTAAAAGATTTTTTATAATGAGAACTATGACACACCACTGAAAGATTTAAAGAAGACATAAAAAAAAAGAAAGACATTCCACATCAATGTATTGGAAGACAATTAAAGTGTCAATACTACCCAAAACAACTAAAAGATTCAATTCAATCCTTATCAAAATCCCAATGACAGTGTTTGCAGAAATAGAAAAATCCACCCTAGAATTTGCATGGAATCTCAAGGGATCCCAAAGAGCCAAATAATCTTGAAAAAGAACAAAGTTGGAGGATTCATATTTCCTTATGTCAAAGCTTACTACAGAGCTACAGTAATCAAAACAGTGTGGTACCAGAATAAAGACAGATATGTGGACCAATAGAACACGAGAGAGGGTCCACTAATACCCATTCACATATATGGTCAAAAGATTTTTGACAAGGTGCCAAGACTACTCAATAGGGAAAGGACAGTTTTTTCAACAAATGGTATTGGGGAAAACTGGATAGTCACATGTAAAAGAATGAGTAGGACCCTTACTTAACGCCATATATAAAAGCTGATGCAGTTGATTTTTGTGTTGACTTCATATCATGTAACTTCGCTGAATTCATTTATTAGTTTAGTCACTAAAAATGGATGAAAGACCTAAATGTTAAGAGCTAAAGTGTAAAACTCTTAGAAGAAAACATAGGCCAAAACTTTCATTACATTGGATTTGGCAATGATTTCTTGGTTATAACATCAAAGGCACAGACAATAAAAGAAGAAACAGACAAACTAAACTTCTCAAAACTAAGAACTTCTATAAATCAAGGGATACTATCAAGAAAGTGAAAAAACAATCTATAGAATGGGAGAAAATATTTGCAAATCATATTATCTAATAAGGAATTAATATCCAGAATACATAAAGAACACTTAAAACTCAACAAAACCAACCACCTAATTAAAAAATTGACAAAGGACTTGAACAGACAGTTCCCCAGAGAAGATACAATAATGTCCAATAAGCACATGAAGGATGCTCATATCACTAATTATTAGGGAAATGCAAATCAAAGCCACAATGAAATACCACTTCACACCCATTAGGATGCTATTATAAAACAAACAGATAATAACAAGTGTTGATAAGGATGTGAAGAAACTGGAATCCATGTAACACTGTTGGTGGGAATGTAAAATGGTATAGCTTTCATGGAAAACAGTGTGGTAATTCCTCAAAAAAATAAAAACAGATTTGCCATATGACTCAGCAATTCCACTTCTGGGCATATACCCAAAAGAATTGGAAGCAGGGTCTCAAACAGATATTTGTAAACCCGTGTTCACAGCAGTATTATTCACAATAGCTAAAACATGGAAGCAGACCAAGTGTCCATCAACAGATGAATGCTTATCAGCAGAATGTGGTACAAACATACAATCGAATATTCAGTCTTAAAAAGGCAGGGAATTCTGACACATGCTATAACATGGATGAACCCTGAAAATAACATACCAAGTGAAATAAGCCAGTCACAAAATGATAAATACTATATGATTCTACTTAGATGAGGTATCTAGTAGTAAAATATCAGAGACAGAAAGCAGAATAATGCTTGCCAGAGAGTTTGGGTGGGGGAGTAGACAATTATTGTGTAATGGGTAGAATTTCAGTTTTGCAAGATGAAAAGACTTCAGGAGACAGATGGTGATGATGGTTGCACAACATTATGTATGTACTTAATACCACGGAACTGTAAATATCGGGTAAGATGGTAAATTTTGTTACATGTATTTTACAACTTATTTATTTATAAAGATTTTATTTATTTATTTGACAAAGAGAGACACAGCGAGAGAGGGAACACAAGCAGGGGGAGTGGGAGAGGGAGAAGCGGGCCTCCCGCCGAGCAGGGAGCCCAATGCAGGGCTCGATCCCGGGACTCCAGGATTATGACCTGAGTCGAAGGCAGACGTTTAATAACTGAGCCACCCAGGCGCCCATATTTTACAATTTAAACAACTGAGGGGCACCTGGGTGGCTCAGTTGGTTAAGCGTCTGCCTCCGGCTCAGGTCATGATCCCAATGTCTTGGGCTCGAGCCCCAAGTCTGGCTCTCTGCTCAGTGGGGAGCCTGCTTCTTCCTCTCCTTCTGCCTGCCATTCCCCCTGCTTGTGCTCTTTCTCTCTGTCAAATAAATAAATAAAATCTTAAAAAAAATTTTTTTGGAAAAAAAACCCCTCAAAATGAAAAAGACTTAAATGTGAAAACTAAAACCATAAAATTTCTAAAAACATAATTCTTGTAACCCTGAGTTAAAGATTTCCTATACAGAATAAAAGAAAAATATTTGTAAAATATGTATCTGATAGACTTGTATCCAGAACATATGAAGAGCTCTTACTGAAGAAGACAACCCAATAAAATAATGAGTAAAAGATTTAAACGGAAACTTCAGCCAAAGGTAATATAGGAATGGCTAATACGTACATGAAAAGACATTCAATATTGTTAGTCATTACGGAAGTGCAAATTAAAAACAAAAGTAATACTACTACACAACCACTCGAATGTCTAAAATAGAAGACTGAGAATATTAAATGTGGGTGAGGATGTGAAACAAAATAAACATCATTTTCAAAAATATGAACAAAAGCTTTGTCATTGGCATAGAGACAAAAATGGCACCAATTCTTCTCGTCAAAATAGGTTAAAGGAATGAGTCAATGGCTGTTTTTCCTAGTGGAATTACCTTAAAAAACCTTTATTAGAAAAGTATACATATTCTTCATGGATAAAATGGAAAATATACATAACGTTTTAAAATAAAAATTTGTTTTTTCTGTAATAGAATTTTATAATCCCCCCCCTTTTCAGTTAAAGGTCTTTGTGAGGTTCTGTTTTTGTGGCTTTTATTGGTCATCAAATATTTTCTACATCATCTTAAATGGCTGCATAATATTTCAAATATGGCATTATCACAGTTTATATAAGGATTCCCTATGAACAATTTTCATTTGTTTTCAAAAGGCTGGAGTGGACATCCCTACAGCTAAAACTGTGTGTGCACCCATGATTATCTTTTTGCAAATAAGTTTCTAGAATTGTTGGGTTAAAGGCTGTAAGATTTCCGTTTTAGTCTGCTGAACTGCTCTCTATTAAGTGTCTAACATTTAATTATTTTAAAATTTAAAAATTTAATTTTATCAAAGGGATACATAAAACAGTTTATAAATGGAACTACTAGACTTACAAGCAAAACGGCATTCATCCCCACTCCTCAGGTGAGAAGTACTTTAAAATCTCTCAGCATTCTCCTCATTTATATTTCTAAATCATATGCTTATACTTGTATCCTTAATTTTATTTTATTTTTTTTTTAAGATTTTATTTATTTATTTGAGACAGAGAGAATGAGAGACAGAGAGCATGAGAGGGAGGAGGGTCAGAGGGAGAAGCAGACTCCCCGCCGAGCAGGGAGCCCGATGCGGGACTCGATCCCGGGACTCCAGGATCATGACCTGAGCCGAAGGCAGTTGCTTAACCAACTGAGCCACCCAGGCGCCCTGTATCCTTAATTTTAAAAGTTTAGGTTTAATCTACTTATTATGAGAATTTAGTTCTTTCACTTCTGTTTCTTTCCCCTCCTTTCTACATAGTTTTCACAACTTTGATTCAAATCAATATGAAATGTCTTTTATTTTTTTTAATTGCTTTTAAAAGTTTTTTTTTTTTTTTTTTTTTGACAGAGAGAGAGAGTGAGAGCAGGAACACAAGCAGGGGGAGTGGGAGAGGGAGAAGCAGGTTTCCTGCGGAGCAGGGAGCCCGATGCGGGGCTCGATCCCAGGACCCTGGAATCATGACCTGAGCAGAAGGCAGATGCTTAACGACTGAGCCACCCAGGCACCCCTGCAATGTCTTTTTAAAAACTTAATTATTTTCCTACTTTCTAATCATTTATTTACTTACAAAAACAAACGTTGACTAAATGTCTACAGTGTGCCTCAGAGGAATACAACATAAAAATTTCACTTTTAGGGCGCCTGGGTGGCTCAGTTGGTTAAGCGACTGCCTTCGGCTCAGGTCATGATCCTGGAGTCCCGGGATTGAGTCCCGCATCTCCCGCATCGGGCTCCCTGCTCGGCGGGGAGTCTGCTTCTCCCTCTGACCCTCCCCATTCTCATGTGCTCTCTCTCATTCTTTCTCTCTCAAATAAATAAATAAAATCTTTAAAAAAAAATTTAACTTTTATTATGACTATGTAAATACAGTTCAAAGTTGAATGAACCAGTATACTGTGATTATATTTCTTTCCTATTTTTAATTTTTCCTAGAGTTAAGAATTGCCTCATTTTTTCCATTTGCTTTAGCTTTCTATGTATCTATCACAGATGCTTCAATTCCTCCAAGTAAACTACTTATAGTAGAGACTTCTAATCTTCTTTTCAACACAAAAATACAAAATAGTTCAACAATTCCATGTTGTTGTTTTTCCTGGGAGGTATTCCTCCCAGAGATCTCTGCATTGTGTCAAATGTTAGGTCTTTGCTAAACAAACTTCATCCTAGGATTTCCCAGTCACCATCCTCCAGGGTATCTTTCCTGGGTCAGTCTCTTCTTTTTGGTATCCTATGCCCTTTCTCTTTCTTGGTTTTCTTTTTATTTCAGTAGAGTTCAATCTCCAGTAGTTTCCTTTACAAAGGTTGGCTGGGAGGAAACATTTTTTAGACTTTACATATCTCAAAATGTTCCCTTTTTTAAATTTTTATTTATTTTTTTAAAGATTTTTTTTATTTATTTGACAGAGAGAGACACAGTGAGAGTGGGAACACAAGCAGGGGGAGTGGGAGAGGGAGAAGCAGGATTCACACTGAGCAGGGAGCCTGATGCGGGGCTCGATCCCAGGACCCTGGAACCATGACCTGAGCCGAAGGCAGACGCTTAACGACTGAGCCACTCAGATGCCCCTGTTTTTCCTTTTTTTTAAAAGTAAGCTCTACACCCATCATGAGGCTCAAACTCAGCACCCTGAGATCAAGAGTCACATGCTCTACTGACTGAGCCAGTGACGGGCCCCTCAAAATGTTCTTATATTCTGCCTTTATACTTGATAAAATAGTTGGCTGAGATAGAATCCTAGCTTGGAAATATTTTTTCTTCAGAGTTTTTACTGTATTGTTTGTTTCATTGTCTTCTAGCTTATACTACTATGGCTGAGAAAGGTTAATGTCATCCCAATTTCCAATCCTTTGTTTGTGACCTGTTTGGAAACTTTTAGCATGCTCTAACCAATGACTCCCTTAGTTCGGGTCTTTTCTCTCCCACTCAGCGTGCTGGTTACTTAACTGGCCCTTTCCTCCTAGAGTCTCGTATCTTTTAGTTCTGAGAATTTTTCTCATATTAATATGTCTTCACTTTCATTTTACTTTAATGTGTAAGAGATGGTCTTCTAATTTTTAAATTTTACTTTCATGGAGATTTCCTCAACTTTATCTTCCAGCCCCTCTACAGAATTTTTATTTCTATCTTTACTTTTAATTTCCAAAATCGTCTTTTGTTTACATATTTTTTTAAAAGATTTAAGTGCGAGCAAGTGAGGGGAGGGGCAGAGGAAGAGAGAATCCTTAAGGAGACTCCCAGCTGAGCACAGAGCCCGTCTTAGGGCTCAATCCCAGGACCCTGAGATCATGACCTGAGCCAAAACAGTCAGATGCCTAACCAACTGAGCCACCCAGGCGCCCCAGAACAAGGTAATACTTTTATTATTAATTAATTTATTTTTTCTCTTTTTAGAGAGAATGAGAGAGAGAGAGAGCACATAAGAGGGGGTAGGGTCAGAGGGAGAAGCAGACTCCCTGCCGAGCAGGGAGCCCGACGTGGGACTCGATCCCAGGACCCTGGGATCATGACCTGAGCCGAAGGCAGCCGCTTAACCAACTGAGCCACCCAGTCGCCCCCAAGGTAATACTTTTAAAAGAAATAATATACAGGGGTGCCTGTGTGGCTCAGTCAGCTAAGCGGCCGATTCTTGATTGCCTCAGCTCAGGTCATGATCTCAGGGTCATGAGATCAAGCCCTGTGTGGGGCTCAGCACTCAGCTGGGAGACCCTCCCCCCACTCGTGCTCACTCACTCTCTAATAAATACATAAATAAAATCTTTCAAAAAAAAGTATCACCTTGTTATTTCTTACATGTAGTATCTTATTTCTCTGAAAACAACTGAGTTTTCAAACTCCCTGCACTGTCTGCCTGCTTCATTTCTCTTTGCCGTTTGCACGATCGTAGAAATTCACATCGCAGCATTCCTTCAAACATTTATGTTCTTTGCTATCAATTTATACCTAACAGTAAAATAATAGGGAGCTATCTGGAAGCTCTATGTGAACAGGCCTTGCCATCTGATGAGCTGCTTTGTGAAATGCCTGTGAGAAGACTGGGAAGTTTCATTTGGTGGTATTTTCTCTTCCATGGGTCAGTTTCTTCAGGGAAGGATGTAGAGAACAAGGAAAATGCTGGAAGTCTCACCATGCAGGATATAATCACTCATATATTCCCTGCTTTTGTAAGGGTGCCATTCTCCTCCTCCACCGTGTCTATGGCTAGGATCTGAAGCCTTCCTGGTTCGGTTTCTCCAGGGAATGATCCTGTCTCCTGGCTGGGTGGGCCAGCACACTCATCTCATCAACACTCAGTGCTACCATTAGAAAGAAAACAATCTTTGTCAACATGGTAGAAAAAAATGGGTACTCTATTTTAAACTGCATTTGTTGGGTGCCTGGGTGGCTCAGCTGGTTAAGCAGATGCCTTCACCTCAGGTCATGATCCCAGGGTCCTGGGATTGAGCCCCATGTCAGGCTCTCTGCTCAGCGGGGAGCCTGCTTCTCTCTCTCCCTCTGTCTGTTGCTTTGCTTGCTTGTGTTCTCTGTCAAATAAATGGATAAAATCTTAAAAAAAAAAAAAAAGTGCATTTGTTTACTATTGAGGATGAACATTTCTCCATGTACTTATTTACATTTTAGACTTCTTTTATGAAATAACCCATTTGTTTCCTTTGTATTGTTTTCCTATTAGGATAGTCTTTTTTTTTTTTAATTTCCAAGAGTTCTTTATATATATTGGAAATATGAATCTTTTATCAAATAAATATACTGCATGTTCCTTTTGAGTTTTTAAATTGTGTTTTTTTTAGATTTTTGTTTTTTTTCTTTGAGCAAACACAGAAATTTCCTGCTTTTACAAAATCAAACCTATAAATTGTCCCTTTTCTGATCTCTGCTGTGGTATCATGCTTGGAATTGCCTGACTCCAGTTTCATCATATTTGCTTCCCTTCGATAATGAAGCCATCGAAGAAGCTGCTACATTTTCACTCAGCCAGATTCTAGTGAAGACCATCTCTGTAATCAACGTGATGGCAGACACACTCAAAGCGCATACTGCCACTCTGCTTTTATTTCCTACCTTCATTTAACAAAGTGAGCTAAAACGTGTGAGGAACACCAGCATGTCTGAACTGTGATTATGCTGGTCAGTGGTTCTCAGGGTGTGGTGTGGGGCCCCCTGGGAGTCTGAACCTTTTTAGGAGGTCCACAGGTCAAAACTATTTTCAGTAAAACAAATAACACGGAGCTATTACTTGCCTTTTTCTCATTCTGTCACGCGTACAGGGGGATTTTCTCAAGGCTATAGGGCATGTGATGACATCACTGCTCCGATGGCTAATGGAATGTGTACTTATACATTATGTTTGCTAGTCATTTCTTAGGTGGCAGTTTTACAGCATAAATAGATTTCAGAGATTAATTCAACTGGTTCTCAGTTCTTTCACTGTGTGGTTGCTCACTACTTTTTGTTCTATCTGCTGTGATGTCTGTATATCTGTACCATTATTTTTTCAATACATAGCTATTTTGAAATCCTTCAGTCTTCCTTATGCCGTACTGAAACTGAAATACAAGTACACTCTGTTTTATTTTACAACATTTTGTCAATTATTGAGTTTTAATTTTTAATCAAAGTCAATAGTTATAACCCAAGTAAACAAAAGTTCAAGAATTAAAAAATGTAAAGGGGTCCTGACATCAAGAAGTGTGAGAATTACTGGGTTTGATCATATTGTGTTACCAAACAATTCAAAAATCACATAGGTTTATTTCTCCTTTTACATGGCCATCTTAGGTCAGCTGGTACTCAGTTGGCCGTGTCCTCAGGTCCCAAGTTTCAAAGAGCAGCCACCTCTGAACCACTGCCAGTAGCCAAGGCAGAGAGGGAAGGGCAGGAGCAGACCCTCTCTGGCTCACACCAACATTTAAACGCTTCAGCCTGAGGGGCGCCTGGGTGGCTCAGCCTGTTAAGCAGCTGCCTTCTGCTCAGGTCATGATCCCAGGGGTCCTGGGATCGAGTCCCACATCAGGCTCCCTGCTTCTCCCTCTGACCCTCCCCTCTCTCGTGTTCTCTCATTCTCTCTCAAATAAATAAAATCTTAAAAAATAAATAAATAAATGCTTCGGCCTGAGCAGGATACATATCACTTCCATGCATATCGTTGGCTAGAACTAGTCCCAGGGCCTCACTCAACCACTGGGAGACCAGGAAGTACAGCCCTACCATGGGCTGGACAACAAAGAACCAATAATGTTCAGTGCACAGCACTTAAAACTAACACGATAATATTTAATTCTGTACTTTGAAGACCTGATAGAGCTTGCAAGCAGCAACTTACACGTCATACTTACATCTATTTTAGGAATCGGAAAGCCACTAGGTCTGCTGAAGCCCATACTTTCCAGCTCAAACTTCCAGGCTGTCTCTACACTGCCGTATTTCAGGAAAGCTCCACAAACTATGTTCAATTGGATTTTGGGAAGTTTGCCTAATTACCACAATTGACGATTCATTACATTGTTGATTGTTCCATGACAATCTGAAATAAACTGTATCAGCTAATAAAACCTGTAATTTTTTATGATACTTGGTGCTCATACAATTTAAAGGAAACAGCAGATTTCAGAGCGAATTAACACCAAGACAGCATGGGTGCTTTGTGCTGAGTAAGAGCTGTTTCATGACGAGGAGGGGTGTTACAGATTACTTGGTGTCACTGAGGAGACCAAGGCATGTGCTCATCAGGCACTAAACTGGACTTGGAAAAACTTCCTCCTTCATTTTGAAAAGGTTCCCACTGCACAGTTTGAAGCTTCACACAATAAAACCTCTCTCACACACAGCCCTGCCATCTTTTGATGCCATTTTCCCTGCTCAACACAGCCTTCTACAATGTTCATTTTCATGTGGAACATCTTTGGAGGATCTGGAAATAAGCTGGGGTTGATGTGCAAACGGCAAGACTCCGACAATGTACGCAGACTCACCCTCAACCTCGAGCACAGGGCAGACTGTACTAACTCGTTCTGCCTGACCCATCATTGTAAGGAGCATCTCAAGTAGAACAAGATTTGTGAGACTAACCTATGTAGCCTATCCTAAACATTCAGCTCTGACGGAAAAAAACGACAAAAACAAATCTAATCCATTTGAAACGTATTTACTTTTTACTAATATTACTGATGCTAGTACAAAAGGTGATAAACAAGTAACCTTCTCCCACTGCAGTAAAAAACTGAAGAGGAACAGAATGCCTGCCAGATGAAAAAGGACAAGCCCAGCAGGGCAAGCCCTCTCTTCCAGCACCGTCCCCGGTCTCTGCGCACCTTAGCTTACTCCGAGAGTGAGCATAAAGGCATACATTTGAATTTGCTCTCTTCCTCTTGTATCTGACTTTGAACAATTTTGACAAGTAAAAATTTAGACTTACCAAATGACAACTGATAAACTCCTACCAATAAATTCCTCTAGAATGATTTGTTGCCAAAATTGCAAAGTGATCTTCAACACAGATATTCCACAAAGTAAAAAGCACCTGGACAAGGTGGGTGTGATGTTAGCAAATACTTAACTCTTCCAGTCAGTACATTTACTGAATGCCTGCCCTGTTCTAAGTACCGCAGGAGGTACAACAGAAATATAATATTAAGATTACAAACTAGGTGTGCATATGTGTGTTTCCCCTAAAAAACCCATGATTTAACTAAACAGTAAGACAAAAATGCTACTATTAATGGTGGAGAAATAAGTTCAGGGTAGTCAGAATTGAAAGAAAACTCCATGAAGGAGGAGGGATCTAAATGGGAATGCGAAAGGTAGATTTTGATTTGCTTTGGTGTCCAAGATAGGCTGGGGCTTTTCAGGGGAAAAGAACATCCTGAGGAACAGGCCAGTGTTGGAGACAGAGAGAGAACACTGACCAAACTGACATAAGAGCAAAGGAGTCTAAGTAAGACGCTGGCCGGAAATTAATTTGGACATCCATCCACCTGCTCATTCATTCAGCAAACACTGGCCCTGTACTAAGGGATATAGTGGTGAATCAGATAGCCGCGGTCCCTGACCACATGATGCTTACTTTGCAGTGGAGGCAAGCAGAACGTCATCATAAGGTAGGCAGAAAACACATTAAACATCTAATTTATTAACATGGATCCAGGTGGGGCACCTGGATGGCTCCGTCAGTTGAGCGTCTGCCCTTGGCTCGGGTTATGATCTCGGGGTCCTGGGATTGAGTCCCGCATCGGGCTCCCTGCTCGGCGGGGAGGCTGCTTCTCCCTCTGCCTCTGCTGCTCCCCCTGCTTGTGCTCTCTCTCTCTGTCGGATAAATAAATAAAATCTTAAAAAAAAAAAAAAGATTTAAAATGGATAGAGCAGTTTGACCTCTACCCAATAGTCAGCGGGAAGCCACAAAAGGTTTCTGGGTAGGGAAATAATGTGATCAGTACTGTTTGTTAATATTAATTTGGTACAGCTTGACTACAACTGACAAAAATCAAAACCAGAGAGACCTAGAGAAAACTATGGCAGAAACGTAGGGTTGAGGTTAGGAGGGCTGGTTGGTGGCCCAGGAGTCAAAGCGGAAACAAAGGATCAGAGTTGGCTGGGGGTCAAGAGGAGCCTTTGTGAGCTGGGTGGGTCTGTGGGACAATGTAAAGGGGCTCAGTCCCATATGGAGAAAACAAACCAAAGAGCACATCTGGGGTTCTGGCTCAGATGTGTGGGTTGGGGAGAAACTGAAAGCATCAGGCTTTGGGGCGAAAGGTGAATCTGAACACCTAAGTACAACATCCAAAGGCAGGTGGAGATGCAGGAGAAGCAAGAGATTGTAAAAAGAGCCAAGCTCAAGAGGCCCAAACCTGGGGAAATTGTGAGGATGGAGAAGGAGTACCTGGCAGGGCAAGGAAGGAGGACAAAGATCATCCTAGAAGCCAAAGCTGAGGGGGCTTGAAGGCTGTCGTGGCAGCATAGATGCATCCACACAAAATGCTCCTGCTGGTATTTTCCCATTTGAGGCTTTAACACTCAAAACACCTTGAGATCGGCACCGAAGCCTCCATTTTACCTCACAGGTAAAAACAGTGAGGATCAAAAAGACTAAAAGTCTGGTCTGAGAGGGAGAGGGAACTTTCCAGACTACGGCCCCCTGACCCAAAAGCTAGCTGAAGATTAAGTTTAGCCTGTGTGGCCCGGTCCAGACCAAAGCTCGGTTCACAGAGTGAAAAGCTGCAGAGAAGGAGCAGGTACTCACAAAGCATCTATCACACAGCGAGCTCATCCAAACTGTGTGAAGAACTCTGACAAATCAATAAGAGCATTCCGTATTAACTTTTATGCTCATGATACTAATAAAATATACCGGCATTCACTTTACATAATAACATGCCCATTACTATGCTGAGCACTTACATGCATTCTTGCTTAATTTTCCCCAAAGCCCTAGGATAGTGAAATTATTGTCTGGATTTTATGGATGAAGAGACGGGCTCAGAGAGGGTAAGTGGCTTGCCTCTATCAGGCTGCTAGGAAGTCAAACTCAAACCTGACTTCAAGGGCTTCACTCTTTAAGCCGCCAACCCCTTTCAAAGCTCCACCATCAACTCTGCCTTTCCAAATAATCGCCATCAAAGGTGCATAGGTGTTTCCCACGGAGGTGCTGGGCTAAGTGGTTTCAGCTGTCCTTCTAGAAAATCCCTGAGCACTGCCACAGCTTTCTGGAGTACAGGGGTCAAGTGGACATGCTACATGAAAAGTCAACCTCCTACAGCCATTTTATTATTTAAAAAAAAGTACTTTGAGAGAGCGAGGGTGAGTATGGGGGGGGGGGGAGCAGCAGAGGCAGAGGGACAAGCAGACTCCCTGCTGAGCGCTAAGGTCCTGGTTTGATCCCAGGACCCCGAGATCACCAACTGAGCCGAAGGCAGACGCTCCACTGACTGAGCCACCCAGGCGCCCCCTACAGCCATTTTAGATTATGCTTTGGAAGGTAGGCTTAAGAGAGAAATCATGAGTAAGTCAGAAAAGCTAAATAGGAGGTTGATCAAACAATTCCAAGTTTCTACAACTAGAGGTAACCTAAGTCAGTTGTCATACATAGAAGGAAAAAACTTACAAAATTTACAGAACTCATTACCCCCAAGATGGCAATATAAATCCCCAAAAAAGATTAGGCAATCAGTAATGACAGAAGTCTACATACTAACGAAGAAAAAGGCGGGCCCCGGTCACCTTCACGGTTTATGGGGTGGGGGAAATCCTGTCCTCCATGCCCACTTCTGCTGACGACAGAATGTGAGAAGAGGAGCCAAAGAAGCAGAAATGATTCCTGATCAGAGGTCATTCCAAGGGCTGAGGAGAGATTTTCTGACTATTGTACAATTTGGTTTTCATTTCTCTTCCTGGTCATGTCCATATGTGTATTTGGTGCCCTTGAGACACAACAGTAAATAAAAAGGCCAGCATCTTAGAGGAAAATGAGCCCCAGTTCCTTTCTGGGTCAGAAGTGATGGTTCAGATCCTATCTTCACATAAAGAGCTTGGCTTATTTTTTTCCAAAAAGCCTGACCTTATACTTTCTCTCGTCCATGTCCATCTGTTATATCCTGCCCACTCATACAGACTTCTTGTGGTTGAGGTCTGCTGGCATTTTACTACTGAAGAATGTTCTGGCTCCTGCAAACTAGGGAGGGGACACTGTGTACACGTTGCATGCAGAAGTGGTTCCAACAGTCCAAGAGCCAAACAGGACCCAGCTACCAGGGATGAACTTGGAGGAGGTTCCAAGCGCCTTCAAGGGAATGGGAGCTTTATAAAGTGTGGGCCACAGTGGCGGTAATAAAGCAGCAGTGTTCCCAATGGTCTTCTCCCCTCCTGGTGCCCCCTTTTAAGCTTTTATGCTATTTTATTTATTCATCCCTGTTAGTTGTCTTAAATCCTTTCTTTTTTTTTTTTTTAAGTTTTTTTTTTTTTTTTTTTTTTTTATTCATTTGAGACACAGAGATACAGAGAGAGAGCATGAGCAGGGAGAGAGGCAGAGGGAGAGGGAGAAGCAGGCTCTCCGCTGAGCAGGGAGCCCGATGTGGGGCTCGATCCCATCATGACCCAAGCCGAAGGCAGATGCTTAACCATCTGAGCCACCCAGGCGCCCCTCTTAAATCCTTTCTTGAACAAGGTAGGGTATAAATAAAATCAAAATGAAAGTTTAATAAAAGTAAACACTAGAATTCCACAGCCAAGCAAAACACGTTGTGCGTCCCATTATTCTCCTTATCCATTGTTTACTACTGAACTCACAGCAAATATAAAAGCTCTCAATTCTTTTTTTTTTTTTTAAGATTTTATTTATTTTTTTGACAGAGACACAGCGAGAGAGGGAACACAGGCAGGGGGAGTGGGAGAGGGAGAGAGAGAAGCAGGCTTCCCGCTGAGCAGGGAGCCCGATACGGGGCTCGATCCCAGGACACTGGGATCATGACCTGAGCCGAAGGCAGATGCTTAACGACTGAGCCACCCAGGCGTCCCATCAACTGAATTCTCTTTAACAAAGCAAAAAAAAAAAGGCATTTTGGTAGATAATGCAGAACTAGAGCATTAAAATTTCAAGAAGCAATTGTTTAAAATGTCCAAAGCAGAAAGGTAATAACTAGCTTATGGTTCATTAAAGAAAACACATTTTAAAATTTAACCTCATGGTGTTTGCTAATCATATTATAAAATGACATTTGGACCTAACTGGCTAACCTATGAACTCCCTCCCCACCCAGAAGCAATACCACCAGAAGCCTCCCTGAACTCTACCTTGGCACCCTCCTGACCCAGTGCTCTGTCTTGTCGCTCGGCCTCTGATCAGGGAGGTCCTCCCCTCCCTGCCTGGCCCCTTAGCAGCTGACAGCTCACAAGGGTTACAACTCTGGGTCCCACTCTGCCTTTACCTCAGACACTCACCGTCTTTGGGACTATCCCTTCTCCACTACTCCTGAGCTTGGCTCCACCTTCTGGGAGCTCAGCTCCTCCCCCCTGCCCTCCCCACGAAACTCATGACTTTGCAGAAGCAGAGTTCTGAGAGATAGCTGTCTTTTGAAGATAAGAAACTCAGTATTTTGAACAGAAAGAGAAAAGAAACCTTTAGGAATTCATAACCTGACGCTTAGCATAAATTCTGGCACTATGTTTTTTTATTAATATAACAGATGGATAGCAAATTTAGCCAGGATCAGGTTTACCAAAGTTTTCTATGTACATGTATGTCTTTTAAAATAAGCAAAACCTCATGCTTTATCAAATTTCAAGAAATAACAATAAATACTAAATGAACATCTACTAGTACAAGGCAGTGTATACATATCCCCGTTACACGGCAATGCTCCAATATACAACATCCTGGCTCACAGTAAGTTCCTAATCCATTACTGCCTGTTCCCTGCATTTCAGTGTCAAAGAAAACAGGAAGCAGAAAGGGTGGACTACTGGCCCAGAGGCAATATCCGCGCCCCCGCCCCATAAAGTTTCTGATACAGGACATTCTGGCTGCAAAGCTGTACAGTGTTGCCTCCTACTCAGTAACCTGGAAGTACTGCAGCACATGAATAAGCAGAGACTTGAAGAGGTTAAATGATTTGTCACCCAGGGGCAGTGTGGGCTGCGACTCCTGCTCCTAGTGACCTTGTTCCTCAGCCTCTTCACTTACGGGACACCTCAGGAAGGGGATCATGTGCGTAAGTTCGGTTTTTGGATAACCAAGGCCTAATACTACCTGCTGAATGCACACGTTTTAAGCAGAGTCACTGTTATAAATTTTGAACTTTGAACATAATGTAGTTGATGGGAAACTCACTTAAGGAACGACCTTCTCCGACCTATCTTGATATCTCTCCTTAAGATTAAATTACCTGTCCATCACAAGGTTAGATAAGCAACAGACGAGTGAACACACAGCATCTTGCTGCTTTAGGAACCTAAGTGTGTGCCTGGCTTGGCTGATAACATCTACACTCAACTTCTACAGACATCCAGGCCATCCTGGTTGCTGGGCTGCGTGAAGTCCCCCTAGGTCAATCCGGACAGTGGCTAGTAGACCTTCCTCTACTGCTCCAGCCCATTCCATCTGCAGTCCAAACTTGAATGTTTAGTCCCACTCTGTGACTGTAACCTCCAGCCAGAGAAACCCAGACAACCAAAAACTGTGGAAAGACCAACGTACTCTAAACCAGGGAAGGAATGAAAGTGCTGGGACTCTGGGGAAACTTTTCCTTGGTGGGTGACAATTTTGCAATTCTAGTTTCAAGGCTGGCATGGGAGGATGAAAATCCCAGAATACTGACCTCCATATATGGATTGCAAGGAAAAAACCTTTTCACGTTAAGTTTATCTTTTACTTAACTATGCTTTTTAAGTGTTTAAAACTTGAAGAGACTGGCCCCTTTAAAACTAAATTGATTGGGACCAAAGATCTTAAAATGGGTTATAAACACTGCTGAATGTCATGCATAAAAATGAAAGTTTCTTTTAATGGTAATACAACACTGATGAAGTAGGAATTTGAATCAATTAGGAATAAATTCAGTTTAGAAGGTGTCAATCAAAATGTCTATAAAACGTATAAAGATCAAGAAAAACTCACTGGTCAGGAATCCTTTCTCCAAATAAATTTTGGAAAATCATCTCAAATCTCAGATCAGTTAGATTTTAGGCACCTGATGACACATTTGACTACACTAAACCAGAGATGCCAATCTGGTTTTAATGTGCCCAGTTAATGATAACTTACTCCGTCTGCTCAGTGTGACAAGAGCTCTACTCTGTAAACAGGAAATCCAGAACGGTGGAGAAAGGGAATCATTAAAGATCAGAGTCTTGTTTAGAGAGGCATTTGGTCCTGTCTAGCTGTCTGCTTCACTCTCTGAAATACAATATGAGGGGATATTTTGAAGTTTAAAACCTGGAAAAAGAGATTTGTAAGCTGATTTTTGACATTTCTTTCTTTTTTTTTTTTTTAAGATTATTTATTTATTTATTTATTTATTTATTTATTTATTTGTTTATTTATTTGAGACAGAGAGCATGAGAGGGAGGAGGGTCAGAGGGAGAAGCAGACTCCCTGCCGAGCAGGGAGCCCGATGCGGGACTCGATCCCGGGACTCCAGGATCATGACCTGAGCCGAAGGCAGTCGCTTAACCAACTGAGCCACCCAGGCGCCCCTGATTTTTGACATTTCTGTATTACTCCAACTGTAACCATACATTAGGCTTGTAATTTTTAAAATTTTAAATAGAACTTCCTGGTTTTGTGTCAGGTTACTTCCATTTGAGATTTCTAAGGAAAAGTCTCTGAACTTCCTGAACGCAGTGTTGAAGGTACTCTCTTGAAGGTACTCCGAAGTACTGGCAGGAAGGGGATCTTGCCTCCTTAACCATTAAGGTAAACTTAAATGGCATCAAGCTATAGAACTAACAGCAAATACATCAACAGGTGTAAGAGTTAATACTACTTCCATAACTCTCCAACTAAATCATGCTATTTCAACTACAGGTTTCTGATTTCTGAACCTCGCCATCCTATTAAATATCAAGTCCAGAGATCACCTTGCGAGCTTTTCTTCCAGTAGAATCTTGAGATAAAAGCTGCACACCCTGGGCGCCTGGGTGGCTCAGATGGTTAAGCGTCTGCCTTCGGCTCAGGTCATGATCTCAGGGTCCTGGGATCGAGTCCCGCATCGGGCTCCCTGCTCCTTGGAGCCTGCTTCTTCCTCTGCCTCTCTCTCTCTCTGTCTCTCATGAATAAATAAATAAAATCTAAAAAAAAAAAAAAAAAAAAAAGCTGCACACCCTAACATTTCACACTGACTTTGTTGACAAAGAGAACGCAAAGTGACTTCAGCGAGAGAACATGTTTTATAGGGATTTCACACATAGCCATAAATATGAGAAGTGCCATTACTCATTGGGAAAAGTAAGATTTTTTAAAAGAAATATTTCTTTGGTTCCCATTCATCAGTCCAATAAAAATGACAAGTCTTAAGATTCCAGCAGTTTCAAGGGTATACCTTTGACTAATGTTTACTGAGGACTCTGGCCAAGCCTATTATTCTAGATCTTTTTGATCATACGCACCTGCCTAAGATTCAGTAAACCTGGTATATGGGTAAATTACTGCTCAATTACTGATAACCCAGACTATAAATGAGTGGTAAGTAAGGCTGGTTTCAAGGGTGCCTGGGTGGCTCAGTCGGCTAAGTGTCTGCCTTCAGCTCAGGTTGTGATCCCAGGGACCTAGGATCCAGCCCAGGCAGCGGGCTCCGTGATCAGCGGGGAGTCTGCTTCTCCCTCTTCCTCTGCTCTCCTGCTGTCTCTCAAATAAATGAAATCTTTAAGATATTTATTTACCTACTTATTTGAGAGAGAAAGAGAGAGAGAGAGAAAGAGAGATGGAGAGAGCATGAGCAGGACCCTGGGATCATGACCTGAGCCAAAGGTAGATGCTTAACTGGCTGAGCCACCCAGGTGCCCCATAAATAAAATCTTTTAAAAAAATTTAAAAAAAGAAAAAAGAAAAAAGAAAAAAAAAAGAAAGGCTGGTTTTCAGAAAAGCCAGTTTCACTTACTGCTTTGCTTCTAAGAATTGGAGAAAACTTAGTAACTAGCCAAACAGCTTCATTCAAAGGGAAAGGAACTGAAGGCCAAAGAAGTGATTTACCCAAAGCCTCACTGTTTTTTAGTTACAAGAACCTCCAGGTACCTATGGCAGCCCTAACATGATTTGCAGTTCCCCCAGATAGTCCACTGGATGCTTTCCTAATACAAGGTGGCTGATAGAAATTGTTATGTGGGTGCCAAGGACACAATACCAGAATTGGCAGCTCTGTAGTCTGGTAATAGCAGCAGAGTGTAGAAGTCAAGAGCTGAGGCTCCAGTCAGACTTCTGAGGGCTGAATTCAGGTTGCTGCACTTTCTCTTGGTCTTACTTTGAGCAAGTTACTTAACCTCTCTCGGCCTCAGTTTTCTCAGCTATAAATCAAGGGTTATCGCAATACTTACCTTAGGGGCTGGGGTGAGAATTATACAAGGTAAGGTAATAGGAAATGTTCACTCCGCGTTGTGGCCCTGCACAAAGCAGTACTCAAAAAATGTTAGCTATCACTGACGCCATGCACACCAGCACTTACGGACAACACATATTTGACCGGCTTTGCCTAAAGCAGTCAGACTTGGCTAATTATGATCACTGGGAAAACTGAAATGGAATTAAAGGTTCTCTAAACCCAGCAGCTTGGAGATAAACGATCCACCTTATGACCTGACCTTGGAAGCCTTCCTGCCCTTCACGCTGATGTCAACTGGACTAGTCAACAAGAAAGGAAACTTGCTGGGCCCCTACCACATGCCAGTCACAGAGTGAGACTCTTTTACTGGGTGAGCAAACAGGGTGCAAACACTTGGCGTGTGGAGAGGGGCGCGCAGGCTGAGGCCGTGGTTGGGGCACCGCTGCTTTCCTGGCTTTACAGCTTCTTCCTAAACTGCGACCTCCGAATTGAGGCTGCAGGTACGGGAGGCTCTTCCTTCAGTTTCTGGACAGCCGCTCAGGGGCGAGGAGGACACAAGACACGTGCCTCTGGCCCTGGATTCACGTCAACAGCGGGACGTCCCCACGAATACTCGGGAACCCTACAGACACCGTGGGAAGGTTCCCTCGTGGCCTTGACCTTGGTGCCTGAGGCTCCGTTTCCCATTCTGCCGGCCGGGGGTGATGACACGGCCCCTCGGCCGAGGCAAGTTTGTGAGCCGGGCGAGGCACCGGGTCCTGGAGGGCCGGGAACGCCACTCCAGTAGCCTCCACCTCGGGAACCCTTCCCGTCTTGTGGGTACCAGGGCCTCTGGCCTTGCCAGGACGCGGCGCCCCGGCCGCCGGGAGCAGGGGCAGAGGCCGGCCGGCACACCCCCGGCGCAGGGGTCGAGGCAGTGGCGACCGCCCGGTCGGCTGGCGGTCGCGCATGTCGGGCGGGGTCACGCGGCCTCCGCGCCGGGTCCCGGCCGCCCGCGGCGGGGTCGGAGAGGTGGCCGCCAGCCCGACCCTCCCGGACCACCGGGCACGGCCTGCGCCCAGACGGCGTCCCGCCGCAAGCCTCACCTCCCTGCGCACGTTCAGCAACGAGTAATAGTCTTCATTGTCCAGCTCCTCCTCGCTCAAGGCCGTCGCCATCTTCGCAACCTTTCACCCCGCCAAACCGGCAAGGCCGTGCCCAAGAGGGACCAGCGAGCCGCGGCCGCGACCGCGCGGGCCAGCCCGGCTGCGCCACAGCGGCCCCTGGCGGACCGGAGGGGCGCTGCCGCCGCCCGCGCGTCGCAGCCGCGCGCCTGCGCCCTGCGTCCCCGCGCCGCCGAGGGCGGGACGCGGCGGCCGGGGTCCACCACGTGCTGCCCGCGGACCCAAATCCCCGCCGGCGTCCCGGAGGTTCAACCGGGACCAGACAGGGAGGCTACGGTCACACCTGGGGGGTCGTCCTCTCTGTTCCCCGAGACACCTCCCTTGTCCCCCACGCCGCATCCCAGTGCGGGGAGCATCCTGTCCCAAACAGCCCGGCCCAGGCCCCCCACGTGAGTCCAGCCTGGCCGGAGGCTCCTCGAGGCCCCACTTGCTGATTTCTCTTTACACAGAAAACCTCTAGAATGGGATTGATTCCTGCCTCCGTTGTTCGTCTTTTCTCCTGGCCATCCAGAACCCTGCCCAGAGGACGAGCCTCCTCGATGTCGTTTTTTTGTTTTAATTTATTATTGCCCTATATTTAGGAACACCTGGCCATTTTTTTTTTTCTGCTGCTTAACTGACAAGGCAATACCCATTTGGTTCCTAATAGGATTGCCTCTGGCAGGCATCTATACCTACAGTCCCTATCCCAGAGCCCTCCTCTTGTAAGTTTCTACCTTATAATTTAGCGGTGCAGTCTAATTGATTTCAACCTGGTGCCTCTTGTTTGGTGCATTATTAAAGATGTCTCGGTTACAATCATCTAAATAATTTAAATGTCTTCGAAATGATGCAATTATCAAGAGAAGGTGGACCGCAGAGCTTCCATGCTCTTGCCACCTGTTTGGTTCATGCTGACCTGTACCAATTACTCATTATTTCTCAGGAACGTTTGTTGAGCCTTAACTAGCGATCGGTTTAGAACTATCCCTGTTGCCCTTCCTAAGCAGGTCTCCTGGGAAGCCCCAAACACCTGTCTGTGGATTTGAGAAGTTGATTTCTTTCTCTTCCTAATTTTTGGCCAGATGTTCACCATCTGGGCCTGTGTATGGTCCCTTCCAAGTTGCTCAGCCCTCTTAGGGTCTTTTGGCATGAGACAAGTAGGTGTGCTGAGGAGTGTTGAGTCAGTCTGGAGCTGACCTCAGCCCAGGTTGTTAAAGGAAGAGCTATTCAGCTGGGTGAGGCTTTTCCACAATAGCTTTCACAGACACTCACATCCCATCTGCAATTGCAGCAATTTTTTATGGTCTTTCCTTTTTTCTCCTTTTGCAGAGCAGTGATTAGGGCTAAGCTGCTTGCTGACATTTGTTGGTCTTTAATAAATTTCTTACAGGGGAGCCTGGGTGGCTCAGTCGGTTAAGCAGCTGCCTTCGGCTCAGGCGTGATCCCAGGGTCCTGGGATCGAGCCCCGCATCGGGCTCCCTGCTCTGCGGGAAGCCTGCTTCTCCCTCTCCACTCCCCCTGCTTGTGTTCCCTCTCTCACTGTCTCTCTCTCTCTGTCAAATAAATAAATAAAATCTTTAAAAAAAAATAAATATCTTACAGAGAGGCTGGGGGAAAAAACTACAACGTTGAGACATTCCTTCTTTCCTTAGGTTTGTAGACATTAATTGGACCGTAATGCTCAGTTGGGGGGAGAAGTTCCTTGCCATGCTTCCTCTGCCTTGGAAAACACTGCGTCTAGGAATTATATAAATGGAACCCAGCATATGTTTCCGAGGGCCCAGGTTTGTGTTTCTAGGATTGAGAATGACCTGGTTTTGATCATCACTCAAACAAAATAAATAGTGACTCAGGGATGCTCTGTATTTGTCCCCTTTTGGGTGCATGAGACTTTGTATTATGGTTACTTGGAAAGTGGATGTGGCAAATGGAAAATGAGCTTAGATACACCCCAGGCCTGAGAGTAAATTTACTTCGGAGGTTGGCTGTTTTGTTTCTCCCTCCAAAAACCTTAATCTCTGATGGGCAAAATAATGGAAAGCGGGAGCAGTACAAATTGATAAGTTACCACACCCATACGGCCACCGCTCATGCCAGAGCAGCTGGCGAAACTCAGCCACATTAACTCACTGCCTTGCGTTTTTGTTTTCTCTTTGTTGGGTAAAGCCACAAAGCAGTTTGTAACTTAGCTGCAAAGCCAAGCCTAATATACTTACATAATATATTTATATAGCTACATGTGTATGTGTTATATATAGAGAGATAATCATTTTGGAATTCTCTCAGCTGTAAATAGAAGACAAGGACATTTACCTTCACCACCATTTGTATTCAGAATGACCCTAGAATATTTGGCCTTCCCAGCACAACTATTAGGAAGCAGGCTTCCTCTGTTCAATGACTTGATCTAGTGCCGGGGGAGGGAGGGGAGTGGGGGCTCCCTTCTAGCATTAAATATAGGACACTCAGATTTGAATTTCAGATATGCGATGAATAATTGTTAGTATATGTATACTAATACTGTATGGGGCATATAAATGCTAAAAAATTCCATTGTGTATCTGAAATTAAAATTTAACTGGGCACCCTGTATTTTTACTTGCTGCATCTGGCGACCCCAACTGGAAACCCTTCACTCCTTCCACCTTTTCCAGAGTAATACTTGTGAGAGATGAGGTAAGTAGCTTGACCCAGCCCTTTCTGCAGTTGGGCTGAATCCATACCCCTTCTCTATAATTCAGGAGAAACATTTACCTCTAATCTTTTTATTATTCTCTTGTCATTGAGTCCAGATTGGGATTCAGTGCTTGCTTGCCATTCATAGCCTGTTCTCCCTTTCCCTCATAAGCTCTGATAACCCTGTTCAGAGGAGTTAGGGGAAAATGATTCCTTAGCTGAAGAAAAGAAGGGAGAGTGTGCAGACATTCAAGAATTAAATTTTCTTGATGGTGTCCCCTCCCTTAGCATTTCAGGGACTTGTCATTTACATCTTTAGCCAAGATGATAATTGCAGAAGGGTTGAGTCACCCAGAGGAAGGGCCATACCTGCTGTGTGAAGACCGTTGCTGAGAGGGTGCAGAGCTAAACCCCAGAGGCAGCCTCTGGCAGGGATGGACTGGGGGTTTTGCGACTCACCAGTTTTAGATCTCACCCTCCCGACAGAGTGTGCATCTCCAAAATCTCCAATTCAGAGCTTCTGCCTTTGGAACTCAGCATTCTACCTGCAATGTCATCCATCCATCGTGCCAAGAGTGCTAGTTTCCCCTGCTGTTTGCAGCTTTAGGTCCTTGGTCCCTGCGTGTTAATCCATCCTAATCCATCAGCTCCCTGCTGGGGTCCCCTTTTGATCTGCTTTCTTGGTCATTCCGTGATATCATAATCCTTTGACCTTTGGCTCTGTCCACTGCATCCATTCTCAGTTTGGTTTCTCTTTCTTATCTACCTTTCTGCACTCCTCCCAGGCTGTCGGGAGTAGCTGGGGAAAGTCTTGGAAAATACAAAGTTGATGCTATCTGACTTCAACGGGCCCCCAGTGTTACTTGGCAATCCTATTACATTCATCTCTTATTAACACTCTATAAATTCCCCACAGTGTCTACTCAGCTTATCTTTGAGTTTGGAGACAACATCCAGGAATGGGAACTGGTGTTTCAGCAATTTATAAGAAGGAAATGGTTTCTGTTTTAGTGGAATTCACGCTCTAAAGGGGGGTGGGAGGGAGGTACTGACAATAAACTAGTTAGTTAATAAACAAGATAATTTCAGATGCTACGTACTATAAGTAAATTAAGACACAGTGATGCGATGGTGGGACATCTCAACGGGAGGGAGGTTAAGTTGGTTGGTTGGTTGGTTAGGAGAGATCTATCTGAGGAGGTCATTTTGAACTGAATGATGGGAAGGATCCAGCTTTGCAAGACCTCAAGGAAGAACTTTCTGGTGTGAAGACTCAGAGATGGGACGAAGTTTGGTATGCTCTAGGAACAGGGAGCCAGCCAGTGGGCACAAAGCTGATGCAGGTTGGGGAGAGCAGTAGGAAAAGATGTTAGAGGAGCTTAGTCAGGGCGGGCTCATGGAGGCTAGAGGTCAGGAATTAATTTTTTTTTTTAAGATTTTATTTACTTATTTGAGAGTGAGAGAGTGAAAGGGAGAGAGATCAGGAGCAGGGGGAAGGGGTAGAGGGAGAAGCAGGCTTCCCGCTGAGCAGGGAGTCTGATGTGGGGCTCGATTCCAGGACCCTGGGACCATGACCTGAACTGAAGGCAGATGCTTAACCGACTGAGCCACCCAGGCGCCCCTAGAGGTCAGGAATTTAAATGTTATTCCAATCACAATGGGGAGCCATCAAAGGATTTTTAAGCAGGGAAGTAACATGGTCCGATTCCTGCCGCCCCCACCTCAAGGATTACTCCAGGGGGACAGGGTTAGAAGGAGCAAGAATGGAAGCAGCCCCTCACCCTGACCCCGTTAAAGGTTATGCAGTGTTCCAGGAGGAGAGGGTGGTGGGCTTGCACTGAGACAGAAGCATGGGGCTGGCAGGCATAGACTACTCTTTGCACTGGAGTCAACAAGAACTGCTGATAGGTTGGGTCTAGGGGACGGAGGCGGGGAAGAGAGGAATCAGCAGTTACTCTTGCATTTTGGTTTGAGCTGCCAGATAGTGGATGCTGCTGAGGAAGCAAGGGAAGATTTTGGAGGGAGTCACAAAGAGTTCTGTTTTGGAGACGTAGAGCTAGGTCTTCGTTAGACCTCCACATGGAGGTAGCACCTGCTGCTTCTTCCTTTCCACTTGCTCTTTTCACCTCTTGCAATCAGACCCTCGTTCCCATTATTCATTAGCATTCCCTCCTCAAAGTTTCCAGTGACTTCCTGAGCCCCAGAGGCTGTAGCATCTGTTGAATTGCAGACAGCCTGGACCTCAGGCAGCTTGTAGGCATGTCGCCCCTCCTTCACTGTAAGCTCTCCACCTCTGCTTCACTCTCTCTCTCTCTCTACCTCCATGTTTCTCTGCGTCCATCCCCCTTTCTTCCTCTGCGATCTGGGATCACACATCTTTCAGCCTTATACCTCCTGATTTTCTTTTCTTTTCTTTTTTTTTTTTTAAGATTTTATTTATTTATTTGACAGAGAGAGATACAGCGAGAGAGGGAACACAAGCAGGGGGAGTGGGAGAGGGAGAAGCAGGCTTCCCGCAGAGCGGAGAGCCCGACGCGGGGCTCGATCCCAGGACCCCGGTATCATGACCTAAGCCGAAGGCAGACGCTTAACGACTGAGCCACCCAGGCGCCCCTACCTCCTGATTTTCTTCATGGAGCTTTTTTTTTTTTTTTTTAAAGATTTTATTTATTTATTCATGAGAGACAGAGAGAGAGAGGCAGAGGGAGAAGCAGGCTCCCAAGGAGCAGGGAGCCCGATGCGGGACTCGATCCCAGGACCCTGGGACCATGACCTGAGCCGAAGGCAGAGGCTTAACCATCTGAGCCACCCAGGCGCCCCTGGAGCTTTGGTTCTAACCAGAAAAAAAAAAATTAATCTCTGAACCATTCTTGAACTTGTTCTTCATCCTTTCTTGCATCTCTGAGCTTCCAGGAAGGGTCATTGACCTTCAGCCTAAAAATCTGCCTCGTGGAAATTTTTTTTTTTTGGGAGGGGGGGTTTTCTGCTGTTGAACAATGCTCTCAGCTTTTGTTTATCTAAAAATATCTTTATCTGCCTTTATTAGTATTAAAGGATTTTTTTTTCCTCAGGGTAGAGGAATCTAGTTTGGCAATTATTTTGTTTTCCAGCACATTGTTTCCAGTATCATTTCCCTTCTTTTAGGCATCTGCAATTGCTGCAGCGAAGGGATGCTCTTCTTTTGGAGATCTCAGTTATGCACGTTAGACCCTCTCAGTGTATTCTGTATACTTTTTTTTTTTCCTAAAGATTTTATTTATTTATTTGACACAGAGAGAGAGAGGAATCACAAGTAGGCAGAGTGGCAGGGAGCAGCAGAGGGAGAAGCAGGCTCCCCGCTGAGCAAGGAGCCCGATGTGGGACTCGATCCCAGGACCCTGGGATCATGACCTGAGCCGAAGGCAGACGCTTAACGACTGAGCCACCCAGGCGCCCCAATTCTGTATACTTTTTAAGAAAGTTTTTATTTATTTATTTTTGAGAGAGAGAGATAGAGTGAGTGCATAAGAGGGGCAGAGGGAGAGGGAGAAGCAGACTCCCCCCTGAGCAGGGAGCCCGATGTGGGGCTCCATCCCAGGACCTGAGATCATGACGTGAGCCGAAGGCAGCTGCTTAACCAACTGAGCCACCCAGGTGTCCCTCTGTATGCTTTTTTAAAAAAGAGATTATTTCTTTAATTCTTTATTTGAGAGAGAGAGAGAGAGAGGAGAGAGGGAGACAAGGAGACTCCCCACTGAGCACAGAGCCTGATGTAGGGCTTGATCCCACGACACTGAGATCGTGACCCTGAGATTGTGATCCCGAGATCACGACTGAGCCCAAACCAAGAGACGGACGCCCAACCAACTGAGCCACCCAGGCACCCCTATTCTGTATGCTTTTTATTCTCCCTTTTGTGTCTTCTTTTTTTTATCTCTTTGGCTTCTTTGTAAATAGTTCCCCATGAGCAATCTTCCACTCCTCTATGATTCTCTCATTTTCATAGATTTTTTTTTTTTACTGCTTCATTGAGGTATAGTTTATGTGCAGTAAAATGTGCATATTTAGAATGAACAATTTTATGAGTTTTGACACATGTATACGCCCATGAATCCATTACTATAATTAAGATGATGAACCACCAATCTGCTACTTAGCATTGTAGACCAGTCTGCATTTTCTAGAATTTTATATATGGAACATACATCCTGCCCCATAGCTATCATCCTTCCTAGACTGTCACTGCAGTGACCCTTCCCCTTTCCTCACTGTGGGCACCCCTGGTTCCTGAATGCCCTATTTCCTAATTGTTTGTTTCATTCCTTGGCTTTGATGGAGTGAATCTTCCCAGCTCTTTTGAGACCTTGGATGCCCTTATCTTACCTTTATATATGATAGTGAGTTTGCTAGGTAGATAGTTTGACTGGATACAAAAATCTAGGTTGTAACGATTTTTCCTCATAACTTTAAAGACATTGTTTTACAATCTCAGTTTCCTGATGTTGCTGGCAATAAGATGGATTCTATTCTAATTCCTACAGCTTTGTAACCGTTTTTTTCTTCTTTCTTTGGAAATATTATTCTTGTTCCTGGTTTTCTTTTTCTTAAAGATTTCATTTATTTGAGAGAGAGAGACAGAGTGAGAGAGGGAACACAAGCAGGGGGAGTGGGAGAGGGAGAAGCAGGCTTCCCGCTGAGCAGGGAGCCCGATGCGGGCCTCGATCCCAGGACCCTGGGATCATGACCTGAGCTGAAAGCAGACACTTAACGACTGAGCCACCCAGGCGCCCCTTGTTCCTGGTTTTCTGAAGTTCCATGCTGATGTACCTTGTATGGTCTTCTAAAATTTATGGTGCTTATGGTGTTATGCATTCAGTGGGTTCATTTCTGTCCGTCACTTCTGGAGAAGTATTTTTGATTGTTTGATAACTGAATTCCACTTAATTGGTTTTCTTGGTCTGTTCTTATTAGATCTATGTTTATCGTGATATCAGACCTCTTAGACTGATTCCCACATGCTTTTTATTTCCATTCTTTTGTCTTTTTGGTCTTTGTTGGAGATCCAACTATATCTATCAATTTTTTTTAGTGATTTGTAAAATGTTTGTCATTATATATACATATTTACGATTTTATTTATTTATTTATTTGAGAGAGAGAGAGAGAGCTAGAGGGTGAGCACCAGTGTGGGGAGGGGCAGAAGGAGAGGGAGAAGCACTCTCCCTGCTGAGCAGGGAGCCCGATGTAGGGCTCGATCCCAGGACCCCAGAATCATGACCTGAGCCGAAGGCAGATGCTTAACCGACTGAGCCACCCAGGTGCTCCATGTCATAATATATTTTTAAAGAATTTCCAGAGCTCTTTCTTGTTCTTTGATTATTTTTTCTTTAAAATAGTTTCGTGTAGGCAATGTGTTCTCTCACATCTCTGAGAATGTATCTAAGTTTTATTCCACCTTTTGTATTTCCTCCTAGTTTTTGTATTTCTCACTTTTTGTATTTCCTCCTAGTTTTTTTTTTTTTCTGTTTGTTTTGGCCTTTGTGTGTGAGCGTGTGGACTTTCCCCAAAGCTCTGGTGATCCTTGGCTGTCTATTCGTGGGAGCTCCATGTACATGTTCAGGACTACCCTTCTGGTGGGCTTCTTGGAGAGTTTCGGGTAAGGTCCCCCAGATGTCAGATCTGTAGGTCTTTTCTCTTGGGTGGACTGGCTTTCCCAGGGAGGAGTCCTAATTTCCCTGGCCTGGGGTAGGTAAAAGCTCCAAAGGGAAGGGAGTAACATTTTAGAATGATATCTAGTATCCAGTGATGCTCTGATATCTAGACTCCAGAGCCTTTTCCTGGTGAGCCTCACCAGATAATAAACCTCCTGCGGGGTGGGGGTGGGGGAGTAGTTGCCTGGCTGGGTAGATTGGGGAAGGATACATGGGGTTCTAAACTATTCTGTATGTGGACTAGCAATACCCTTGTCCAGCCTCCAATTCCTGAACCACTCCTGGATCCCGTAGCACAAACCAGCCCACTTTTCCATTGTCTTCCCTCACCCCATAGGCATTTGGCCGAGTGGAGAAAGCTGTAACCTAAGTCTGTTACAAAGGGCCCCTCCATTTTACATCTTCCACATTTTTGTCATATGTTTCATCCCGTGTCATCTCCTCTCCGATGCATTGTGTTTATATGTGTTTATACTTGTTTAATTCCTTTATTATCCGTTCATTGGGATTTCTGAAGGGAGAGAAGACAAACTCCTACATGTGTTTTGTCAGTTTTAATCCCAGTCTCTTTGTACAACATAATGTCCATTTGTACCACTTATATTCCAGTGACAAATTTCTGTAACTTGCACATTTATTTCCTCTGTTGGATTGTAAGCTCCTGAGGCAAGTGCTTGAAATAGTTTGTGTTTATATTTCCAACAGTGTTATGTGTCTGGCATCTAATAAGAGCTTAAGGTACATGCATGTATTTAATGTGTGCCAAATCCAAGAGGAAAGAGAGCTGGAAGTGAAAGATGATGGAAGGGGAGAAGCAGAGAGATGATTTCATCCACTGATAGGCAGGGAGACAGAGCTCGGGCTGGGACCCCAAGGATCCCCAGAGCCGAGCAGAGCCAAGGGAAACCCTGAGTCTTTCTGGATTGGGATTGATCAGCCTTCTCCCCAAATGTCCCTGATCTCAGCAAGTGCATGGCTCTGTAGTTTGGTAAGCTGCCCATCTCCCTTCCCCATCTTCTCAGGAAATCCACGGAGAGAGGTGGCTTTGTCATGGAGGGTGGTTGGCTGGGGACCTGTCTTGACCACAGAGTCAAGTCAGGAAGAATGTCTTCTTTTAAATTAAGTTCTAACTTCAAAGAAAAACCTCTGTGTATTTTGTTGGTTGGCTGGTTATTTTATTATTTAAAAAATTTTTTTCTTTTTTTTTCTTCTGAGTAGGCTCCATGCCCAATGTGGGGCTTGAACTCACGACCCTGAGAGTAAAAGCTGCCTGCTCTACCGACTGAGCCAGCCAGGCACCCCTATTTTATTTTGTTTTAATTTGTTTTTATATGTTTTTTTCCCCCCAAACACTAAGAACTTTATTATCTAACAAGAGGCCCAAAGCCAGGTGATTCTGGAAGCAGAGAGATCAGCTGCTCAACTATATCATCAAGGGGGAAGGCTCTTTCCACGTTGCTCCTGGCATTCTTGGGAGTTGTGTCTGCTTAGGCTGGATCCTCTTACAGTGCCTGGATGGCTGCTGTAGGTCATTAAAGAAAAATACATGAGTATTTTCTCTTACAAAAATAGCAGGAGTCCTTGTAGGGAGGGGGGATGAGGAGCTGTTTAATGGCTATAGAGTTTCAGTTTTGCAAGATGGAAACCAATCTGCAGATTGGTTACACAACGAGGTGAATGTATTTAACCCCTGTTGAGCTGCACACTTAAAAATGGTTAAGGTGGTCAATTTTATGTTGTGTGTATTTTATCACAATTGAAAAGAATTTAAAAATATGTTGGGAGTCTTGACCTCTTGGCTTTGGGTGACTTTTAAATCTAGATATTTTTATTCCTGATCTCACTGCCATCAAGAAAGCCAAGCAGTAAGCAGAAATGTTGCCTGTCAGTTAGAGATCGAAAGTTCTGGAACTCATCTGAGAGTCACCACTGCTCAAGGCCAACCTGACACGTCGTGAGGGTTCACGTTGCATTTCTGAATGAGTTTTCAATGTGATGGAGGCGTGACTTCAGTAGTAGACAGTGGCTGGCTGAGGCCTTCATTCTTCAGCGTTAAAGCTAAAGATACTTCTATAAAGATCAGAGCAAGGCAGGGGCACCTGGGTGGCTCAGTCGTTAAGCGTCTGCCTTCAGCTCAGGTCATGATCTCAGGGTCCTGGGATCGAGCCCCGCATCGGGCTGCCTGCTCAGCGGGAAGCCTGCATCTCCCTCTCCCACTCTCCCTGCTTGTGTTCCCTCTCTCACTGTGTCTCTCGCTGTTAAAAAATAAATAAAATCTTAAAAAAAAAAAAAAATCAGAGCAGGGCTTCCAACCTCACTGCTATCAACATTTGGTGCTGGATAAGTTTCCTGTGGGGCTGTCCTGTGCACTGTAGGAAGCTTAGCAGCATCCTGGCCTCTACCCACTAGATGAGCAGTACCCTCCCCAGCTGCGACCACCAAAAATGTCTCCAGAAGTCCCCTGGGGGACAGAATCACTCTGGTCGAGAACTCTGGGTTAGAGGTGAGGACACTGGTCACGAACCACAAGGACCCTCTTCTCTGACATCGGCTTCTCTTACTCCGGGCACTTGAAAAAAAAAATGTCTAGCTTCTAGAATTTAATGAATTGAAAAAAAATATTTAAGCTACCATTTATGGAATATTTCCTATGTGCCAAACACTGTTCTGATTCATCTCACTGAATTCTCCGATGTAATTCTTTTTTTTCTTAAAGATTTTTAAAAAAGATTTTATTTATTTGAGGGTGAGAGAGCGTGAGAGAGAGAGAGTGAGCACAAGCGGGGTGGGAGGCAGAGGGAGAAGCAGACTCCCGGCTGAGCAGGGAGCCTGATGCAGGGCTCGATCCTAGGACTCCGGGACCATGACCTGAGCCAAAGGCAGACACTTAACCAACGGAGCCACCCAGGCGCCCCTCCTCTGATGTAATTCTTTTTTTTTTTTTAAAGATTTTATTTATTTATTTGAGAGAGAGAGAGCATGAGAGGGGGGAGGGTCAGGAGGGTCAAAGGGAGAAGCAGACTCCCTGCCGAGCAGGGAGCCCAATGCGGACTCGATCCAGGGACTCCAGGATCATGACCTGAGCTGAAGGCAGTCGCTTAACCAACTGAGCCACCCAGGTGCCCTCTCTGATGTAATTCTTAATAGCTTCACTTGAAGGAGAAGGAAGCTGGGCTCAGGCAGGTGCTTGTCCAGCCCTCGGAGCTCGTAAATGGTGAAACCGGATTCAGATGCAGGTCTGTCTCTGTTTATGACTGCCTTGATGTTTAGATGTTTTTTTTCTGTTTTAGATTAATTCGTATAATGATGTTTCAGAGGACTTTGAGCCATATGTGGTAACGTCAGCTTTATCTTATACTTCCCTCGGACACGTGGTGTGAGAAGATGTTATCGGGGACCTGTGAGGGCGGGGAACGTTCTGTTGCGCACTCAACAGCTCTGAGTCCAACATCAAGTGTCTGCGAGTTAGGGGATAGTTACCTTCTTGCATCCCTGGCGAGACAGATGGCTCGGGGGCCCAACATAATCCAACTTCCCAGTCGAAATACTGCTTGAATGTCCCTTAACCAGCAGAGGGCAGACCTGTGGTCCCAATCGACAGAAGTGGGCAAAGAAAATTGTTCTTGAAGGTTTGGAACGGAAGGGGAAAGGCTTGGGAAATTGGCAGCTGCATCCCTTGCTTGTCCAGAGCTGGGGCCGTTTTTTTATATTTTTGTGGGCAGTGTATTTCCTTGTCCTGTTCTTTAAAAAAGTGCATAACCTCCTTCCATAACGATAACGTAAAGTTGGAAGATCACCTGAACTTTGCTTTCCTCCTCCTGACTTACCACTATTAAGCTGATCTTGGTCTGTATTCCAGTGTCACAGGGGCGAGAACTGTCTCCGCTGGGAAATACCTTTAAGAAGGAGAGGGTTTTTCTCTGCATCCTCCTATCTGGTAGGTTCTCAGGGGCTCAGTGGGGCCATGCGTTGAGGCCCCAGCATGCTACCACCAGCAGACCGCTGAATCCAGAAGGGGATGGATGCCTTAAGAGAGGACAGGCACACAGGCGGTCCTTATTTTATGAAAAAGGAAATTACCCACAGAACCTTTAGCCAGAATTCTGTCTGGGTTGAACCTCTGATGAATTTACACAAATCTTCATTCTTACATGCTCACCTGCATCAAAACCGCAGGAAGGGTAAACAAAAACTTGTCCAAGTTTGTTCCGTTTCCCAGAGAAGCAGGCTTTCCCCTGCTGCCTGGCCCTTCTGCTAGCTCCTTGTGTAACTAGCTACGTGCCTGGCAGAGCCATATTAATCATGATAAGCTGTTCATGTGGAGGCTTTTCCTTTCCTGTCCGTGTTACCACCCGCATTTCTGTCGAGTTGAGCGTCTTCAAAATCTCTCTTGGATCAGAGTGGTGGAACGTGGTATTGGGAGCATCTCCTTACCCTTCAAACTCGTCTCCACTCTTCATTCCCAGACATGTCTGATTACGTTCAAGGTTGTTGTTAAGCCTAGTACAATGGTCGTTTGGGAAGAAATCCAAAGAATGTCACAGATTTGGTTTGTTTGATGAAGGAAGAGGAAGGCCCCCTTCTGAGCAATGAGTTTCCTCCAGAAACAGCCCACCTCTTGGATTCAGGTGCTTCCCGTGATTTTAAAGTAATTAGTTCCTTGCAAACAATACGAAAGGACAAAAGTTTCAAGGTGTGGGATCACCATGGCAACGACTCAAATTCCCTGCCTTGCCCAGGTTTCAGAATGAGAGGAACTGGTCATGGCATTCCTCTGAAACTGGCCAAAGCCTCAAGACCTGCAGGGTCGCCTATTCAGGGCCAAGAATGCGAATTTTTGCCTCTCCCAGGGCAAAGCGTCCTGTTCTGTGGATGTGGCGGGTGGAATAGTGACTCCCCCGGAAATGTATGTCCCTGTCCTAATCCCTGGATCCTGTGAATATGACCTAACTTGGAAAAAGGGTCTTTGCCGATGTAATTAAGGATCTCATGATGAGATTATCCTGGACTTAGGGTGGGGGGCCCTAAATCCAAAATCAGGTGTTCTTACAAGAAAATGCAGAGGGAGATTTGAAGCGTGGACACACAGGGCAGAGTCCATGTGAAGACAGATGCTGAGGTTAGAACAATGTGTCTGCAAGCCAAGGGATGCCAGGGGCCACCAGAGGCTACCAGAGGCTGGAAGAGGCAGGAAGGTTCTGGAGCCTGGAGCCTCCACAGGGAGCATGGTTCTGCTGAGACCCAGATTGGAGACTTTTGGCCTCTGGAACTGTGAGAGATTACATTTTGGTTCTTTAAGCCCTTTGTTACTGCGGCCATGGGAAACTCATATCATGGGTGACTTCTGCTCCCCCCATCCCATGCCTTTCTGTGCTTGAGTTATAGCCAAGAGCCCTTTACCATTGATCAGACAGCACACTTTCTGCATAAGAAAAGAAAAAGGGAAAGCAGATTTGGGGTGGAATGCGCAGCCATCCAGGTCTCATCAGAACCCACCCTGGGGTCCGTGGGTCCCGCCTGGGCTACAGTGCTCATCCTGGGCACCCTGAGAGTGCCACTCTCCCGAACACAAACTCTAGGTCCGGCACCTTGGCCTGTCCTGTCTTTCCGTCTGCCGCAGGCTCACTGGAAAGCTCAGATCCGTGCTGCTACTCCTTTCTCACTCTGGTCAGAATCCCCGTTCTGTGGCATCATGAATGGTTTCCATGGAAATGAAAGGTTGAGATAGAATGGTGCCAATGTGCCTCTGAACTTCAGAATTAAACAAGGGCTATTGTTTCTGCCAGCCGTGGGGTTTCATTCATTCTGAAGATGTCACGGGGGGGTTTGGAATGTGTGTCCCTAACTTCCTGATTTTCTGCCATATTCCAGCCCACCTGGCTAATGAAACGTGGAGCGACCTGGGAGCACCTCGGATCTTCACATACTTCGCTCTTCAGGCTCTCTCCTAGCTTTGCCTGTGCGTGGAAATGTCAACAAGGAAGGTGAGATTTGCTGTAAATAACCAGATGGTCCCCACGGGGTAGGCTGCAGGTGAGGTGGAAATCCTAGCAGGAGACATCACAGCCAAAACTTTACCAATCGAAACTCACCTCTGGTTTAGTGCATCAGAACCAGCACACAGAAGGGGAAGGCAGACCCAGGGCAGTGGGCTGGCCCTCATGACCTTGAGGACAGGGGCTGTGAGTCCATACCTGCTTCTTGTCTGACTTCTCCAAGGGTCAGTCTCAGGGAGAAGCAGACCATAACCAGTCCTCTAACTGGCTGCTGGTAACTGATGTGCCTGGGCCGAGGAGCCCTGGTATACTCACCTTACAGGAGACGTCACCTGGTGACTCTTACTTCAGAGTAGGTGGGGTGACTATATATCTATATCTCTATATATATTTAAAGATTTATTTATTTGAGAGAGAGAGAGAGAGCACACAGAGGCAGAGGGAGAAGCAGACCCCCCACCAAGCAGGGAGCCTGACATGGGGCTCGATCCCAGGACCCCGGGATCATGACCTGAGCCGAAGGCAGATGCTTAACCGACTGAGCCACCCAGGCGCCCCTGGGTGACCATATTATCACCCAAACTGGAGTGCTTTTCAGAATGAAAGGAGCTGCTATTAATTATATCAGGCCCACAACAGGCACAATGTAGATTGTCCCTGGAAAAGAGGGACATTTGGTAGCCTTACCTTAAGGCCAACCAGTACCGCACTCCACAAACGATCTCAGTGTTGAAGTGCCCCTTGACTCAGTGCTTGGACCTCTCTCTCTCTCTCTCTCTTTTTTTTGACTTTTACATATTCCCTACACCAGCACCGTCCAGTGGAATTTTCTGCAGGGCTGGGAATGCTCTGTATCTCTGCTGTCTGATATAATAGCCACTAGTCAATGTAGCTCTTGAGTACTTGAGATGTAGCTCATGTAACTAAGGAAATAAAATTTAAATTTTATTTAATTTTTTAAAAGATTTTATTTATTTATTTGTCAGAGAGAGCGTGAGCAAGAGTGAGTGAGAGAGAGAGAGAGAGAGTACAAGCAGGGGGAGTGGCAGAGGGAGAGGGAGAAGCAGGCTCCCTGCTGAGCAAGGATCCCCATGCGGGACTTGGGGCAGATGCTTAATGGACTGAGCCACCTAGCTGCGCCTAGATTTTATTTAGTTTTAAATCATATAAATTTAAATGGCCACATCTGGCTAGTGGCTATTGTGTTGCACGGTGCAGACCTAGATAGTTTCAGCCAGTTTCATGGCTCTGTTTCTGACTCCCAAATCTGTCCAACCGCCCCAACCTCTCCCCTAACGTCCAGACCCATATATATCCAATTTGATGTATTTACTTGTATGTCTAATAGGCATTTCAAACTTAACATAGTCAAAACTCACCTTCTAATCACAATATGATACCACTTTGAACGCATTAGTGTCGCTATTCAAAACAAACAAACAGAAAGTAGCAGGTGTTGGCAAGGATGTGGAGAAATTGGAACACCGGGCACCTGCCCATGGGAACATAAAATGGCAGCTGCTGTGGAAAAATGATAGGGTAATTCCTCACAAACTTAAACAGGATTACCATATAATTGAGGATTCTACTCCTAGGTATAAATCGCAAAGAACCGGAAGTGGGCACTCAGACATTTGGACACCCCTGTTCTTAGCAGCGTTATTCAGGATGGTTGAGAGGTGGGAACAGCCCAAGTGTCCATCAACAGCCGAATGGATAGACAAGAGGTGGTCCATGCACACACACATGGAGTATGATTCAGCCTTAAAAAAGAAGCAGATTTTGGGGGCCTGGGTGGCTCAGTTGGTTAAGCGACTGCCTTCGGCTCAGGTCATGATCCTGGAGTCCCGGGATCGAGTCCCACGTCGGGCTCCCTGCTCAGCAGGGAGTTTGCTTCTCTCTCTGACCCTCCCCCCTCTCATGCTCTCTATCTCATTCTCTCTCTCTAATAAATAAATAAAATCTTAAAAAAAAATTTAACAAAAAAAAAGAAGCAGATTTTGACATGCAACCATGGGGATGAGGCTTGAAGTCCCTCCATCATGCTAAGTGGAATCAGCCAGTCACAAAAGAACAAGGATTGTGAGATCCCACTTATGTGAGGTTCCTAGAGTAGTCAACTTCTAGACACAGCAGGATGGTGATTGCCAGGAGCTGGGGAGCTTTGGAGTGTTCAAGGAGTCCGGAGTATCACCTGGGGGAAGATGTAGAAGTTCTGGAGGTAGATGGTGGTGTGGTGGCACCACAAGGAATGTATCAGGTGCCACAGAGCTGTAGAGTTAAAGATGGTCGAAAGGGTAAATTTTGTTATGTAAAAAACCAGACTCTGCTGCCATTTCCTTCAAATCCGCTCCTTTTCTGCAGACTTTTCATCTCAATACCAACTCGATTTTTCCATTTGTTGAATCTGAAGACCTCTTCTTTCTCTTACAGTCCACATTCGGCACACCTGCGCATCTCAGCCCTACCTTCAAATACATGCACTCAGAGCCTCACCACATGTCACATCACTCAGCACGCTGGGCCCCGGATCACCCCTCCACACACATGCCCACTGACTTCTCATGTCACCTGGAGCCACAGCACGTCTTGGCTCTGACCCGAAGGCCCTGTGTTATCTGTCCTGCTGCACAGGACTCCTCCTTTTCCTCAGACACCCCAGGAGTGTCCCTGCCTGCTCTTCTCTCTGCCCGCAGTGCCCTTTACCCCAAATCTGCATGGCCCGGCCCCAGCCCCCACCTTCTTAGGTGTGCACCCCTATCTCAGCGGGCCCTTCCCAGGTCACTCTGTCAAAACTTTCAGTACCCCTTCCCCTCCCCCCACTTCCCCTCCCCCACTTCCCCCTTCCCCACTTCCCCCTCCCCCCACTTCTCCCCTCCCCCCACACTTCCTATCCTTCTTGCTTGGTTTTGTCTTTTTCTTATTCACATTCATCAATAGCTAACATATTATATATTTTATTCATCTTGTTTATTTTCAGCCTCCCCACTAAAATGTATGATGTTTAAGGCAGGGGTTTTAAAATCTCTTTTGTTCTCTGCTTCCCCCCCGCCCCACCCCATGCCCAGATCGGCACCCAACATACAGCTGGCACTCAATACATATTTGTTAAATTAATGAAGGAATCCGGACGGTGAGGGAATTGCTCAGGACCCGTCTCTTTCAGGGACTCTTCTTTGACTTACATGAACACCCTAATCTGTTCAGTGTTCAGTCAACGTGAAGCACCTTCATAAGCTCGGTTTTCTTTTCATCTAAGTCCATGGTTCTCAGGGTGATGGTGCCCCCTCAGGGGACACTTATCAGGAGACATTTTTATTTTATTTATTTAATTTATTTATTTTTATTTTTTTAAAGTAGACTCCACACCCAGCACAGAGCCCAACATGGGGCTAGAACTCATGACCCTGAGATCAAGACCCGGGCTGAGATCAAGAGTCGGACGCTTAACCGACTGAGCCACCCACGTGCCCCTGTCAGGAGACATTTTTGGTTGTCACAGGGGGCAGGAGGTGTGTCCCTGTACCTCTAGTTGGACAGCTAGGACACAGGACAGCTCCCCACAACAAAGAATTAGCCCAGCACAATGTCACTTGTGCCGAGGTGGAGAACCCCTCATTCAACCTAATCCATATGGGTTGCTCCCTAGGCTGCATGTAATGAGAGGTGAATTCCTTTCAGGCTGTTTGAGGCTGAACTGTGTCCTTCAAAAAAGATATATTGGAGTCCCAATCCTCAGTACTTCACAATGCGACCTTATTTGGAAATTGGGTCTTTGCAGAGGTCATCAAGTTGAGAGGAGGTCGCTAGGGTGGGTCCTAATCCAGTGTGACTCGTGTCCTTATGAGGAAGGGAAACCTGGACGTAGACGCACACCCAGGGAAGACCAGGTGAAGACAGAGGGAGGGATGGCCATGCTGCTGGAACCACGAAGACTCCAAGCCGGCTTCAGCCCGGGGACGGCAGGACTTCTGTCCACCACCGAAGCTGGAAGCCACAGGGAAGGATCCTCTTCCCTCGGGCCCCCAGGTCCTCAGGTAGAGCTCCCGCCTGCCCACACCTTGGCCTCCAGACTGTTTTTTCTAAAGATTTTATTTATCTATCTGTCAGAGAGAGAGAGCACAAGCAGGGAGAGCGGCAGGCAGAGGCAGAAGCAGGCTCCCTGCCGAGCAGGGAGCCCGATGCGGGACTAGATCCCAGGCCCCCGGGATCACGACCTGAGCCGAAGGCAGACGCTCAACCAACTGAGCCTCCCAGGTGTCCCGTGACTGTGAGAGAGTTTTAAACCACCTGGTTTTTGGCACTTTGTTAGGGCAGCCGCAGGAAACTAAAACAAGGGCAGAGCTGGTGCTACATCCAAACTTGATACTAATGGGGTTGATAACCCTGTGACAATTAAATTAGTGTCTGGGAAAAATGAAAGATTTCACCAGGATGGTGGTTAGAGTCTCATATGGGAGGAGAGACAAGAATATTTAGTCTTTTGGGTATTACGAAACTCATGACCTAGAGTCGGCCAAGAGCACTTGGATAATAGATGTTCAAAGCCACCAGTCGCCAAAGCCTTTCATGGGAAAATTACCCCAGCACAAAGTGCTTTTTGCTAATATTAACTTTGGTTCTATTTCAGATCAATGGAGGCAAAAAACCAGGAGATCCCATAAATCCCGTTGAGCCTGTCACAGCTGCCAAATTATGCCCTGATAAAGCTTTTGGCGGCTAAAGATATGGCCGTTCACCCGGGGTGAATGCGACTGAGGGGGCTTTCTGGAGAGCATCTGGCCCGCGGTGGGGACACTTGTCATAGAGTGTTATCTGAAGGCTCTTTGGCTCTAAAGAAGGGTGAAGTTTTGAACGTGATTATTTCTAAATAAATAAATAATAAAGATAATTTAAAAATAAACAAAGATCTGGATTTAAAGGCTACTTATTGTAGCCTTTGACCAAGATAAACGGTGAGTGGCAAGTTTTCGTGAGAGATAATGTCTTTTCACATATAAAAGATCCTATTGATTTCCTGTTGGTATTATTTGGAAAATGTGCACTGTGTATGGAGCAGAGATAATCTTCCATCACTTGCTTTATGGGAAGAGAATGGTTATTGTATCTCTTCCCATAAAATATAATCTCTTTTCCTCTTCCAAAAATCTACCTGTTCCTCTGGGAATTTCCAGCTGTAATCTGGGGAAGTGGATTGATTTTTTTTTTCTTTTCTTTTCTTTTGCATGTGCCAGTATTTTTATATTGGGCTTCTTTACATTTTCTCATTGTTCTCTGGAGTCTGGCTTTTCTAGATTGTTATTTGAGCCCATCTAAAAATTCCTTTAAAATCAGTGCCATCGGGGCGCCTGGGTGGCTCAGTTGGTTAAGCGACTGCCTTCGGCTCAGGTCATGATCCTGGAGTCCCGGGATCGAGTCCCGCATCGGGCTCCCTGCTCGGCAGGGACTCTGCTTCTCCCTCTGACCCTCCTCCTTCTCATGCTCTCTGTCTCTCATTCTCTCTGTCTCAAATAAATAAATAAAAAATCTTTAAAAAAAAATAAATAAATAAAATCAGTGCCATCGAAACACACACATGATGCTGGATGTCAGGTTCCCTGTGACTTGCTTAGGAGGAGTGCCCCTCCCTTATCCTCCAACCCGGGGCTGGTGTGAGCGCCTAGGAAGGCTTTGGAGGCAACGAGAGGTTGCCTAGCGTGTTGCAACAGGATGAAAATGCAAAAAACCAAATCACCGAAGGAAGGAAATGTTCTTTCTGAGCATTGGGGTTCTCAGCATTACCTCCGGGCATTTCTTCAGGATCAATGAAGATACAAGGGCAAAGTCCTTCATATTTAAATATCTTGCTCCGAGCAGCGGCTTCCCAAGCTAATGAGTTTGGCCGCGAAGAGCCCAGCAATGCAGCCCTGTCCAGATCTTGCACGGGGAGGTCTGCAAACTGTAGCTCCAGGCTGCAAAGCCCGTCCTGTGGCTCTGGCTTCACCTCTTTATTAACACAGACCCTCCCTCAATTCTCCTAGCCCAAACCTACGCACTCTGCCAGGTGCAATCCCTCCACAGCCCCCCGCCACACTTCCTGCCCTCTACGCTGGTTTTTCTCTCTTCCCCGAACCCCCGTGGTATCCTGGATGGCACCGTCCCAGCCAGCACTGGATTACGACTACCTCTCATTCTCTCTGTATGTGTGCTATTCTTCAGGACTACCGTGGGCCTACTCTTCATGCTTTACTCCCCTTTCTCTCCCTCCACTTCTGTGCTATGCCTGGAGCCAACCTGTTTATTCTGCACTATTGCTAGATGATTTTTTTTTTTAAAGCCTAAAAAAAAAAGTATATATATATATGCTTGTGTGTGTTATGGGCTGAAATGTGTCCCCCCAAATTCACACATTGAACTCCTAACCCCCAGCACCTCAGAATGTGACTGTATTTGGAGAGGGGGTCTTTAAAAGGGTGGTTAAGTCAAAATGAGGTCATTAGGGTGGGCCTTGATCCAACAGGACTGGGGTCCTTATAAGAAGAGGAGGTGAGACTCACCCAGACACACAGAGGGACCACCACGTGAGGACACAGGGAGAAGGTGGCCAGCCATGAGCCAAGCAGAGAGGCCTCAGAAGGAATCAACCTGCCAATACTTTGCTCTCAGACGTCCAGCTTCCAGAACGGTGAGGATATAGATTCCTGTCTGTGGCACTTCGTTACGGGAGCCTTAGAGAACTAGTCCGATCAACTGGTCACAGACCTTGTGACACAGGACAAAGGCCAAATTTCTTAGCTTGGTGTTCAAGACCCTTTATGTCCTTGTCTTACCCCACATTTCCAATCTGTCTCCTTCCTTCCTATTGTATCCTTCCGGGCACCCTCTCTGGGTGACTCCCAGGCTCCTCCTACCCCAGATTCCCTCCCATCCCTGCCCCTTGTCCTCAGTGCATTCTCTTCCCAGACAGCTCTCTTCTCTTCCCCCAGATGCAGATCCAAACCAAGGCCAACCCAAGCCCAAATCCTCCCAAAGCTTCAGCGATAATCCATTAACTAGGGAAGAATCATAGAGATTTATTGTGGATCATGCTGTGTTTTTTGAACTGTGCTCCCCGGGATCCCGCTCAGGGGCTACCATGTGTAATGGGGGATGCAGCAACAGAAAAGGGTCAGCCCCTCCCAGCCATCCACCAAGCAGAAAGCTGCCAGACTTTTTTCTGTGTGATTTGTTTGCCTTTCCACATGTTATTTAAAAAAAGGGTTCTGTGGTGCTGGAGAGTGCTATCGAAAATCCTATCCTGGATGGAATGACAACAAAATGTCCGAAAAAGTCATACAAAGCTGATGGTCCTTGCTCAGGAAACACTTAGGCTAAACAAAGCCCGTAACACTTTTATCTAGATTTCCTAGAACTATACTCATTGCAAGGGATAAACTCAATTATCAAAACTCATTGACTCCGAAAATGTAACTTCCATATACTACTGCCCATTCCAATTCATCAGACAAGCAGCTGTTACGTTGTTAATGTAATCATGACTTGCCTGGTTATTAATCTATTTTCTAAGTATGAAAGGATGGCTGTTTGGGTTCTCTGATACAGATGTGGACATTTGCCAGGTCACATCTAGCCGGGGGGTTTGTTGAACAATGACTTCATGAAGAACTCAATTCCTGTCCCCTTCGGCTGACCTTAGGGCTGTCTTCTCAGGCTCGCTTTTTCTCTATTGTAATCTAAAAATTAAATTTCAGTCTTTATGATTTATGCAGTGCTATTTCTTTCAGATTTTAACAGCACATCTTGTATGTTAGGGAGGTCTCAATGAGGCAAGGAGGGGGAAAGTCTGTAATTATGTCCCTCACAGAATTAAGCAAATGTCCCTCTCCGAAGTTTGGAGGACATTTCCTTGGACCTTTTTGTTTCAGAGTTCTGGCCAGAAGATTTCCCACCCGCAGGACTTAATGCTTTCTTCAACCAGCCTTTCAGTATCAAATACCAAATATCCACCTGTGAACGTACAGTGGGTGTACTGAATGCCCATGGGATAAATGAATCAGGAACGTGTGGCTAAATCTTCCCTGTAGAAATACGTAAGTTCTTCCTCATTCCCCGTCCCCCACCCCCCAACCTGCCAACACACAACCAGCTCTTGAGTCTTAGATCTCTGGGTATTTTCAGAGAGAAAGGCAAGTCCCTTGGAATCAAGGTGAGTTTATTTGTTCTGACACAGATGGATGTTCTGTTGAGACGTGAACCCTCTTCTTTCCCTCTCCTCTGCTTTTTCTCATAAAATTCCATAACTAGATTCATAAGTCAGTATCATCCATCTGATTACTCTGTTTCATCAGAGATTCCTATGTCATAGATTTCCTATGTTTCTGATCAGTTACCATGGATATGGTTTCGGTTATCAGAGTTCTCAGTAACTGCAAGCTGTACTTTGTGGGCTTCACCCACTGTAAGGACTAATCTGGGCAAAGCTCTCAGGATAAACCTTGGTTATTTGTTTGTTTTTAATCCCTTTTCATGGAAGTAGAAGAATTAGAGATCCAGGGGAAACAGTAAGGGAGGGGAACTGAAGAATTTGGCCATATGCTTGTTTATTATCCAACATTTGCATCTCATCCTCACTCAGAGCATACATTCCGAACGTGGTTGAAGCTTTGGGGACACTTCCCTTGGAGAGGGCGGAATTTGGGGACGTTTTAATCATTTCCTTCCTCTCCGGTCATGCTCGTCACACCACAGCATAATTACTTGTTTACCTGTCTGCTTCCTCCCCTCCCCCAAGGCTACACCCTGAGGTCCTTGAGAGCGCCCCCCCCCCCCCATCACCGCATCCCCAAATCCTGGCGGAGTGCCTCGGCTCCTAGTTCTGAGTATGTGTTGAATGAATGAAGGGCTCTTTTCTTGTATGTTTCTCCTCTTAGCTGAAAAGTGCAGTTAAATCTAAGATCCCTTGAGACTGGGTTCCTCTGGTTGTGAGAAAAACCTGCTGAGAGAACAGGGGAGAATAGCAAGGGGCACCTTCAAAGCTCGCAGATTTAGGGCCGCTCTGGATGCAGGGCTGCCCTCGGGCCCTCGGGAGCAGGAGTTTGTGGGTTTCATTCTGCCCATCATTCGGGGAGGCTACTTCCTCCATTCCCCGCTCTCCTGCTTCTCACCTTTCACTCAACATCTCTGCTCTATGGCTTCTGCTGTCCCCGCTTCCCGCTCACAATTTCAGTTGCACAAGACCCACTGTGGCCTCTCGGACTTCTTTTTGTGTTGGAATGTTTAAACTGCAATTTTGAACATTAACTAGTCCCCCTTCTCTTTTGCTCCCAAGTTTCTTCCTTCAAATGCCCAGAGCAACAGTCCGGTCCAACCCATCTTTCTATACAGGGCAATACGTAACCAATGGATGGCTGGTCTTCAGGTGAGGGTACCCTTGTCCCAAACAAGTATGGCTAGAGGTCATGATAGCTTTCGCCAAGCGATATGGGCAGCACTGGTGCGTCATGTGGATTTGTCTCTACAACACCCAGCATCGTGGAGCAGAAATGTGAAGCAGGGGCTGAACCTCAGCTGGGTGGGGGAGGGGCTGCTGAAGCCAATCAAGGTAACTTTACCTCCCCCATTCTTAGGTTCTCAAAGAATCCACAGCTGGGTCAGTGCACAGCCTTGTTGTGAGCCGTTGGTGGGGCCAGAACTGCATCCGTTTTTGTTTCCATCCTGAGGATGATGTCATTGCCCAAGAGGGCAGAACCCAGAGCAAGGTGGGGAAACTGAGGCAGAGCCAGCGGATTAGGTAGGTCCCGAAGCCCAAGCTTTCTCTTGACTTTTAGTCATGTGATCCGATACATTTCCTTGCTGCCGAAGCCAGTTTGCTTTGGGTGCTTGTACTTTGTGGCTGAAAGCACACGGTGGAGGGCTGAGGGGTAGGAGGTAGGGGCAGTTGGGGGAGTCTTGCGGCATGGGAGACAACGGGTCGTACATATGCCTCAAATGGTTAATTCTGAATCTCAGCGGGAGCTGGGCCACTTTCACAGGTGGCTGACCTGGGCAATCACACAGGGTCCTGTGCTTGGCTTAATGCTCTGTGGTTGCTGTCTTGAAATTCCTAAAACTTTTAAAATGGAGGTCCGCGTTTTCATCTTGCACCAGCCCCACAAATTATATAGCCAGTTCCAGGCAGGTGATACAATATATGGAAAAGCAGTTGTAAACTGTAAAGCACTATACAAAACATTCCTTTTATTATTTATAATCCTCCTGTCCTTCCTCCCAGGGACCAACACTACTGTGTGGACCCCCGATGTGCAGTCACTGGTCTTCCTGCCAGGAAACCTCCTGTTCACACAATCCAGTGGGGTGCTGCCAGAACCCAATAACCTGCATAGGCAGTAGGTGGGCTCAGACCCTCCGGGCTTCCATGGGAATATGGAGAGAAAGGTGGAGAATCATTGCTGATAGAAATTTCTTTTCCATTTCTAGGAATTTGGGGAAGCACATGGCCAAACTGAAACTGTTTAACTGCTAAACAAGCAAGCAAAGCAAACACACACACACACACACACACACACAACTAGGTTTGCTAAGATCCCCATTAAATCCACTGCCCTGTGTGCAATCTTCCTCTGCCCTTCAGTGACCTGTGTTGGACCCAGGGGCCGAACTGTTCTACCTTCATCCTTTGTGTATGCACAACGTGTGGGCCCGCATGACTCTCAGACAGAAGGAATGGCTGTCTGGCTCAGCTTTGTCCTTTCATCTTGCTGATATTGTTCCTGAGTGAGTGTTACTTTGGAGATAATTAATGTGTCCCATTTTAGTGCAAAAATATACCTTGTCTCAGGTCACATGACAAATGTAACCATAAAAAGTTTAAAATGCTATTATTTAAAATTTATTTTCTCATAAAAAATTGTTCCTGCAATGATCATAATTTGAATAACTTACTCCATAGCTATGATCCATTACGCCCTGGCCCGGGTCCAGGTTTGGTAATCCGGGAGCCGCGTGAGATCCCAGTCGGGAGTTAGGACTTCGACGACCATGGTCTCGATTAGCGAGTCGTTCCTGGGAGGCTCAGTTCTGTGTCTGCCCCATTTTGCATCCACCTGAAACTCAGGCTGCACATTATCCATTTTACACTCCTTCCTCCCCACCCCTAAAATGGCATTTCTTTGTGAAATTACTGTGGAGGTATAGAGATTTTTAAAAAGTGGACTTTACTCCTTACATAAGGAGAAGTGCATGACGCTGGCTAGAATCGTCAGGACTAATGACCCCTTTGTGCTTCAGCAGTGATTCTAAAGTCTTCGCTTTGGGGATCCCCCTCCGCCAAGATTGTCTGATCTCTGGGCATCGGAAGTGCTTGGAAGCAGGGTTCCATGGTCATCATTTAGTAATATCCTGTGGCACACTCCCCGCCTGACCCGTTTGGATCAGTGTGCACCCTCTCTGCAGGAACACCCTTCCCCTAGTGGTCAGTGGGTGCTGTACCTTCCAAACCCACAGGGGTCCTGGGCAGTGCCTACCCTGAGTAAAATTCTCACATGTGGCAGATACGAAATCATGGGCCATCGACCTCCAGTGCCAACCTGCATGGGCAAGGTCAGGATTTAGAAAACGTTCACCTTCCAAACCAGGAGAGCTCACCACACCTGAGTAGCCCACCGCCGTTAGCCTCACCCCCACCCCACCCCTGTTTGCTCCCTGGGCCAGCAGGCATCGGCATACCCGGGCACTTGTTAGAAATCAGGATCTCGGGGCGCCTGGGTGGCTCAGTTGGTTAAGCAACTGCCTTCAGCTCAGGTCATGATCCTGGAGTCCCAGGATCGAGTCCCGCATCGGGCTCCCTGCTCAGCAGGGAGTCTGCTTCTCCCTCTCCCGCTCCCCTCTCTTGTTCTCTGTCTCTAAAATAAATAAATAAAATCTTAAAAAAAAAAAAAAAAAAGAAATCAGGATCTCTGGCCTTACTCAGACCTGCTGAATCAGACGCTGCATTTTAACCAGCTCCCCCGGCGAACACGTGCACATTCAAGTTGGAGAGGCACGGGTCTCGAGGGCCAGACCCCATTTGGGCTGCCTCCTCACACACCTATGTCTCCTTCTCTCCCACCCCCTCTTGCAGCTGTCTGGGGCTTTGACTCCAGCAGCTTGAAGGAAGCATCAGGGAAATGTCTCTGTTGCTCTTTCTGTCTTAGCTTCTGGGAGTTGGCAAACAGCAAAGGCACCGCCTGGCAGGGCTCGGCGAGCCCTGCAGCTGGGTGGGAGCGGGGACTGTGGCCGGCCAGCCTGGGGGCCCTGCCGGTCCTCCTGTGCCTCCTCTCTCCTGGGCAGTGGTTCTGGACAGCTGGCTAAGGCAGCGCTGGGCGCCTGGTCCCTCCTCTGGTGCCCCAGCCTCTCAAGAGCCGAGGAGAAGGTGTGAAATCACTTTGACCTTGGCGTCTAGTCTGATCCCTCTCCCTCTGAAAGTGCTTCTACATGTTAGCCTGGTACGTTCTGAGCGCTGTGGAGTTTTGGCAGAGCGTCCGATAAGTATTTTTAGTTCCTTCCTCCTTAATGTTTGCCAGAAAACCACAGTCATTACTCATGAGCAGGGCAAATTTCCTTCCTCCCGGTCTCCAGAAGAGTGTGGGTCTGCCCGCAGATGCCCCCTGAGGGTCCCCTGCCCTGGCTTTGGAGTTGCCTCTGGAATCAGCATGAAGCCAAACACCCAGCACAAAGCATAACGCCGTGTCATTTTTTAACAGAACGAGCCCCAACTTCAAAAAAAATGTATTTTTAAAAATTGTAGTAAATATATATAACAGAAAAAGTACCATTTTAACCATCTGAAGTGCATACAGTTCGTTAGCATTAAGTAATTCACAGTGTTGTGCATCCATCACTATCCTCCGTCTCCAGAACTTCATCTTCCCAAACGGAAACTCTGTCCTTACGAAACGCTCACTCCGCATCCCCGTCCCCCAGCCCCAGGCTCCCACCCTTCTCTCCGTCTCTGTGAGTCTGACTCCCCTAGGACCTCACAGAGATGAATCACACGGTATTTGTCCTCTTTTGATGGGCACACTCCAGTGAGCATAATATTTTCAAGGCTCATCCACGTCTAGTGTCCTAAGCTTTTAAATAAATCACTCCTGTAATAAGAGTAATGCTAAATTAAAGCACATCTACATTTTTTGTTTTAAGCCAGTAGTTTCTGATTAGCCCTAGCGTATGTTTGCTAAGACAGGGCAGCTCTGCTTTCAAAAAAGGGATAGCAAACTAGGAGGATACCGAGCATAGACCACCCCTCGGCTCCTTCGTGGGCATGGTCTGGGGAAAGCTGCCTTGGCCCCATCAAAGTCTACAGGATTAGGGTTTAGATCTTTCCACAAATGCCAAGACGCCAGTTACCTCTGCCAAGGGGAAAGTGCCTGCATCCTCAGCATCTTCAATTCTGGTTCCCTGTGTGGATCTTATTTTTAATGGCAGTACCTTCTAGACCACAAGGGACAAGTCTCCCTCAGAAAAACCTCACCATTGGTGGAGGGATAATGGCCCTAAGGATCTAGTTCAGTAAACACAGGATTCTTTTGTGATGCACTTTCCAAATGAAGCTCACACTTTGGGATTAATTAAACTCTTTTCTAGCAGCCTGCCAGTGTAACCTTTCTTTTATGCTTCTTAGGGGGCACACGATGTAAAAAGTCAAATCTATTATGTTCATGACTTGGAGGGAAAGATCTGGGACAAAATTACCTTACACACTGTTGTGTTTTTTTTTTTTTTTTCTTTTCCTGAGTGTTGGATCAAATGGAGAGCTCTCTGAGCTGTGTGCCTGCTAAACAATAGATTTGACCCAGAAGAGTGATTTAGAATTAAAGTCATACAGACTGCTGGTGCCAGTGTGAACCCCTGATTTCTTGGCTCACTTGGGGGGATGTTCAAGAGGCACACAAAAGTTGAGTGCTGGCTGCTTAAACCATAGCCAAGTTCTTGTTCCAATCTTGCAGCGATTTTGATGCATAACATTTAATTAATTTTACAGTTAATTCTTTTCACTGTTCCTTTTTTGACTGTCACTCTGATCTCTCAGCTGGTTGGGAAAAGTCTGTGTCAGTCATTACCCTTGCTGGAGCCCAGACAGGGTCATCTGGCCACAGCAGCAGGCACGCAGCCGAGACAAGATTTCAGCACGAGGACAGTTTCCTGGAAGAAGCTTGGTCGAGAAGCTCCATCTCTGTGTCCCATGAGTACCTCTCAGAGCTTCCCTTTCCCTGGCCTCAACCTCCAGGAGCTTTGAAAAAATGCTTGCATTTTTAAGATCTCCCCCACCCCCCATGTCAAAATAACACACACACACACACACACACAGCAACAAATAAGTAGAAAAGAGATAATGTTGAAAAGCAACTTTCTCCCCCGATACCCCCCAGCCCTCCCCTCAAAGTGACTTTATCTGTTCCTTGTTTTAATTCTTCCAGAATTGGCCCGTGCTGCTCTAGGATTATACCTCTGCTCTTGGCTTTGTCAATTTTGGGCACTTACCTTTTGACTCCTAACTAGAAAGATAAGGCTTTAGCTCATCCAACTCCATCCTTTCCCCTTTGCCCTTTTCTGTCCTTTATGTTTATAACTGCTTTCTTGAGCCAGCACGCACATACCATAAAATTGACCTTGTTCAATTGTACAGTTCAGTGGTTCCTTAGCGTGTTCACAAAGTTGTGCAACCATGTCTAAAGCCAGCACGTTTTGTATTTTGTCCCCCTCTAAGAAACCCTGTCTCCATCATCAGTCAGCCCTTCATTCTTCCCTCCTCCCAACCCCGGCAACTACTCATTCTCCACATCCTCACCAACACAAGATATCTGTCTGTCTTTTTTTCTCATGGTCCTCCTAGTGGATGTGAAGTGGTTTGTGACTGTGGTTTTGACTTGCATTTTCCCTAATTACTAATGATTTTGAGCATCTTTTTATGAGCTTACTGGCCATTCATAGATCTTCTCTGGAGTAACGTCTACGCAGGTCTTTTGTCTTTTTAAATTGGATTGCTTGTTTATTGTTGGGGTGTCAGAATTCCTTACGTATTTTGAATACTAGATCGTTATCCTATACGTGATTTGCAAATATATACATATGTATTTTCTACCAATTTATGGGTTGTCTTTTCGCTTTCTTGATGGTGTCCTTTGAATCACAAATATTTTAAATTTTGACCAAGACCAATTCATCTATTTTTTCTTTTGCTGTTCGTGCTTTCAGTGTTATATCTAAGAAATCATTGCCTAATCCAAGGTCATGAAGATGTACTCCTGTGCTTTCTTCTAAGATTTTTATAGTTTCAGCTCTCACATTTAGGTCTCTGGGGGATTATGTTGAATCTGTGGGCCAGTTTGGGGAGCTGCTATCTTAACGATGTTGAATCTTCCAGCCCATAAACATGGAGTCCACTAATTTAAGTCTTCCTTAATTTCTTTCAATAATATTTTGTGGCTTTCAGTTTTTGATGCAGTTGTAAGTGGAATTGTTTTCTTAATTTCATTTTCAGATTGTTGTTAGTGTACAAAAATATAATTGATTTTTATATATTGATTTTGTATCCTGCAGCCTTGTTGATCTTGTTTATTGGTTCTAATAGTGTGTGTGTGTATACCTTAGGATTTTCTATATATAAGAGCACATCATTTGTGAATAGTTTTACTTCCGTTTTCCCAGTCTAGATACTCTTTTTTTTGGCTGAATTGCATTGGCTAGAACTTCCAGTTAAGTGGTGAGATTGGCCATCCTTGTCTTATCCTTGATCATAGGGGTAAGTATTCAGTCTTTCACTATGAAGTGTGCTGTTAACTGTGGGCTTTCCATAGATGCCTTCATCAGGTTGAGGAAGTTCCCTTCTATTCCTTGTTTGTTAAGTGCTGTTAAGTGAAGGAGTGGTGGTTTTGGTCAAATGCTTCTTCTGTGTCTATTGAGGTGATTATGTCCCTTTGTCCTTTATTCTATTAAGATGGTGGATTTTCACAGGTTAAACCAACACTGCATTTCAGGGAGAAATGCCACGTGGTCATATAATTCTTTTTATATGTTGCTGGATTTTATTTGCTAATATTTTGTTGAGGATTTTTGCATCTGTCTTCAAAAAGGATATTGGTATGTGATTTTTTTGGGTGATGTGTTTATCCAGTTTTGGTATTGGGGAATGCCAGCCTCATAGAATGAGTTGGGAAGTGTTCCCTCTTGCTTTATTTTCGGGAGGAGTTTGTGAAGGATTGGTATTAATTCTTGTTCAAACATTTGGTAGAACTCACCAGTGAAGCCATCTAGGCCTGGGCTTTTGTGTGGGAGGGTGGGTAGGTGGGGGAGTTTTTGATTACTAATTCAGTCTCTTGTAGGTCTATTCATATTTTCTATTTCCTTTTTTTTTTTTTTAAGAAAGAGAGGGAGAGAGCGCATGCATGTGTTCATGAGCAAGCAGGCGGGGAAGGGCAGAGGGAGAGGGAGAGAGAGTCCAAAGCAGGTTCCACACCCAGCGCAGAGCCTGATGCAGGGCTCTATCCCATGATCCTGAGATCATGACCTGAGCTGAAATCAAGAATTGGATGCCTAACCCATGAGTCACCCAGGTGCCCCATATTTTCTATTTCTCGAGTCCCTTCTTGAGTTTTCCCTGTTTTCTTAATGTTTGATATTTACATTATTATATTAAACCTTCTAAAAGTCATTTTCTTAACTTTAAATAATGGGCTTATGTCTTGATTTCTTGTACATCTACTGTCCACAATCTCACTTGATCCTCTACTTTGTCAGATAAGGATATTTATACCCATTCTTTTCTCCCTCCTTCCTTGTTATATCCATTAGCTTTCACAATAACAGGGTAATATTTGCATTCTGACAACACAACCAAATCTTGGGGGCTATGTCTACAGTGTGAATTGGGAAGTTAAAAAACCAATGAATGGCTTTACGTCATGATGACATCCTCAGGAGTGTTTGATGCCAAGAGTGAACTCTGTGTCATCTTTCCAAATATTAAAAAAATTATTATTATATTCCATTGATTGCTTAAAATTATGACACATTTTGTTTGCTTCTTTGGACCATTCTTTCTTTTCTCTTTTTTAAAAGATTTTATTTATTTATTTATTAAGATTGTATTTATTTATTTGACAGAGAGAGACACAGCGAGAGAGGGCACACAAGCAGGGGGAGGGGGAGAGGGAGAAGCAGGCTTCCCGCAGAGCAGGGAGCCCGAAGTGGGGCTCGATCCCAGGACCCTGGGACCATGACCTGAGCCGAAGGCAGATGCCCAATGGACTGAGCCACCCAGTCACCCCGACCATTATCTCTTGTATACTTTCTGTTGTTTTTCCTCCAAGGTCTAGTTGCCTTTCTTCCCTTCCCTTACCTTCCCTCCTTCCCTTCCCTCCTTCCCTTTCTTTCTTTCTTTCTTTCTTTTTTCTTTCTTTCTTTCTTTCTTTTCTTTCTTTCTTTCTTTCTTTCTTTCTTTTCTTTCTTTCTTTCTTTCTTTCTTTCTTTCTTTCTTTCTTTCTTTCTTTTCTTTCTTTCTTTCTTTCTTTCTTTCTTTCTTTCTTTCTTTCTTTCTTTCTTTCTTTCCTTCCTTCCTTCCTTCCTTCCTTCCTTCCTTCCTTCCTTCCTTCCTTCCTTCCTTCTTTCTTTCTTTCTTTCTTTCTTTCTTTCTTTCTTTCTTTCTTTCTTTCTTTCTTTCTTTCTTTCTTTCTTTCTTTCTTTCCTGTGACTTGCCTTAATCCTATTCTCAATTCCTTTTCAAGCTCTCATTTATTCCATTTATTTTCACGGGAGATCTTCTTCCTGGAGCTGCTCCTGCTCCAAACTAGATGGTTGCTCGCAGGATTCCCAGCAGCTTTTGAAAGCAGTTTTCTGCTCCAGGTCTAACCACTTGAGCCTCCTGCTCTTTGCCAATAATGTTGGCTCCTCCAATCTCTGGCTCTTCCCTCCTTCCTAGTGAAACCCTTTCTAAATCATTTCTCCTTCTGCTTTTTCTTCCTGTCACCACAGAACTTTGCTTTCACTTGGTTTTCCTGTCTCTAAAACAAAAAGTCGAAATCTTTCTATAATATAACTTCAGCAGAATTTAGAAGAAGGAAATGAGCACATATTGAAAATCTGCCTCAGAATGCCCAGGGGAAAGAGGTGTGACACAAAATCAAGGAATTGATTTCATTGTTAATTTCTTGTGACTTTTCCCAGCTTTTGACTAATTATCCATCCTGCAGGCTAGATTAATTTTTGAATTTAATATCATTGTATAGCATTCAATCAGAAAAAGGGATAATCAAGGTTAAAATTGTTATACAATTAAGTCATAGGTTTCCTGTCCTCCTAAACTGGAAATATAAAAATTTGCTTCCTTAACATTAAAATTAAGCCAAATATTGATAAGTCTATCAGCAAGTTTTTGAGGAAGATAATTTAATGCATGATCCTTGTCGAGTACTTATTAAACATAAGACTGCCTACTTTAGTGGGCAGAATTTGTATTTGAATCAGGTGCTTCACTGGAAATTTTTTGGTTAACTTCAACACATTTTTTATTATTTATTATTATTTTTTAAATTTTTAAAGATTTTATTTATTTATCTGAGAGAGAGAATGGGAGACAGAGAGCATGAGAGGGGAAGGGTCAGAGGGAGAAGCAGACCGCCCGCTGAGCCAGGGAGTCCGATGTGGGACTCGATCCCGGGACTCCAGAATCATGACCTGAGCCAAAGGCAGTTGCTTAACCAACTGAGCCACCCAGGCGCCCCCAACACATTTTTTAAAAGGAAAAGCAAATTGGATGTGCAAATCTTCTTTGTAAGAAGCAGAAAAATCATTTTATTATGAGCAGTAAATCAAGAAATCAAGCTTTTAGGGGTAGGCTGAGTGGATGCTCTGATTATGACAGATCTCACAGTATCTCATGTCATATTATAAAGCACATGGCAGTGATTCAAGTTTTAAAATTTGCATGAAAAATTCAATCCAGAAAGAAATTAGGGTAAATTGGAGAATGTCAAAATCATATAAAAATGAAGATGTTTGACCTCAAATGTGACTTTTAAGATTTTTAAGAAGTATTTTTGCCTTCATCAATGCAAACCTTTGGGCAAATGTTAGATCAGATGTGCAAGTAATATAAGAAAAATTGCCAACTCATAAAACGTTTTCCTTGTCTGCCAATCCCTCCATGTGGTAAATAAGGAAGAAAACCTTATCTTTTGCCACCTTCCCACCAAAATAGTTAAAAGTTCTAGGCAGGTTGGCTAGTAGCTGTTTGTGAAGCTGACTTAAACAGATGCCATCCCAAAGATAATGCGTATCACTTAGAACTTGGAATCGACACATCATAGGTTTCCCCCTTAATTTATAGTGCAATAAAAGCAGTCATAAATGTAGGTGCACTCCACCCTTGCAAAGAGTTACCATTTTTACGATTTTGACAAGTTCACACTCCTGGTTTTACCCTCACACTGTCCTAGGTTCAAGTATTTAATATTTAACAATCTGTATTCTATAAATAATAGATGTGCCTGTCTTCACAACTGAATATCAGCCGCAGATTTTACTGTTGACAAGAGTGATAATGTTCTTTCACCTTCTTAACATTTTATGTTACTGTTAATTTTCCCTCTGTGGCAGAGAGTCGAGGGAGGGGTTTGGGTCATTCTGGAGGAAAATGAGCAGTTATAATCCAATTGGAACTGAGCACCGGGAGAAGCTTGGGTAACTCTAGGACCACCGCAGTGGTTTGAGGTCACAGGCTCGTGCATGGAACTCATGGAACCGGGAAGCACCCCAGCCTTCATCCACCACCTTCCCATTATAGGGAGGCAACCTAGAGTTTCATGCAACACATACTGGGCTCAAGCCTCCTAAGTGCAAAGAAGATTCTGCAGGACGGTTGTTGGTGAAGGAATTTGGTCAAGGTCCTATGGCTAATATTGGGAGAGTGGATGAAATTCAATATTCAGTTCAATAAATGGTTGGAAACTATTAGGAAACAAAGTCCTGACTCCCCAAAAGTTTAGATCATAAGATTTCCCCTGCTGAAAATCCTACCAATGGACTTCTACTACTTTATAATAAAATCCAAACTCCTCATCAGGGGGCCAACAAGTACCCTTGAGTTCCAGCTCCTTCCTTCCCTGTCTGGTGTTCATATCAGCTTCTCAGACCAAGCTCATTCTGTCCCCAGGGCCATTGTACAGGCTATTCTTGTGCTTGGTCTGCATTTCCTCCAGAGAGTCCCAGCTCCAGCCAGAACAGCGCCCGCACCCACGGTCCTGCACACCTGCTGAGGCATACCCTGTCCCATTTTTCTGCTTCGTGCTTTCAGAGCACCTGTCACATTTCACACCGCCCTTGTTTGTTTTCTCTCTGGTTGTCCATCCTCTGCTCTGTAAGGGCAGGACATTGTCTCTATCCTCTCCAACCATATCATCAGGGCCTGAGCTGGTACAGAAACACAGATATTTGTGGGGTCACTGAGTGGATACAGAGAGGGGCAAACGTTCTGAAAGAAATCACGATGCTATGGGATGGTGAAGCCCATCTGGCCGTGGTCAACCCTCTCCTGCAAAGTTGCCCTGATGTCCTCCGTGGAGGCAATCTCTCCTTTATTCTCCCCAGCACTTAGTGTGACATTTCTTGGAATACTCATAACCAATACTTGGTTACTTTGATGGTTAATTTTATGTGCCAACTTGACTGGGCCAGGGGATGCCCAGATTAAACACTATTTCTGGTTGTGCCTGTGTGTGTGTGTGGTGGGGTATTTCCGAGTGACAAGAGCATTCAAACGGGCGGACTCAGTAATGTAGGTTCATTTCCCAGTGTGGGTGGGTGCCATCGTTCACGGAGGGCTGGCATAAAATCAAAGGCAGAGGAAGGGGGAATTTGCCCCTTTTGACTTCCTGCCTGCCTGCTTCAGTTGGGACATCTTACCTCATCTTTCCCATTCCTTGCACTGGCTGGGATTTAAATCATCAGATGCCTGGTTCTCAGGCCTTTGGACTCAGCCTGAATTACACCGCTGGCTTTCCTGGGTCACCAGCTTGTGGACAGCAGATCATGGGACTTCTCACTTTCCATAATCACTTGAGCCAATTCCTATAATGAATCTCTCTCTCTCTCTCTCACACACACACACATACACACACAATCCTTTCTCTCTCTCTCTTCCTCTCCCTCTCTCTCTCTATATATATCTCCTGCTGGTTCTGTTTCTCTGGAGAACCCTAATACAGTTACCCTTCAATCTCCCTCTCTGGAGGGCAGCTTGGAGCTCCTTCCCTAATTCTAATGGCCCACAGAATCCTTGGAGTTTCTGGGATGCCAGTGAATGAATAAAGGACAGCTAAATGCATGGAGTTGAGCGTTTGGAATTTGTGGAAAGCATTTCTCCTCACGAATCATGAGTGTATCTTTGGTGACTCTAGTGTGAGCTACCCTTTACTCAAAGGTTACCATATATGAGCCTGTTCTGCCTCTTTGCTTTCCAAACCCAGAAGGAAGGCAGGCTGGTTCTCCTAGTTTAACATGGTGGGCTAAATAGGCTTTGTAAACACCAATAGGAAATAACATTGACAAAATAAATAAACAAAATGTGTCTGAAAGTCTCCATTTGAGTCTTAGGGCTTGCTTCCTAAATTCCTACAACTTCAAACGGGGGTTCTACAGTTTAGAATGAGGATGACTGGCTGGACAGAGACCTACCGCAGATCTGTAAACAGTAGAGAGCAAATAGCAACCATTGTGTCTTCTGTTTCTATGAAATACCTTGCATTTAAAAAAAAAAGATTTTTGAGTAATCTCTACACCCAACATGGGGCTCGAACTCACAACCCCGAGGTCAAGAATTGCACGCTCCACCAACTGAGCCAGCCAGACGCCCCTGGAATACCTTGCATTTTCAAAATACCTTTTACGGGTATTCTCTGACACTGACAGCTCATGGGATGCGACAGTAGGTATCATGCACGTTTTCAGGCTAGGAAACCAAAGCTCACAGAAGCCACGTGACTTGCCCAGAGCTGCTGTGTCGCTTTGGCTGAGGCCATTGGTCCGGCGCCTTTTGCAGATACTCCCAAATTGCAAAGCAGCGCTGGGAACAGCGAGGGAAGCTGAGGACTTCTCTCCATACACAGTACTGATGGCCAAATAAGAGTTTGGAAGCAAACTCCCTTGAATTTTCTCTCCATTTCCTTTCCCGTCTTACACATTTACTGCTAACTATGTGATGATTTGAAGAATTGTGCTGGGTTCTGGCTCCAGCCTGTCTTGTTCAATAATCCTCTGTAGGATTTCATTGTGTCTTTGGGGAGGCCTGGGTGCAAACTGAGGAGGTGCTTGCTGCCAGGTCCTGCACATGCCGGCGGGGGGATGCCTCTCTTGCCTCCCCCTCATCTTGGGGCTGGCATTGGGTGCCCGTACAGCTCGCTGTTGGGGGCATGCTGGGAGGGGCAGTGTTGTGTCCAGCTGAGCATCGTCATTCTAGGCTCTGGGTGGCTCATCGACATTGCCCCTTGGCATGGGCAGATTTCCCTTTCTATTGAAGCTCTAGCCACCCTTCCCCACCCTGTGTCCAGGTGCAGCCTCAGCTTGCCCCTCGATGAGGGAGAGCTCTGACAGAGGCCTTTCCTCCCTCCTCCCAGAGCCTGTCATAATTCGGGACAATTTTTACCCAGAGAAAGTAGCCTCTGAGGAATGGCATGGGAAATGAGGGAATTTTTTCCTTGCCTTTGACACAGACTCTCTGAGTGCACTGGGGCAGGCAGACTCTCTTTCCCATGCAGGGTTTCCAGCTCTGGAAGGCGAGGAATAGTCTGGTGACTTGTCTCATCAGGCCGATAAGAAAGATATTATATGCCAAATCCATGCTGACTCAGCACTGACGGCTCATCTGAAATTCCTGGCGTAGGTGTTTTCCTTCAAAATCCAAGAACGTATCAGTAAATGGCAAGACAGTCACGTTCGATGGATGGGCCACCAGACTGTGGGGCTGTAAGGAGGGATAGGGAACTCCCTGTGGTTTTGAACCCCGTATTTGGTAAGCTTGGCAGTGTCTCATCGAGCGTACAGCTGGACGGCTGCAAGGACTCAAACTTTGATTACAACGGAGAAAAAGGACTGAGTTTGTCTGCATTTCAAACTGGAAGGTAGGCTAGCTTAGCAGGGTTTCCCCTCTACTCTGTTTAGAAAGAGTGATACATGAGAAGATGCTAGCCAAAAGAACAGTTGGTTTTATCCTGATCACACAAACATTGAAAAAGTGAGCCTCATGTTTGACTAGTGTTTAACAAACAACATCACTTGGCATTTGTACCACTGTTTTCCTCTGCAGAGAAACTTCGTAACCAGCACAAGGGGGGAAAGGTCTCAATATTGCCATTCTTACCGTGAGAAAGGGTGTAAGTCATCTGGTTGTGTTAGGCGTGCCAGAGCCACTGGACATATATGTGTGTAAGTGGTTGAGTGCCCACGACAAAATGCCTGGATGTGGTCCCCTATGCTTACATGTGTGCATCTTAAATAAGCAGAGACAATCTATAAATAAAGAAAACTCCGGAGAGGGAACCTAGAAGATAAAGGCATAAAGAAATGTCCCTTCCTATTCCAACTTTCCAGTGTCTACCCCCCCTGAAGGCAGGGATTGGTGGTGGTGGGGTGGGGGTGGGGGTTGCTGATCGTTTGGACAGCGCTTTGCAAGCGTAAGCGTTGGTGCCCATCAGAATCACCTGGGGGATGTGTTAAGACACAGAGCTCTGGGCTCCTCTTCTCTAGGATTTCCTGACTCAGTGGGTCTGGAATAGCACCCCAGGATCTGCATTTCTCACAGTTTCCCAGAAAATGCTGAACGCGGCTAATTCAGGGACCCCACCTTGAGGACCACTGATCCAGCGGCGTGTCCCACCAGAAAAGGGGTGGGTGCATTACTCACTGAGGGACACTCCCTCTTCTGACCCATTTGACTTCTCAGTACACTGAAGGTAGACAGGTATTTACAGAACTGTCCACATTTAACAAAGAAAAACTGAAATCAGTCCCTTACTCATCTGACATGTAAGCCACATCGACATTGACTCTGATAATCAGGAAATGATAGGGCTCTGTTTTGGCTGCATTCTGGTTCTCTAAGAAAAGGGACAGGCTACAAATTATTAACATTTTATTCTTAACTTAATTATTAAGATTTTATTCTTAAATTATTAACATTTGTAACAGATTCATTTTCTACCTACCAGTGGCAGAATAGGTGGAAAGTAAACTCTGGATTCTGAGCTTTGTGACATCGTAGAGAAACTCCAAGTTCACATCTCCCGGGTGGAGCCGTTAGGACGGTGCTGGGAAGGAGCTAGCTCACCCAGGGAGAGGACTGGACCAGAGGATGAGGCAGCCATCCAGGGGTGAGCTTAATCCTCCCCCGCAAACACACTTCCCCTGCTTGGAATCGTTCTTGACTCTTCTTTCTCTTGCACTCCACATGCAATCTGTCAGCAGCTCCTGACGGCTCTGCCTTCAAGATTGATCTGGTGCAACCCACCATCACCTCTTGCATGATTGTGCAGTTGCTTTGTAACTGGTCTTCCTGCTTTTTTGCTCTTGTTACCCACCCCCAACTGTCTATTCTCCATACTGTGGCCAGATTGATGACCCCAGTTCTTACGTCACATCACAGCACTCCTATCCCCGTTGGTGGCTTCCCCTTGCACTCAGAACAAGAGCCAAAGTCTCTATGTTGTTAGCAAAGCCTCACCATCAGATCTGATTGCTCACTTCTTTAAACTCTGAGCACATCTCCCACTGTGCTCTCCTGTGCTCACTCAGATACAGAAGTTTACCATCTTGTTCTTTCTCCAATCCACAAGAGAAGTGTTTGCCTCAGGGCCTTTGCACCGACTCTCCCTCCTGCCTGGGATGCTCTTCCCCCAGAGGCCCACAGGGCTCTCCCTCACCTGCTTCGATCCTTGCTCAAGTATCACCTGAGGCTTGCTTTCCCTGATTGCCCTTTTGGAAATTGTAATTCCATTTCTCACTCTTGCTCCCTCTTTTCCCCATTTCTGGACTTTTTTTTCCCTCATAGCTCTTACCACTATCTCAAATATGTACTTAACTTTTAAACTTTATTATCCATCTCCCACTGCAAGAATGTTAAAATCCACAAGCAGGAATGCCCTTCTGTTTTGCTTACAGGGCCTGCCAGGTAGCAGGTGCTAATAAACAATGTGTTGAATGAACTCTGATGTCAAGCGTAAGGGGAGGTGGAGCATGGCGTGAGGGCACTGGGAAGACCACACACTGGGAGAGGAGAGGAGGACAGAAGGTAAGGTCTGTGAAGGGGAGCTGGTAGAAAATGCACTCACCTCATTGATTTCAGTGAACAAGAAGCTGCACCTGGGCTCTGAGAACCTAGGAAGCATGTGAACTAAGTAATGTCCTCTGATGGTTTTCCCCCTCTCTGTATTTTCTCGTTTTCCTTCCCCTTCTTCAGGTAGGTAGCTGGCTCTGCATTTCATTGTCTCTGACAAGCTCTGGGACTGGCAGATTGTGGGGGTAGCTGTAAGATGCTGGCCCTTGTTTCCAAAGACCTAAACCCAGAAGAAATTGAAGAACATTCACAAGGGAAGAGAAAGGGAGGAGCAGGGTGGCTTGGAAGAAGCCAGTGGGTCCCTTGGACTGGGCATGGGGTGCCTCCTCCTCCTACCTCAGCACTAGCAATGATCCTAGAGCCCAGGCCTGGCTAAGGGAGCAGAAAATTCCAGAGATGGCTGAGAATGTGCTCCCCACTCCTTAGCTGCTACCCCACCTTTCTCCCACCTTCTAGAGGCACCTTGTCAGTTTTCATGTCTTCATGCCCTTCAGTCTTGCCCTACCCACACCCACTCTCTTTTGGCTTCTGCCCTTTTGCCTTCATCAAAATCCCTGGTAACTTCTAGGTTGGATTGACATCCATTCTGTAACCTGATGCTTTGATGATGGTGGTATGATATACTCAACCTACAATCTACCATTTTAACCATACCGTTCAGCGGCAGGAAGTCAGTTCCCACCGCTGTGCAGCCGTCACCACCGTCCACCTCCAGGACTTGTTCATGCTGCCCAACTGAAACTCTGCCCCCGTTAAACACGAACGCCCCGTTCTCTCCTGCAGGCCCCTACCACCTCCATTACACTTTCCGTCCCTGTGAGGATGACTACTCTAGGGGCTTCATGTAAGTGGAATCATACAGTACTTGCTGTCTTGTGACTTAGAGTCTTGTCTTCAAGATTCATCCCTGTCGCACACGGTCAGAATCTCATTCCTTTGTAGAGCCGAGCAACATTCCTTTGTGTGAATACCGTATTTGTTTATCCGTCTACCCACATTTGGGTCGCCTTTACCTTTCGGCTACTGTGAATAACGTTGCTACAAACATGCGTGTACAAAGATCTGTTTGAGTCTCTGCCTTCAGGTCTTTGGGGTGTAGACTGGGGAGTGGGATTGCTGGATCATATGGTCGTTCTATGTTTAACTGTTTGAAGAATCGCCGTACTATTTCCTCAGCAGCTGCACCCTTTTGCACTCCCACCAGCCGTGCAGAGGGCTCCAGCTTCTCTACACCCTCCCAACACTTGTTATTCTGGTTTGTTCTTTTCTTTGGATGATGGTCATCCTAGTGAATGTGAAATGGTTCTAACTGGACTTTTCTGTGCCATTTGACTCTATGGACACTTCCTTCTCAAAACCCACTTCCTTCATTTCCTCTATGCTTTCCAGGTTTTCTTTTCTGCTTCTCTGGTTGTCCTTTTTCTCAGTCTCCAATCCAATCACCTCATCAATATTAGCACTGCCCAAGGCTGCACCTGAAGTCTCCCACTACTTATATTCACGTACTCCATATATTTGTTACTCTATATACTCATATACTCCATATAACTCGTGTAGTCCATATACTCACATACTTCATATAACTCATATACTCCATATACTCACTTACTCCATACAACTCATATACTCCATAAATTCATATAGTCCATATACTCCTACAATCCATAAACTCATATAGTCCATATAAATCACATGGTCCATATAACTCATATAGTCTGTATAACTCATATAGTCCATATATTCATACACTCCATATACTCGTATACTCTATATAACTCATACACTCCATATAACTCATATAATCCATATACTCATATACTCCACATAACTCATATATAGTCCATACAATACATATAGTCCATATACTCATATAGTCCGTATAACTCCTATAGTCCAGATAACTCATGTGCTCAATATAATTCATATAGTCCATACACTCATACAGTCCATATACTCATATAGTCTGTATAACTCTTATAGTCCGTATAACTCATAGTTTGTATAACTCATATAGTCCATATACTCATACACTCCATAAACTCATATACTCCATATAACTCATATACACCATGTAATGCATATGACTATCATTTGAATAATGATAATAAATTAATTTTAAATTCAAGACTGTGGCTTTTAAAAACAATGCCTTTTAAAAATAGGTACTCCATACGTTTAAGAAAATGAGGTAAGGGCACCTGGGCAGCTCAGTTGGTTAGGCGCCCGACTCTTGGTTTTGGCTCAGGTGATGATCTCATGGATCATAGGACTGAGGCCCACGTCCGGCTCTGCACTCAGTGGGGAGTCTGCTTGAGGGGTCTGTTCTCTCCCTCTGCCCCTCTCCTCACTCATGCTCTCTCTCTCAAACACACATAAATAAATAAATCTTTAAAAATCGGTTGATACAGAAAGGTTTTGGTGTGAGGTCTCCTTCCCATCCCTGTCTCCCAGTTCCCCAGGTCTTTATCTTGGAGGTAAGCCCTGTTATGGGTTTCCCTGTATTGCTCCCAAGTATGCTTGGCATTCACAAGCATTTATAAATACCCACATGCCCCCTGCTTTTTTCAAACAAGTGGTAACACCTTGTTCTGCACCTGCATTTTTTCACTTTGTAATATATCTTGGCAATTGTTCCATATCAGTACCTGGTGAGCAGCCTCATACATCTTCGTGGCATAACCAGCATTGCTTCAACTTCCTACCCAAGTCCCTGGGATGCAGAAACATAGGCTGCAGCAAGGACACATTTTATTTGAAATCTTCGGTTTTATTTGCATTTCATGCCAATTTTTTGTTCTGCTTCCTAATGCATCTGTGCTTATTTTAATATAACGATCATATTTTAAAAGTGATGCTCTATAAGGATGGACTTTGTTTATTCTGAGATTTTATATACCTTGTCGGGCACATGTACCCGGTTGGACACATAAACGTGACATCATGAGATCGTCACAGTGACCTTGTGAGGCAGGCAGGGCAGGGACGATTAAGCCCCTTCTGAGGGTGAGGTGGCCCTCAGCAATGTCAAGTGAGCTGCCTCGGGCAACAGTTTGTGGGGGCACAGCCAGGAGGGCACCAGCAGCTGATAACATGTCAACTGCTTCTCAGGATACAGAGGAAAGAGGATAGAAAACAAGGATCGAAAAAACAAAGTGCAGCAGGGTTTACATGGGAGAGATACTTGCATAACGCGTTTTGCTGAGCGTGGAATGAAAGACCTGGAAAATAGAGCCCTAGCCAATAGGGCAGGAAATGAGACCAGTGCTCTTTTATTTTAAGAAGCCCCAAAGTACTGAGCTTTAGTGTGAGAATAGTCAGGACCGGTTATGGACTGAATTGTGTGCCCACCAAATTTGTATGTTGAAGTCTTACCCCCCTGCCCCGGTACTCCAGAGTGTGACTGTAGTTGGAGATGGGGCCTTGGAAGAAGTGGTTAAGTTAAAATGCGGTCATTAGGATGGGTCCGAATCGAATATGACTGGCGTCCTTCCAAGAAGAGGAAATTTGGACTCGAAGAGAGAGAGACATCAGGAGTGCTGGTGTGCCGAGGAAAGACCATGTGAGGACAGCGGGAGGATGGCCATCCACGACCCAAAGAGAGAAGCCTCAGGAGAAACCGAACCTGCCGACGTCGTGCTCTGTGACTTCCAGCCTCCCGAACTGTGAGGAAATAAATTTCTGTTGTTTAAGCTCCCCCATCTGCGGCACTTTGTTATGGCTGCTTGAGCAGATTAGCCCAGGATCTGGCCAAGGGCTGTTTTTAATTCCTCTCCATGTGAATTTCCTACCCCCCTAAACAATGTGGTTCCTTTGGATGAGGCTGGGCTGAGCATTCATTCATCCATTCAGTATTTATTGCACCTGACCCGTGCCCGGGCCAGTCTGGGCATGAGGCACGCAGCACTGGCCGCCGCGGCCAAGCCCCCATTATCCGGGAGCTCCCATCTCCTCTCCCATCTCCTCTCCCATCTCCAAAATGACCCTCGCTTCCAGCTTCCTACCCAGGTGAGCTACTGCAAACATCTACCAGGGACAAAGGGGAGAGGGGTGACATAAAAAGTAAATTTAATGACCCAGATCATGATTTATAGGCGGATCCAAATGTTTGTTTGTTCTTGCTTTTTCACAGAAGTTTCTCTTGTCAATGGCCTGCTGAACATGGGTGTGCAAGACAGAGTAGCTGAGGTGGATTATGGTTATGCCTCGTCTCATTATGAAAGTCGTTCAAAGCGCCCAGCTCAGCCAATTTGGAGGCCGGCGGGTTCTGACAACGCTCAGAGCTAGTAATTTCCTTGCGTGTGTTTGTGTGTGTCCAGAAACCACCCAGGTTCAGAGAAGAGCTAGGATCCTCCCAGCACTGGTGAGGATCGCTTCCCCTCTTGGTGGGGAAGACCGAATGGCCAACGTGTGGGTCAGCCTCTCTGGCCGATGGCAGCCCCCTCCTCCCTGCCCCCAGCTTCCCAGGCCCTTTATGCTACTGGGTGCCAGAAAGAACTAGCGTCACCGCGAAGCCCGGCCGTGACTCATCTCATTTCCCCAACTTCGCTCTCAGAATGTGCTCTCTGGACTTTCTCAGGGAAGCCCGAGTGGCTCATTGCAGACACCCATCATTAACGTGCCTTTCACGCCTCTTAATTCCCCCCAGAGCTTTCACAATCATCGCAAACCCGAGCAGGGTATTCTTCCCAGAGAAAGACATTCATCACGACCGTACCCAACCTCCGTCTCCAGTGCGGGAATGACTTCAATTGCCGATGGGAAGAGGGAGCCAACAGGTATTTTTAAAGAGGCTCTATCCACCGGAGGATCGAAAAGAAAATATCCCCTTTGAGCATTTAGTCACACACATCAAAGGAAACAACACTTTCAATCTTCATTTGCATCGTGCAGGCATTAGATGTGGTCCAGTTACACTGAGCTCTGCTTGAAAAGGCAGAAGTGCCAGTACTTTTCAAGCCTTGACGGAGACAGAGAGAAAATGCAGCCAGGCAAATAATATATCACCCTGCCAAGGCATTTTCCATTTTTAAAAGGACAGAACAATTTTACATTATTTCTGGAGCCTCTTTGCAGCAAATATCCCTTGACATTTATTCTAGCACCCTGGCTGGCCTAAAAGCCCCGACTGCTCCCAGCCGGCTGCTCTTCTGTGCTGGGGACCGCATTCCGCCTTTTGGTCTTGGAAGCTCCAGATGTGAGAAGGGCAAGTGGCCAGGGTTTTTGAGCATGGGCAGACCGAGGTTGGCTCTGCGGAAGGGGCCGATGAAGACACCACCCTGGTGGAGAGAACATGGTGTTTCAGGTCACTCGAAGATGGTGGATGGAGAACCAACATGCAGGGTGCAGAGCTGCCAGGATGGAAATGCGAGGCAGGCTTGGGGTTTTTCAGAGATAAAACAATGAAGTGTGTTTGCACTTGATGGGGAGCCCTCCTGGGGAAGAGGAAAACGGCCACCGGTTCTAGAATAATTAGCACCAAATGACTTCTAGTTAGGGTGACAAATGAACACATTTTCTGCATCTGGAGAAGCAGGATTGGGCTGTTAGGTAGAATTTTCCAAACTGTTCTTTTTAAGGTGGTCTGTGGTTCACTCCTTGTCAAGCGTGAGGTCTTTTGTCAGAGGGTGAACTGTGGATTTTATTGTTTCGAGTCCTCAGCCCCGGCTGGCCTGAAAAATCTCAGGGTGCTGAATGATTAATTCCAACCTGCCCTAGAAAACGTTAGTCAGCTGGCAAAAGGAAATAGCCCAACACGGAGGCAAAAAGAGCAAATTGACTTTATCTGTGAGTGATTATGTTTGGCAAGATGAAAAAAGGAAGAAATCTTTTGTCACAGAGGAAAATTGTGCTTTGAGAAATCTTTGCCCAAGTCTTAAGACTCTGCTTTACACGGTTTGAATTAAAATGGAAATAACACCAGCCCCCCTTTCTCTCCCAAATAAAGAGCAGAGAACCAAAACTTCATTTTTATACGTTTACTACAGCGGAGTTTTAGAAATCAGACCAGGAGTGTTCCCGGTCTACTCTAGCCAACACTTCCATTAACTAGCAAATTCTCTTTCCAGAAACCTATTTTTGAATTGCTATTTACTACTAAAAGTTTAATTTTTCCTTTAAGTATTTGTCACACATGCAGTCAAATTCTTTGTGGGTGGGATAGCAAGGCAGATGGGACTCCTCTCCCATAAGAAAGAAGAGCCAATTTTCACTCGGAAAGGGCGAAAAGATCAGGACTGTTAGAATCATTCTTCTGATTTAACATTTATCTTGTACCCACGGCATCACAGTCTGCTTAGAATTGGAAAGAAGGCGTTGCAGGCAGGAAAACAAACTGTTTTGACTCAATCTATGACTCAAATTTTACTGCTTACATTTTTTTTCCTTCACTAATTAAAAACAAAATTAACCTTCTTCTAAAAATCCTGAACTCTTTTTCTGTTTTACACAATCTTCTCTCTGGTATCCACAAGGCTAACTCTCTCAGCTCCCTCAAGTCTTTGCCCAATGTCAATTTCTTTTTATGTATGTGTGTATGTATGTATGTAATCTCTACATCCAACATGGGGCTTGAACCCACAACCCCAAGATCAAGAGTCGCATGCTCTTCCGACTGAGCCAGCCAGATGCCCCCTCTCCCCCTACTGCCCCCAAATGTCAATTTTTCTTTCTTTTTTTTTTTTTTAAGATTTTATTTATTTATTTAACAGAGAGACAGAAGAGCACAAGCAGAGGGAGTGGCAGAGGGAGAGGGAGAAGCAGGCTCTGCACTGAGCAGGGATCCCGATGCGGGACTCGATCCCAGGACCCTGAGATCATGACCTGAGCCGAAGGCAGACACTTAACCATCTGAGCCACCCAGGCGCCCCCCAAATGTCAATTTCTTAATGATGTCTTCACTGGCTGTTTCTATTTATCAGCATCAGGCTCTGACCTGCTGAGCTAAATGGCCTTCAACCTGACCATTTCTATTCGAAACTACATCTCCCCAACACTGGTGATTCTGATCCCCTTTGACCCTCTCCACTTGTTATTTTTCCTGTAACGCTTGTGGAGTTCCCACGTCCTATAGATTTTCTTTATTATGTTTATTGCCTTCACTAGAAGGTGAGCATCAAGAGAGCAGAACTCTGTGGTTTTTGTTCAGCGATATACTTCCATTGCACAGAGCGGTGCCTGTCACTTCGTAGGATGCTCAATAGATGTTGAAGCCCAGTATCAGAAAAAATTGTCCAAGATTTGCAAATGAGCTAACCTGTCCATTCAGCAGTATTGGGCATTGCCTAGAGAACCCTCTGGGGAGGACATGAATCCATCAGAATGAGCACCTTTAACTGTCTTTCTGTGGACCGGGTAGAAGCAGAAAGCTGAGAGGAATGCAGATGATTCTTGCCCATAGAGTTCTGAGTTCTGTGACTGAGTTCTGCCCTCTGGAAGGGAGGACCCCACATGTGACACTTTATTGCCCTATAAGATATGAACCGCTTTTGCATCTTCTAGCAAGCATTCTTGCTTGCCTATAAATATACCTCTGTTCTTCAAATTCTCCTTCCAGCTGCTGTCAATATCTTATTGGGTCCCTCATAATCTAAAGAGGTAAAGACAGTTCTTGACAGAGACTCACTTTATATTTGCGTGAGAGTCACGAATTTTATAAGATTTTTGAAAATTATGAGCACCTAAAAGGGTGAATTATACTCCCTGCCCTAGGGAAACCTTAGCTAGTCCCGTGGTTTTAGATACCACGGAAGGCTGACTGCTTTCTGATTTGTATCTCCAGCCACAACCTCTCTGTGCCCCACGAGCACATATCCAGTTGCCTTCTTGATGTCCCCACTTGGCTCTCTAACAGGCATTACAGAATTAACGTCCTAAATGGGATTCTGGATGCCTCTCCGAAACTTGCCTCCCCAGTCTTTAAGGGGCAACACTTACCAACTCTTTTGCTGAGGCCAACTTTGGCCCCAAGCGCTTCTTTCTTTTATACTTCACATCTAATCCTTCAGCAACACCTGACCAGTATTGCTGCCTTCAGTCCATATTCTAAAACTACCTATCTCATAAGTCCTCCATCTTGGTCTATGACCTGCCTCCCGTCTTTGTAAATAAAGTTTATCTGGAACAGAGGCCTGGCCATTTGTTTGTGTATTGTCCATGGTTGCTTTGGTACCATGGTGTCAGTTTTGACGGTTGAGTAGTTGTGACAGATCACAGGGTTTACAAAGCTGTATTTACTATCTTGTCCTCTAGTGAAAAAATTTGCTAATCTTAGGACTGAATAATGGCCACTAAAGATATCAGGTCATAATCCCTGGAACTGGTAAATGTTACCTTATTTGGAAAAAGGGTCTTTGCCAACGTGATTAAGTTAAGGATCTTGACACGGTGAGGTGGTCCTGGATTACGTGGGTGGTCTCTAAATGCCATCATAAGTTCTTGTAAAAGAGGCAGAGGGAGATTCTCTGTCTCTGTCTCTCTGCCTGTCTCTCTTACACACACACACACACACATACACACTCGCACACCCGGGAGAACAATATGAAGATGGAGCAGAGAGAGTTTTAAAGACTCTGGCCTGGAAGATTGGAGAGATGTGGCCACAAGCCAATGCCGGCAGCCACTGGAAGCTGGAAGAGGCAAGGAATGGATTTTCCCTGGAGCCTCCAGAGGGAGCAGAGCCCTGCCAACACCTTAATTTTGGCCCAATGAAACAGATTTCGGACTTTTGGCCTGCAGAATTGTAAGAGTATAAGTTTCTGTTGTTTTAAATCATGAAGGTGACTTGTTACAGCAGACACAGGAATCTAATGCACCTTGTTCGAGCCACCCTCATCTCCTGACGAGCCTCTGGGCTGCTTCTTTTACCCTCTTGCAATCTATTCTCCACCTCATGTCCCAGTGATTTTTTAAAAACACCACTGAGATATACTCCCAGCTCAAAACCCTCCATCAGCTTTCTAGGACCCTTGGAATAAAACCCAAAGATTTCACCATGCACTCAAAGTCCTATGGGATCTGGCCTTAGATTCCTCTTTGGACTCATGTCCCGTGCTCTTCCTGAACGGCCCCATTGCAGTTCCTCCAACACACCAAGTGTGCGTTTGCCTCAGGGCCTTGGCACCTTCTGTTTCCTCTACCCCATCCATAACTGTGTGGCTCACTCTCACCTCCTTCAGGCTTCAGAGACCCTGCCCTATCTAAAACAACACCCTCAACTCCCTACCCTCTTATCCTACTTTATTTTTCTTCAGGCATTTACCATTCTCTAACCTTCGATCATATATTTCTTTATCATCTGCCTTTCCTACTTCCATGCCAGCTACATGAAGGTGGGCATTTTTTCTGTTTTGTTCACTGCTGTATCCCCAGCACCAAGAACCGGTGCCTGGCACATCGTAAGCACCTGATAAATATCTGTTGGGTGAATGCACATGGTAAAAAAGCTTTAAACCATATCAAATGAAGAGTAAGCCTTATTTCTATTTTCTGCTTTATCCTCAAGGGAAACTACAAGTTTCTTGTTATCTTTCCAGAAACATTTTCTGTATGTGCAAAAATATATGTGCAACAAACGTTAGATCTGTGTGTATATGAGAGTAGTATACATCGTGCCCCGTGACTCACTTTGTTCTAGTTCAACAGCTAATGCTGGAGAAACTTACATAGCAGCACGTGGTGATATACCCCCTTCTTTTAATTTTTAAAAAATTTTTAAATTTTTTAAAGATTTTATTTATTTATTTGACAGAGAGAGAGACAGAGGGCACAAGTAGGTAGAGAGGCAGGCAGAGGGAGAGGGAGAAGCAGGCTCTGCACTGAGCAGGGAGCCCGACATGGGGCTCGATCCCAGGACCCTGAGATCATGACCTGAGCTGAAGGCAGATGCTTAATGACTGAGCCACCCAGACACCCCTAAGATCTTATTTTTAAGTAATCTCTATACCCAATGTGGGGCTTGAACCTACAACCCCAAGACCAAGAGTCACATACTCTATGGACTGAACCAGCCAGGCACCCCAAGACTTCAGTTTTAAAGGGAAAGTCCAGAAAAAACTGGATTGACTTTAAGTAGGGCATGAAGATGAGATACATCCTATCAAAGGCATTTAGTGGTAACTCCAAGGAGGGCCCATGGAAAGCAGGTGACCTCAGGTGTGTTTCATGTAATAGCTGGGCGATGTGGAAAGGTTGTGTGACAACCTTTCAACTGTTGTTTAAACAACATCTCTTGAAATCTATTACATTTCCAATGAGCTGAAATTCAGCCCTACTAGGTCCAAAGATCTCATTATGTGTAGACTCTCTGACAAGTCTGTGCTCTTGCTCACTGAGAGTATACCCTGGAGATGACAATGGCTGAGATGCTGTGTATGGAGGCAGGTGGGGTGCAGAGAGGAGGAAAGATGGGGGTTTGCAGGATTGGGAAAACAGGGTATCTAGGGAAAGGTTTGTTCTAACAAAGTTCACACGTTTTCATTGTTTTATCTTATAAAGGCAAGGGGGATATGGGATTCCCTGTATTGTTTCTTACAACTGCATGAAAATCTACGGTGATCTCGAAAGTAAAAAAAAAAATAATAAAGAAAGAAGCAAGAGGAGAAACTTTTTGGAAGTAGAGCTTTTGGACAGTATTACTTTTAACAATGCAGCTTTTAACAAGGCACAGGCAGAACTTTCTTTCCTGTCCTGTGTTGGGAAAGAGTGAGCAGAACTCTTTAAGCCTCTGAAGGGGGTTCAGTGCATGCTTTTCTCTGTCAACTTGGTAGCATGGAGTTCCAAAAACTTCCGGTTTAAGGAAGCAAGTCCTAGCACTCTTATTATCTTCACCTCCTGGAATGATAAACAATCACTTTAATTACTGCAGAACGCTGATCAGGAAAGAATACTCTTCTACAGTTATTTTTGAGGTGAAAAAGTAACAATTTAATATTCCCATTATTTACCTACCTTCATCTGTCCCTCCACAGTAGCATTCTTTCCTGGAAGAACATTGGGGCCAAAATGGGCAAGGATTCAGAGGGTGGGGTGTCCAACATATTTTCTGACTCCTCCCCCTTCTAAACGGGCTCATTTGTCCAGTTTCTAAGTGGGGGCTTCCCATACGGTAAATACACACCTCTTGGAAACCTCCCAAGCAAAGACAAACACCAGTTGTTATGGATTGACTGTTTCTGTCCCCCACCCCAAATTTGTATGTTGGTGTCTTACACCTCCCTACACCCCCCCCCCCGCCCCCGCCCCGCCCATGTGATGGTATTAGGAGGTGGGGCCATGGGGAGATGACGATTGGATGAAGGTGTGAAGGTGGGGCCCTGAGATGGGATTAGTGCCCTTTTGGGAGTCATGAGAGGACTTTGCTTGCCTCTCTGCTTTCCGCCGTGGGAGGAGGTAACATGATCTCAGACTTCTAAACTGTGGGAAATAAATCTGTTGTTATAAGTCACCCAGTTGCTGGTACCTTGTTAGAGCAAAGCTTGAACTGACCAAGACACCAGCACAGCCAACCAGCCACACTCTGGGGCAGCAGTTCTCAAATCCATTCATTTCAGGATCCCTTTACTCTTAAAAATTATTAAGGACCCCAAAGAGCTTTTATTTTATTTTTTTAAAAAGATTTTATTTATTGATGAGAGAGAGAGAGAGAGTGAGGGACAGCAAAGAGGGAGAAGCAGATTCCCTGCTGAGCAGAGAGCCTGACTCAGGCCTCTCCATCTTAGGACCCTGAGATCATGACCTGAGCTGAAGGCAGATGCTTAACCAACTGAGCCACCCAGGTGCCTCCCCTCCCAAGAACTTTTATTTGTGATGTTTATTTATTTTTTATTAAAGATTTATTGCTTTATTTTAGAGAGAGAGAGCGTGAGCGGGGCAGGGGCAGAGGGACAGGGAGAGAGAAGCTTAGGCAGAATCAGCATTGAGCACAGAACCCCATGCAGGGCTCGATTTCACCACCCTGAGACCATGACCTGAGCCGAAACCAAGAGTTGGACCCTTAACTGACCTTACCACCCAGGCACCCCATGATATGTTTATTTATAGCTTACGTACTATATAGAAATTTAAAAAATATTTATGAGTTCACTTAAAAATAATAAACTACTACATATTAACATGTATTTTTTAAAAATAAAAACTAAATTTTTCAAAACAAAATTAGTGATCAGAATGGCATTGTTTTACAATTCTGCACATCTCTTTGATACCTCACTTAATAGAAGACTGCTAGATTATCTTATCTGCTCCTGCTCTCAGTCTGTTTTGATGTCATACATTATGTGACCTCTGGAAAACTTCACTGTACACGCATGAAAGTCTGACATAGTATGAGTAGGAAGACAGTTTTGACCTTGTAGCTCCACAGCAAGAGTCTTTAGGATCCCACCTCTCCAGGTTTCCACCTTTATATCCTCAGGACCTAACACAGTGTCTGGCCTCCATTAGGCACTGGATAAATTCACATTTTAATTTAAATACATGTTTTAATTTTAAAAGCTGTATAGTTATGGCTATATTATAGAAAATAGAGACAGTAAGAAAAAAACACTCCCTATCACCCAAATGTTATTTCTTGGGTGTATTTTTTATTGGTCTTTTTACAAAATGCAGTTTTTTAGAACTAGAACTACATCATATATAATAAATGAACACCATAATTTTGAATAATATTTCTCCTCACCTAGCAATGAGTAAGTTTTTCTTTCTGATGTCTGTGACTATCATAGTGTTCCATCCCGTGGCTCTAACACAATGTACTTACTAAATATCCAATATTAGCATGTTTAGGATGCTTCCAAATTGTTGTAATAAATACAGCGATCCTGTGAAGAATACCTTCACACATACAGCTTTTTTGGCATTTGGTGTTATTTCCTTAGAATAGATTCCCAGAAGTAAGATTACTGGGTCAAAAGATGCAGACGTTTTTTATGGCTTTTAATAGGTACTGTAAAATTGCTTTTTCAAAAGGGTTATACTAATTTTCAATGCCACCAGCACTTTCAGGAATGTTTCACTACTCAAATTGTCAGCACAGGTACTATGAAGAATGCCGATCGATAAAATATTGTACCCTAGTTGTCAAAATTTTGCATTTTTTGAGGCTCATAAAATTAAAGTTTGTTGAAGAACGAGTGTCTAATACAAAACATTCTTTTGGGACATCTTTATTTCTGGAAAGCTTTAGAGATTTTTTACTCGTGAACACTAGAAAAAGAACGCCTGTTGTTGGGATTGGCACAGAATTCACTTTGACATTCAAATCTTAACGCTGAAATTCTCGGACGGGGACCTTTCGCTGATTCTGCTAGTTGTCTTCAACGGTAGCAAGGGAAAAAAAGATTAACATCTGAGTAATGAAATGTTCCACTGCAAACCATACAGATGCACACAGAGGGATCGGAGTTCTGCTTCTCCTTCAACTTTTCTTCCCCCCCACGCCCCCCAAGTTGGAGGTTTCTGCCCTCTCCTTTGTTTCCGGTATCACCTGCCCACGTGCACCAGAGCTGACTTTCTCGGGCAGGGGGCATCATCCTCCGGGCCACCTCGCGTGGCTCCGGGCTGCTCCGTGCAGTGAGCGCCGGTCCTCCCGGTGGACTCGGACTTCCAGAGCGGCCGCGGCGGTGCGTCCGTCCCCCGCGGGAGACTCCTGACCTGCTTCCAGGCTGGCCTCCCACCCCGTGCACAGCGCGAGTGCGGCGGGCGCCGGAAGATTCGCCGGCAAGAGCCACGGCCGTGCGCCCGGGAGGGAAGGGAACTTGGCCTGCCTCGCCCTCCGGGCGGGAGCGCCGCGGTTCAGCGCTCCTCCAAGATTTCCTCCGGCGGCCTCATCCTGGGACAGGCACTTATGAGTCATCGGCTCTGTGGGTCACATGGCCAACGTGACCAAAATAAAGTTCCAGTATTTTAAGCCGCTAGAAAGGGGGACAACGGAGCACACCGGAGGCGAGCAGCGGCAGGCGGGCACCGGCGGGCACGGGCGGGCCGGGCACCCGCGCGAGGGGCCGCGGCGGCGCGGGCGCCCGGGGGGGCGGGGCGCCGGGGCCGGGGGGCGGGGAAGGGGCGGGGCCTGGAGAGACGCACCCCTCCCCCACGGCCGGCAGCGACGCCCGGACTCCCGGGCCGGCCCGCTCCGAGCGCGGCGCCCGGCCGACCTCCGCCCGGAAGCCCCGGGCCCCGCTATCGCCGGGCGGCGGCAGGCCGCGGGACTCCGAAGATCCCGCCGCGTCCTCCACTGCCACCGGGACCCCACGCGCCGGCAGCGGCTTCCCCGGGAACGTCCTTCAGCCCCGGGAGCACGCGGGAAAAGCCCCAACGCGCCAATGAGCGAGCGCCTTCCTCCTGACGGTCACGCTCGGGGGCGGGGCTTCCCCTCGCCGCTCCCGAGTTCCGGGAACCCCCTTTGATTGGTCTGGACGGCCTGGGAAACACTGTAGTAACGCCCAATCAAAGCGCCACGTCTCGGCCTCGAGGAAATATTCCGTGTCGGCTCGGTCCTAACTGGGCAGTTCTTTCCGGCTCTGGCCACTGGGAAGCTTTGTTTAGGTCTGGAAGGCGGGCTTTCCTGGGAGTGGGTGGGGAGGGGGCGTTGATTCTTGACCAATCCTTTCATTCCGTTGGGTGGTGACCAGCCAATGGGCCGGGCGGATAGGACGCTCCTCCCGGAGAGTAGTGAGACCCTTGGTGCCGGGCGATTGGTGGCGGCCAGTACGAGTGGCAGCCGCGCGGCCCAACGGGCGCAGTGCGTGGGCCGCGGGGCGGGGCCAGGGCGGGTGCGCGGCGGCGGCGGGGTGGCTGGGCCGGCGGCGGCGGCGGTACGAGGCGCGCGCTCGGGGTCCCGGTCGCGAGGAGGAGGAGGATGTGGCGCGCGGAGGGGAAATGGCTGCCGAAAACAAGCCGGAAGGTAAGAGCCGGCGCGTGAGGGGCCGGGGGCGGCGCGGCAGGCGGCGGGACCCGGCCCCGCCGGACATCCCGGGCATCGGCGGCGGCGGGCGGGAGCGCGGGGGCGCGGCGGCG
>NW_023270447.1:89441896-89583777 GCF_011800145.1 Mirounga leonina | reverse complement strand
CCGGCTCCTCCTCCTCGCTGGGCCCGGCCCCCGCCCGCCGGCCCCCCCGCCCCTTCCGGAGGAGGGGGCGCCGGGGGGGGGGGGCGTAGCGCGGCCGGGTCCTGAGGTGACTCGCCGGGCGGCGGAGCACGGCGCCGCACACCCCCACCCGGGGGCGGGCTGGGGCCGGAGGGGCGGGGGGCCGGCGGGCGGGGGCCGGGCCCAGCGAGGAGGAGGAGCCGGCGGAGGGAGGGCCGGCGCCTCCCCCACCCGGACCGGGCATCCCCGCCGCTCCCGGGCCCGCGGCGCGGCCCCCGCCCCCCGCGCCGGGCCCGGTGGGGGCCGCGGGGCGGAAAGTTTATCCGCGTCAGGCCCCCTCCGGCCCCGCGCCCCGCTGCCCCGGGCCGGTCCCCGCCGGGGGCACGGTCGGCGCTCAAGCCCCGCCGCTGGTGGCTCTCGGGCGGCAGGGCCGGGCGGACTCCGTCCAGCATCACCCTGGAGCCCCGTGGGCGCCTCCCAGAGCCGGCGGGGGTCCCCGCGCTTCTCCCCGCCAGGGGGACCCCCTCCTGCTGAGCGTCCCCGGGCAGAAGGGCCTCGTGTGACCCCTCCCCCTTCCCGTCCTGGGAAGGGGGCCTGCGCAGCATCCCCGCCCCTAGCAGTCGTTCCCATCTACTCCTGCCCTTGCACTCCTCGCAGCCAGGAGGGTGGGGTCTCCGTTTCTGTGGCAAGTGAGGATCTCCATACTCCCTTGCCCTTTACCTTCTGTGACCCTGATCCTTCTTTGGCAGAGGGGTCTGTCTCAAGCTCTCATCTTCTGTGGAATCTTTTGGGGCCTCTGCACACCATCTATTGACCCTTTAGCCAGGACAAGGGGACTCGGGCTCCCCATGTTCTTCTTCCTTCACCCAGAGGGTAGTGGGGGCCTGTGCAGCTCTGAAGTCATTTCTAAATAGGAAAGCAGATACTTCTTACAGATTATGCACACTCTCTGCACACTTTCCTGGGTTAGGGTGAGCTCATTTCCTGAATACCCTTTGAGTTGCCTTCTTTTTCCTAGGGGAGAAACTGGACATTCCAGTGCTCCTTTCCCCATTTGGCTGTCTCCCCCTAACATGTTCTCTCTCCTCAGAGTTTCTTGTCTGGGTGAGGGTGGGGGCCCCCCGATCAGATGTAGGGCAGGGCTTCCATTGTGCCTAGTACTTGAATAAGAGGGGGCTACGGTGATTGCTCCTCTGTGTCTGAGGAAAACAAGGGTCTGTTTGTGCTTCCATTTCACTCTTGCCTCTGAGGTAGGGGCAGCATTCACCGGTTGACACCACCCCACCGGGAACATGGTCTTGTGCCCTTGTCTTTTGGTGTTCCCATCACTGTCTTCTGTGCAGTAAGAACCTGACTTTGTACATCCTACATTCAAGAGTTTTTGAACCTTCCCTGGAAATAAACTTCCCATTTCTTTTTTAAGAGAACCCATATCCTCCTTATGGCTTCTGTTTCCCAGTCAGCCATATTTAGTGAGCCTGTTACCTTGACTTTTTCTGATTTTCTTAAATTGTATTCATGTTGGCTGGGTAAGAAGAAGCCATATGCCTTCCCATCTAGAAAAGGGAGTGTAGACACTCATGTCGCCCACGTGCCATTCGGGAAGGGGTTGCTAGTGTGCTTCTTGTTGTACTAGAACCTTCCTTTGGCCTCGTGTTGTCTCTCATGGGATCTGAACTTTTTTTTTTGGTCTTGTAGCTTTCAGGTGAAGGGGAAATTTGGATGTTTTCTATTTTTTTTGTTGCTTTTGTTCTCTTTTGGCGAAAAACATGATGCCATGGATTTGTTTGTATATATACACATGTAGGTATGCATTAAAAGACAAAGTCACATCTGTCACATATACACTGTAAATTGGAAGGGTTATGTGGCTAGCTCTGCATTCTGCGTGTACGTGAGGACCTTGATGTGTACACGTATGGGTATATGTTACTGTCATTGGTAACTTTTCAGGCTTAGAAGAATTAGAAAACTCATTGATAAATGGCCAGTTCTTAGCGCTCTTTCATTTGTCATTTGTTCTGTACTGAATAAGCAGAATGACATCCTGAATGTTCACCAAGTCCCGGAATAGGTGAAGTGTAGGGTCTTGCCGATGCACACCAAAACTTAGGCCTTCTGAATTCGGGGGCAGTATTCTCTGCTTGATTCTTCGTGGGGTGAAAAGTTCTCATCTTGATCTCTTTACTGCTGGGTATGGGAAAGAGGTTTCATGTATTTGGGGCATCAATAGGAGGGGGTGAGAATATGTGTTTCTGTGACAGAACTAGGAATGAACAGCCATAAATATGTCGCTGTTTTATTTTGGCCATTTAAATCATTGAGAGAGGTTGTACACATTAGGAAAAGGTACCTTTGGGATGTGACACTCATCAAAGGGTCGGAGGGACTGTTGTCCAGGTTTGTCCTGAGTATCACAGTTTGCAGATTCCGCCCTGGGGCAGGGCCATGATGGGGCCTCCTCTGGGCCTGCACTCCCTCCCCTCCCCGAGCTTGGAGTGGCCTCTGGCTGCAGACGCTCAGCAGAGTCTTACTTTTCAACCGGCTTAGTGTGGCGCCTCGTCCTCCCCAACAAGCTTTGTCAGACTCTGAGCATTTGGACCATTAAGCATTTTTTGAGCAAGGAGTCTCTCTTCTCCACCTGGAGTACCGAGTAAGGGAGGCAGGGGGGTCTGGAGAATTGGTCAGCATTAGGCTTTGACTTCGAGACCTTGCCCTTCAGGTAATAAGGAGTTATCCGGGGGCATAAAACCCACTGCCCCAAAGTAGCACTTTTAACCTCAACTTCCTTTTTTTTTTTTTTTTTTAAGTTTTTATACTGCTGTTATTCTGTCTCTATCTATACCCAGCATGATGGAATTGTGTGGGTTTAGGGTGTGGTATTAATGACCTTTGGAAAAGGAGAGTTGAGTACCTGCTGTAGATGTTGGGGTGTTCGCAGGAGAGTGAGCGTTCTCATCTCACTTCCAGTGGTGGATCCTTTCCTGTCCTTCTGCCTACCACCGCCTGCCTTTCCGGGTCTCCTCTGCTAATCGGGGTGCTCTGTACAATGGGCAATGGAAGGAAAATGGTAAGGGTTAGAGGAATACACTTGAGGTTAGTGTGTAAAGTTGGGCTCTTTTCTTCGAGTTTAATGTGGTTGTGCTTTCTGTGTCCCTCACCCCATTGATTATTGGAAATTAGCTTTTCCTTCTTACTCTTTCAGCGCACGGTTCTCTGGATGTTCGGCCTGCAAGATGGGTTCTCTTAAGGACTTTTCTTTCTTACATCTTTTTGTTAGAATGTCACTCTCTCCTCCCCCTCAGGCCTTACCTCCAGCTTTTTGGACAAGGTTGGGTGACTCATGGGATATTTCTTCCCTTGTCTTCTTGAAGACTTGACTTACCCTGCTCTTAAATGTTGGGTTTCTCTGTCTCATCATTCAGTGGATTCCGAGTGTTGATGTGTACATAGCAACCTCTACTCAAGGTCAGATTGGTTTGGATTTTCCTTTCCAAAAGAGTAGGATTGCTCTTGCTTGTTCTTTGAGACATATTTATACATCCTGCTTACCCGTGTTTTTCCATTTCTTTAGTGTTTAGGCTTTGCCTCTAAAGTAGCCTGTTTAGTGTCAGGTGGCATTATTTTAGTTCTCTGTTTATGCTGGACGTAGCCCGTATGCCTGGTGGGATTATAATTTTCCTGACTGCTTTTGCGGTAGCCCATCTTGTGGTTTAACTTTTTTTTTTTAACCACTCCTTCATTGCTGTGGGCATTTCCCACTTCCCCAGGTTCAGGGAAATACCTTGTTGTGCGCAGTTGTACTTCTTCCCATTTTCCTTATGGAAAAAGCAATAGGAGGTGATTCTCATGTTCTCTTTCTTTCTCCTCATAGTTGTGTCTGTTGCCTCCTTTGTGGAACCTTTGAATTTGTCCTTTTGGAGAGAAGCTGTTTTGGCATCCATATTCCATCACTGGGCGCATTCATTCTGGAGACATTCACTGAGCTTCTGCTATGTGCGTGGTTCTGTGGTGGTTACGTGACTGCTAGAGATCTCTTAGTATGAATGACATCCCGATGTATCTTGTGCTTGTCTTTTTATCTATTATTTTAAGGAATTCCTTTCTGAATTTTAATTGTTTAGATTGTAATCTTACAAAAATATACTCGAAGGGTGTACTATTCCACTGAACTCTTACCCCCTCCCCTCCCTGCAGGATTGAGGGTGTTGGAGAGGGTGGAAGGCAGTGTGAGAGGCATTTAACAGCTTTCCCTCAGACTGTGTGTAGGGTGTATGTAGAAAAAAGTAAGGTCAATCTTCTTTTTAAATGGCTAGGCTTAACTTTTAGGTCACTTAGATACGTGGTTGGTTGGAATGCTTGTTTAACATCTGAACAGCAACGTACCAGATATTGTATAGAACGTACTAGGTATTGTGTAGAACATAAAATCAAATGCATCCTTTATGGAAGGAGGGGTAGAAAAATAATTTTCTCTTACGATGAACTGGTATGTTTCATATCCTCAGGTAGTAAGAACTGTATGAGATGCTGTTACATTTTTACTGCCAAGAAGTGTTATATCTAAATTTATGCCTAATTGTGGTGACCATTCTTAGGCTAGATATCTGGTATAAATTATTACTGCTTTTGTTTATTATGTGATTTCTAATACTTTATACTTTCTTTAATAGTACTTTTATTTGTGTCTTGTCTTTTTTGGGGGGTGGGGAGTAAATAGCCTCTGATTATTTTTGGGTGTAGTTTTGGTATACAGAATGATGACAATCGTAATAAAAAATTAACCTGAAATGTACTTCTTTTCATTCTGTATTAAATCAGATTTCCCCTCCACAATGTCTGTAGAAACCATTTCTTCTAGTATTTCACGCTTAAGAACTCTTGTTTAGGGTTGTTACAATATGTGGTTTGGCAGTGTCCTTTATTCATGTGAATATGTGACTGAAGATTTTTTGTGGTGACAGGTGATGTGTGTTTCCATTATGACAGATCATTTTCTAAAATGTTCTGTATCTTCTAGAATCACTTACTCTTCCTGTTTTTGGTGTTCTAGATGACCTAAGTCCTACCTCCCTTTCTTTCCCATATGAAGAAGTTTCCTTATTGCCCTTGTCATTATTATAAAAAAGTATTTGCAGATCTACTGTATTTGTAGACTTTCTGCCTTTACTAAAGGGGGTGCCCACCATTCCTTTCGTCCTGTAGTAAGAGGCAGTGTGACTTCTGTCTCCCTAAGGATAGAGGGATGAAATGGGGTTTAAGCCGCAAGGCCAGGGGTGACAGTAGTATTTGTAAGTGGATAGCATCCCAGGATGAAACACTGTGTCCTTCTGGCATCTGGGACTCCTCATGTAGGATTTTGGAAATTTGTTTTTGCTGCATTTAGCCAGCTTCTTTCTGTCTCTTTGGCTTGATAATCATAAATTTCTTTGGGCAGAGCCAACAAGTATATTACTTCATTTGGGACCTTCATTCACGGGAGGTGGTGGTCTTCTGATGTTACTGTCATACTAGCTATAGTCTTTGGTGTGTTTGAGGGTGAGAGTAGGAAGTGTTCTTGTGCTCTACTTCTTTGTCCACATAACATGAATAGGGTTGCATGGTCATTCATTCTCTTTTCCATGTTATAGTGTGTAATCTGTCTTTCTCTCTTGTTCTTCCTCCTTTTTTGTTTTGTTTTGTTTTGTTTTGCACGTCCAATCAGGTTCAGGATAGAGGTTGACCAGACATTATCCAGTCCCTGTATTTTGCACCATCCTTGGATGTAGTGCCCATCAGTCCTGCCATTAAGATATGTTGCCATTCTGTCAAATGTGATGGTCTTCCATCCAAAGATATTTGTCATCTGTTGGTAAGGACAGTGTTTCTCTGTATATATTGACAATAGACAGCAGTCCCTGGTTTTTTATATGGAGGGACAAAGTAAAAGGTTCCTCCCCCCCCCCCCCATCAGTATGCTGGCTGTGTATTTCTAAGGTTGTATTGCATCTTTCTGCTTTGAGAACCATTGCTTGTAGAAGGTCATGGGCCTCCTTGTGTAAAGATTGGTAATGCTTCCTGAGCATTTTTTAGCTCATTACCCTGGACTAAAAAAGAGATATTGTGTACCCCATTGCAAAGAGAAGCCAGGTGTCAGCCATATTACTTCCCTTTCCTCTCTCTCTCTCTCTTTTTTTTTAGAGGATTGTTTATTTACTTTCGACTGATGGACATGTCATAAGATGGAATGGCCAGAGGAATTTTTAAAATGGTTCTATATTTACCCCAGTATTTTGCTCATTCTTGATAGAGTTGCATGTTCTCTTATACACACGAGTCCTTTACTCATTTGGAAAAAGTGCAGTCACATTTTATTTTATTTTTTTTCAGATTTAGCCAGGCCTTTCAAGTCATGTAACATAGCCCTGCCTGAGACTTCCCAGAAAGTGACTGCAAGGAGATTTGCTGGTCTGGGGCTGTTCCTCAGTCTGCTCTCTGCAGTGTGGTCCTGTAGTTCCAAGTGTACAAAGTGACATGCCTTGAAAGAAATGTTTGGAGCTGAGTTCTTAATGGTTTTAAACATGTTACTGCTTGGAGACTAATTAAGTGACATTACTCTCACCACTAATTTTACTTCTAGTGTCATCTGAAATATCTTCCTGCTAACTTCTCTCAAAAAAAAAAAAAAAAAAAAAGATCCCCAAACAACATAACAAAATCCCCAAAAAGCGAACCATGAAGGCCAGCTCTCACTGCCCCTGCTGTACAGTTGAGCCGCTGGCTTTGGATGTGTTGCTTAACGGGTACTTCTGATGCATTCAGCGTTCAGTGGGGCGGCCCTGTGAAGGCCTTTAGAACACGTAGCATTCACTCATCTAACGGCAGACCACACATTGTGTCTTTTGTTTTTTCTTATACGTTGCACGAGGTAAGATTGTGTATTTAGTTACTTAAAAATTAACACTTGCAAAGTGGATTGTTTTTCCTCCCTTATCTTCACCTTACCATTGGAATGAAAACTGGGGTTTACTTCTCATAATAATAGTAAGTTACTGTGTTCCTACTTTCGTGTTCCACATCTGTGAGCAAATGGGGAGCTAACTCCCAGTAATGGCACTGGGACTAGTCAGGACTCAGACCTGCTGTCTGTAGCCGATACATTATTGCGGAGATGATTTATACTTTAAGTGAAGTCTGGTGTCTGTCTGTAACATGTGATAAACCAGATGTTTAAGTTTATTTAATCTTTTTTACAGTATGCGTTTAACAAGATGTATCTGTGTGTTTTACTAGAATGATCCGCAGATACAACTGGAGGTACTTCTGCAACTAAAAACACAGAGAAACACAAGGCCCTTCTTTCTAGTTTTGAAAAACAGGTGTTACCTTTTTTTTTCCCTTTTTCCTTCATTGGGGTTGATTTAGAGTGCCGTTTCTAAAAGTACAGTAATACAATCAAGAATTAATCTTTTTGAAACTTAGATTTGTGTTTTAATCCTTGTCTGAAAAGTTATTTCTGAGGATGTACGTGCCCCATTGGTTTTCTGGGGTACTTGGATATCAAACCACTTGGAAGCGATAAAAAGAAATTGGTATAAAGTGTGAAATTACCAAATAGAAAAACGATGCACTAGTCAAGAAATTACCCATTTATCATTGACGATAATCTAAAGTGATGATTGGAAGTGTACATTCGGTCATTCTAAGGAAAAATGGAATATTGGCGTGGGTAGCATGTTGAAATTGGCACACACAGCTATTGTCTGAAGAACATTCCCTAACGTGGAGATGCTTAGAAGATAAAGAAGCTGATGGGATTGATTATTTTAAAATGTTAGGTGTTTTTTCTCTTTTTAAAAAAGTAATTGGAATAAAATAACCCTTCTTAGTGAAGAAAATGTAAACTTTAATGGAAGTTCAGAATGAAATATTTAAAAAGTGAATATAAAAGATAAGGATTTTTTATTGCAAATCCACAAGGGGGTAGTGATGTTCTATCAAAGATATTTGTGGTGGAAATGTGAGATGATCTCTTTTAACATTTTAGATTTACAGATAAAACCGGTATGTTTGCATTTTAACTTAATAAGATCTTCTTTTTAAGATGTTTATTGGCAAAATTGTTTATTGCTTAAATTTAAAGTAAAAAATCCCATTTTGGGTGAATGGCTATTTTAAGCCATATGAATGGTAAGGAAGAGAGGATGTCCCTTGTAGTGTTGTGCTTTGGAGAGGTTACCAAGGATCTGGGGGTCGCTTATTTTCTAAGATTCCTGGGAAGTGTTAGGCATCTAGGAATCAGTGACTTAAGTGTCCTTAGTAAAAGGATATTAGGAAATCATGTCTAAACTTTACAGAAGTTTGTATTACTGGTTGTATTTTCAGCCCTGCCAAGAGATGAAAAATGTGAACAATCCACACCACTAGCCACTTTTAATAGTTCTAAGTAAATCAAATTTTTATAATCTCTTTTTTTATTAGTTTATATTACATCATTAGATAAAAACGTTTTTTTTTCCCTGCCCATAAAAATTCGAGTAGCTTGCCTGAGGTCATTGAGTCCCACCCCATTATATTCAGAATTGCTTAAAATTAGGTGTGGTGTGGCATTGCCAGGTAATTTTGAGTGAAGAACTAAAACTATTATCTTGTGCTCTTTTTCTGAATGTGATGGAGGAAGATTTAAGGTGGGGATGGGACTGTATTCTACTTATTTAGAGACATGCTAACCATATTTTTACAAAATACTACTTTTAAGAAGATCACGAAGCAGTTCCAAGGTTTAGAGGTTATGCTTGTTTGTGGCATACACATCGTGCATTTTTGATTTTTGGTCTAGGGAAAAGGTTAATACAGCTTTTTCTCTTTCTCTCTCTTGTTTTTCACCCTCCCTGTCCTGAGCAAGGGCAAGGGCTTTTTCTATTTTATCTCCTTTCCTAAATGACTGGTGATTTAACATCCCAAAAGGTACACTGTTTCTTCACAGACTCCCCTGAGCTCTGCTGGGAGCTGAACTATGACGTCAGCATTTTCATTCATGAATTTGCTCTTCTAACTCTCTTTTCTTATTTTGTATTCCTGAACTGACTTCTGGCACATGCACAAATCAGTTTACTATTAGCCCATAAATCAGCGATAAAAGGTAAAACAAAAGATAAGATACCGGGGTTGTTTTGATAGAGCTATAGTTGCTCATGCTGATTTGCATCAGTGTAGTTTGGACAGGGTTTCTGGCGAAACAGATTGAAACCTAAAAACAGTCAGTTTAATTACCTCATGATTTTGTGGATTGGCCGTGTTGTGAGCATATTGACACTACATTTTTGTTCTCCCATGAAGTTCAGAGCTCTCTGCTGCAGTTTCTTTGTTATAAAGTAGCATTTTGGTTGTAATTTGACTAAATTGGAGGATCTGCTTTATTTCAGAGAGGTGAGGCCTGGACATTAAATTATGTTCTACTCAAATTGCTCTTGGAATGCATTTGGAGTTTTTTTTTGGAGGGGGAAGCATTTTGTTGTTCTTGAAATATTTTCAGTACCTCTGTTGCTTGAGACTTAGATTTTCAGCAGTCTGTAGTTGTTCTTCTGTAACTAGTGTGCTAGCTGGGGTGTCTGAGCAGGTCTCCTCTCCCCCCCGGGTGGCGCAGCACACCCCAGGGTTCTCCCTCTGGCTGTGGACTCCCATTTCTCCTGCAGGGAGGTCACTGCAGGGAGGTCACTGCTTGTAATTTAGTACTGCATGAGAGCAGTTCTTGAAGAAATCTTATTTGGAGTTTTCCTCTGCAGGGCCGAGTTTGAGGCTGAGCCTCCGGCGTGTGGCATCTTTCAAGCCTCCTGTAGTTGATGAATGGTGAGCTTTCACAAAGTTCATTTTCTCTGCTTTCTCGGGGGTTTGTTGACTTTCTAGATATTTAATTGCCAAGAAACATTTGGAAATAAAGTGTGTTATATTTAGAAATCACTTTAGCTCAGTTACAATTTATGGTTGGAGTAGATGATTCGAACTGCAGCCATTTTGATTGATACCTAGTGTTGCTCCTGAGATGACTTTTAAAACCTCATGGCAACTCAGAGATACCGTCTCCGCCCATCCTGGATGGCTTTGTGTTCCTTTAGGTTGCACTGAGTTGGCTGATGGGGAATAGAGGTGCATGGTCTCTCATTGAGCTTTGTCCTTTGTCCTTAGATGCTCTAAGAAAAGAAATAAGAGCAAGTAGATGTGAATAAGCATTTGAAGATGACTTAATGTTTATAATTTTCCCTAAGAATGAAGACATTTTAAAATTATTTAAATATAATTTCTATGAAGGAATCTAATTATAAATACTATTGAAGAAAGGAATATCTGCAAACATTCCCTAATTTTCAACACTATGTTCTACTGCATAAAAGTTATGGTTTTGATATCAGACTTCAGAACATGGGGAAGACTTGCTGTGCTGTCAGCATTACCACAGGTCATGCCCTGAACCAAATACTGCTAGGTGAGTTCTCTAGTCAGGTATCCCACGTGGCTTTTAGCACAAGCCCACCGTGGCCCCCAGCTCTTGCTCTTCTTTTTCATTGCCAGGAACCTGGCAAGTAGGACCAAGGACCCCAGCTAGAGGTGTATTTTCTGCTGTTCTTGCTGCCCTTTATGTAGGCCACGTGCTAGAAGCCTCTTCCCTTCTCTTCTTACCAGATTCTACTTCATCACTCTTGGCTCTGGCACAGCTTCTCATCCTGCTTTCCCTAGACTTGAAGTCTTGGATACTGAGTTAGTTGGTAGTAATTTTGAGATGATTCACGTGTTGGGTAAAGTGTTGTCCTAGTGATGACCTCTAAAGTTCCTTCCCGTCCTAACTTAGGATGGTAGACAGTGAAGTTGGATGTATGGAATTTGCTTTATGGCTGCTTTGCTGTTGTGCAGCTGTTCTGTTCAGTGTAACTGTGTCTCTTCTTTTTGAGGTACTTGCTCCAGGTCGGGAATGAATATTGTTGGCTCAAGCTATGTAGGAGGAATTTGAGCTGTAGTCACTGAAGGGCCTTCTTCCTGGTACACAGAGGGCTTGATTTTTTAGGTCTAACACCTGTCAATGAATGTTTACTTTAAAAAATGTAAAAAGTTATTGTTAAGGATGCACAGCACAAAAATGTTCATTCTGCTTGGTTGTTCTGTAGGACACATTTAGCTCTTTATTCTAATGTGGATGAGAGTTCACAATTTTGGAGAAATAGACTTACATATCATATGATTACAGATGAAGAGGTGTCTGCTAACCTTAGACTTTTTATGTTTAAGGTAGACTTATTTATATTCATTTAGTTGTATTTTCTGGAGTTGGTTGATAAAACTTTTATGAAATGTATAGATTGCCAGTAATTCAGTAAACATGACTCTTTCTATTAAGAAACTCAGGGAGGGGCGCCTGGGTGGCCCAGTCAGTTGAGCATCCAACTCTTGATTTTGGCTCAGGTCATGATCCTCGGGGTCATGAGATTCAGCCCCGCGTCAGGCTCTGTGCTCAGTGCAGAGTCTACTTGTCCCTCTCCCTCTGCTTCTTCCCACTGCTCATGCTCTCTCTCTTTCTCTCAAACAAATAAATAAATAAAATCTAAAAAAAAAAAACAAAAAGAAACTCGTGGATTGGGGAGTTTTGGTGAGTCCACTAAAATCGATCACATAGGATTTTCTCTTGGGCATACCCTTCCATATGCTAAAGGCCTAGCATTTGGAGAGGCCTTGAACATAATTTGGGTTTCAGAAGTTTTTTTCATATTTAAGGGTACTGAGAGGCAAGTTAAAATTCCTGGTGTTCTTGTCAACATTCTCTGCCCTATCCTTCCTGTCTCTGCGGTTAGGAAATGTACTGGTTGGATCATTTGCCTTGACAGAGCTTCTGATGGAAGTTTCTTCCCTATTTAATTTTATCGATAGAGGCCATTGTGCTTAAAAAGAAAGCTATAACAAGCAGAGGGTGGTGAGTGGGCACTCAACATTTTTGAAGTACTTGTTTATCGTCCTAGGTGTCCTCCAGAAATTGATCATAGATTCCTTGGCCAAATTCAAGGCCCAGAGATTTATTCCAGGCATCCTGGGAGGCAGGGAATATCAGTCTTTCTCCACGGAATCTGATTATTCTACATGTGACCCATTGCTGCCTGTCTGGGTGTCTTCTGATGCAAATCTGGTGATGGTGGCAACTGTTCTAACTGGCTGAGTATCCTTGACAGCTGTTATCTGTCCTCTCCAGGGATTTTTAGTCTCGAGCCTCTGTGGCCCTGTCTGGGTTTAGCCGCTCTGGTGCTGCTCTGAGCGGTTGTGATGTTCTCGGCTACCCGCTTCTCCAGCCTACCTCAGCACCACCTCCCTGAGGTTCTTTGCCCTTATCGTCTGGTGAAGGAGCATAAACGGAAATCACTGGTTTAGTAAGAATGGAAAAGTCATGATTTTTAGAATGCTTTTAAAAGTAAACAATGGTAGGGGCGGCTGGGTGGCTCAGTTGTTAAGCGTCTGCCTTCGGCTCAGGTCATGATCCCAGGGTCCCGGGATCGAGCCCCGCATCGGGCTCCCTGCTCGGCGGGAAGCCTGCTTCTCCCTCTTCCGTTCCCCCCTGCTTGTGTTCCTGCTCTCGCTGTCTCTCTGTCAAATAAATAAATAAAATCTTAAAAAAAAAAAAAGAGCCTTTTAGGGCGCCTGGGTGGCTCAGTGGGTTAAGCGACTGCCTTCGGCTCAGGTCATGATCCTGGAGTCCCTGGATCGAGTCCCGCATCGGGCTCCCTGCTCGGCAGGGAGTCTGCTTCTCCCTCTGACCCTCCTCCCTCTCATGCTCTCTGTCTCTCATTCTCTCTCTCGCAAATAAATAAAAAATCTTAAAAAAAAAAAAAAAGTAAACAATGGTGAGTGGCGACAGTGTGCAGCAATGTGAATGTACTTAATGCACTAAATGGTATACTCAAAGAGGGTTCATTGGTAAACTTTATGTATATTTTACCATACACACACACACACACACACACACACGCTCCAGATGGGTTCAAAACCTAATGAGAAAAGTAGCTATGAGTTCCTAACAGTAAATATTTGACAGTATTTTCATTATCCCAAGGTGAGACGTTGTGCCTTAAATAGTGTGTCAAAATCTCTCTCTCTGACACACACATACACACAAAATAATGATGGCAATCAGGCCCTGAGGTTCATTTCTACAAGAAAGTGGATGCTAGGACACTTGATGTCACGGAGGGTAACAGGCCCTACTTTAGAGCAGTTTTGATGGCAAGGAACACAGGCCATTCAAGTCAGATTCAGTGAAGGTGGTTTTGTATAAGAAGAGCTAGAAGCACTCTCAGCCTCCCAGGACAGAAGCTGACGTGCAGCTAGACAGTTTGGGAACTGTGCCTGGAGACTCTGACGTAGTAGGCTTTTCCTCTGGAGACCCCTTGGGCTGAGCTGGGGTCTCTTCTGGGATGCCACAGCTCCCAGCTCTGCTGTTCGCTGTGTTTCTCCTTGCAGATGAGATTTCTCTGCTTCCAGGTAGCCTCCTTGCTCTACCATAGCCTGTCACGGCCCCAGGCATGGCTCCTGCATGGCTTCACTCTGGCCCCAGTGCTTGCCATCATCGGGCTCCAGTCCCGAAGGTTTGTATTTAGAATACTCAAGATGGAGAATTGGACTGACTCCTCTCAGCCAGTTGCTTTGTTTCCATAAGCCAGGTGTTCGTCCTGGTCTAGTCAACTGTGAAGGAGGGTTGGTTAGGGTCCATGGCCCTGCTGACCGCTTAGAGGGGGCAGAGGGAATTGTGTGAGAAGGGTTCTGTAGCATGGGATCCTGGCATCTCAAACTGTGTCTCCGTTAGGGTAAAAAGAAAGGATATTGACTCCAAAATGGACTTCTTATGTTCGGTTGTTATTGGGAGTAAACTTTTTGAAGAGAAAATGTTTACTGTAGCTACAGGTAGGAGGCCAAGCATCCTCAGCCAGCCAGCCTAGGTGTGTGGGAATAAGTCAGCCACGAGTGTGGAAACTGTCCTAGGGCTTGTGCTTTGAACATTGGTGAAGCAGGCAGGATGCACTGGAACGAGATGGTCTGTGCAGTCTTTGCCCCATGTGGTTCTCAGGTAGAATAAGGCAGTTTGGGGATGTGAGTGTCATCTGAGGTTTTCCCCAGGTCAGATACCTGGGTGGGCTTCCTCACTGTTCTCTTTGCTGTGGACCACTAGACTCGACAGGTTGGAAACATGCATCCTTAGTAAGAAAGGGAGACGCTACCTGCAGAAGGGGTGGTGTGGGGGAAGAAAACAGAAAACAGCCTCTGTTTAAGTGTGTGTGGCCACCTGGATGCACACTTGTTTGGCTTTTCCTTGGTATATCCGTCGGGCCTCTCACAGCTGGTTTTTCTTGATTTCTCATGGTGGCAGGTGGAAGGCTGTAAAGGGCCGATAGTCTGCACGCCATTGAGTGCTCTGCAGATGCAGCTGCTTAGTGATTGACGGTTCATAGCAATGACCCTTGAGTACATTGAGAAAATACTTGGTATGTTCTGCTTAACAAGAGAGTAGCGTATATAATGATTGATTGATTGATTGATTTAGTAGGCTCCATGGCCTGCGTGGAGCCCAACGCAAGGCTCAGTCTCATGACCCTGAGATCAAGACCTGAGCTGAGATCAAGAGTCTGACTCTTAACCGACTGAGCCACCCAGGCACCCAGAAGTATATAATGTTTTAAAGAAACATAACCATCAAGGTAGTTTTTAGTAGTTAAAGGGATTTGATTCCTTTCTAGATAACAACTTTATTGTGATGTAATTCATATATGATAAAATTCAAAATTCACCCTTTAAAATATACAATTAAGTGGTTTTCATTATATTTACGCGGTTGTGCAACCATCACCACTCTCTAATTCTAGAATGTCTTCACCAGTCTACAAAGAAACCTCTACCCGTTAGTAGCCACTCTCTGTTCCTCCCTCCTCCCAGTTCTAGGCCATCATTAATCTACTCTCTGCCTTTATGGATGTGCCTTTTTTGGGCATTTCATATAAATGGAATCCTGCAGTGCATGGCCTTTAATGACTGGCTTTTTTCCCAGAGCCTACTGGTTTCAAGTCTGTGTTGTTGTATGTATGAGAACTTCATTTCTCTAATGGGGAGAATACTGTGGCACTGTGTAGATACACTACATTTTGTTTATTCGTCAGTTGGTGGGTGTGTGAATAATTCCACTATGAACATTTGCGTACAGGTTTTTGTGTGGACATAGGTTTTCAGTTTCCATGGGCATATACCCAGGAGTGGAATTGCTGGGTCATGCGGTAACTCTGTGTTTAACTTTTTCAGGAACTGCCGGACTATTTTCCAAAGTGGCTGTACCATATTTCATTCCCGCCAGCAGTGTTTGAAGGTTCCAGTTTCTTCACATCACTAACACTTGTATACTATAATCTTTTTGATTATAGCCATTCTTGTATATGTGAAGTTTTATCTTATCGTGGTTTTGATTTGCATTTCCCTAATGACTTATGGTTTAAGCATCTTTTTGTGTGTTCATCGGCCATCGTATGTCTGCTTTGGAGACATGTCTGTTCAAGTCCTCTGTCCATTTATGAATTCAGTTGTTGTTTGGCTGTTGGGTTGTAGCTGTTCTTTGTATATTCTGGATATCAGTCCCTTACCAGATACGCGACGTGCTGATATTTTCTCCTGTTCTGTGGATTGTTCTTTCACTTTTGTGATAGTGTCCTTTGAAGCACAAAAGTTTTAAGTCTCAAGTTGAATTGACGCGGTTTTTCTTTTGTTGCTTGGGCTTTTGATGTCCTAAGTAAGAGACTGTTGCCTGCCCCAAGGTCATGAAGATTTATACCTGTGTTTTCTTGTAAGAGGTTTATAGTTTTACCTCTTACATTCAGGTCTCTAATTCATTTTGAGTTAATTTTTGTAATTTTATGAGGTTAGGTAGGCTTCCAACTTCATTCTTTTGCATGTGCATTCCAGTTGTCCCAGCCCCATTTGTTGAAAAGACCATACTTTCCCCACTGAAGTTTCTTGGCATTCTTGTCAAAAATTAATTTGCTATAAGTGTGTGGATTTAATTTGGGAGTCTCGATTCTGATCCATTGATATGTATGTCCATCCTTAGGCCACTATCTCGATTACTGGTTAAGTTACAGTTAAGTTTGTAGTTATATTTTGAAATTGGGGAGTGTCTGTCCACCAACCCTGTTCTCTCCTTCAAGATTGTTTTGGCTATTCTGGGTCTCTTGAGTTTCCATATGAATATTAGGATTGGCTTGTCAGTTTCTACAAAAAAGGCAGTTTTGATATCAACAGGGATTATGTTAAATCTGTGGATCAACCTGGGGAGTTCAAATCCTTTTTATGATTCCGGATCTGCTGTTTGCTTTGGGAACTACTGGTAACTCAAGCAGCCAAGCATCTTACCTTAAAAAGAATATTGTTTTAATTTATTAATATGGTACGCTGCCTTGGTGGAAACACTGTAATTCACTGTTAGGCTGGAATTGGACTTTTCAGGTTCCAGGAGAGCAATTAGCTATTCGTATAGCCTATAGTTTGGCTTGTGTATGTGTTCTTTTGGTGTGAAAGTTTGCTGATACCTTGCATGTTTCAGAAAAAAAATGTGGTATTCTGGTTAACACTCATTATGATTAATAGAGAATTAACAGATTCCACATATGAATATTTAGTTACCCAAGAGTTAGAACATGTTACAATAAGATTGTGACATTAAAATTTATGTAATTGTCATTGTTGTCAGGTGTGTCAGAAGATAGTTTAGGGTCTCGCAGTCCTGTGGGGGCCATGTGACTGTCTGTTATTGTTAATACTCCTAAGTCCGTTCATTTACTCGACAAGTAATAATAAAGTGCCAGGCGCAGAGGACAGACACAGCCGCTGTCCTCATGGACCTGATTGGGAACTGACAGTGAAGGTGCTGAATGCCGTGAAGAGCTCTGGGCTCTGAAGGCGAGTGTGTCCTAAAGGGATTTGGCTGACCCTTGGGACTGGGGGAGGCTTCTGGAGCTGAGCTCTGAATGGGAATTAACTGAGGGAAGAATGAGGAAAATAAGTTTCTGGTAATCGGCAAGCTGGTTAGTGAGATGTGTGGGGATGCTCTGGTTATATTCTGGTTTTTTATAGCTTTTTGAGAAAGAGTATGTGAAAACTTGACTCTGCCCCTTAAGTGCCCTGTGACTTTGCACACGTAACTTAACCTTTCTGAGCTTATTTATGTAATGTTTTTTAATCTTATGAGGCAGTGTATAACTTTTTATTTAGAGATACTTACATGAAAACTTAAATTTAGGCTTTTGATTGATTGTATTTATAGAATCCAAAAATAATAATTTTTTTTTGTCATTTTCCATGGTTGGTTACTTAGGAATGCAGTACTGGAAAAATGAACATTTTTCCTAGTCTTTGGAATTGGGATTCACTTCAGTTCATACATACTCCAGAAGCCTCTGGTCTGATGGATGTGACTGATTCAAGGCAGGTCATAAAGAATACATCAGGCACTGGGGGGAAACTGGGAAGACTTCTGGAAGGAGGTAGAATTTGACCTGGCATCACTGACAGGCAAACATGGTAGTTGGAGGAGAAATTCCAAGCAGAGGGAATGGAACAAAGGCATAGAGCCAAGAGAGTACAGGGGGTGGCTGGAATTCTGGGTGCGTGTGGGTAGATGAGCCTGGAAAAGTAGGTAGGGGTCAGGTTGTAGGGGCTTGGAAAGTCAGAAAAGAGGAGTCTGGATTTTATTTTGTCTGCTCTGGGAGGGGCTTTTAGAGTTTTTTTTTTTTCTCCTTTGGCAGAAGAGTGGGATTGACTGGATAAAGTCAGTTCTCCTTTAAGGTGCTAAGAAGGGCCTCCTGCTTACCTCTCCAGCTGCCTCTCCACTCTCCAGCCATGTGACATTTTTGTAGATTCTGAATGGTGGGGGCACCATGTTTTCTCTTGGTTTTGGCCCTTGTACTTTGCCACTGCCTTGACTTAGAAGGTGCACCTTCCTCCAGAACACACACACACATATTCAAACATGTGCTCTCTTTTCTGCCGACTTTCCTCATCCTCTGGGTTTCAGCTTCAGCGAGACTTGTCCAGGAAGCCCCATTGACCGTCCCTCTCTTTTCAGATTGGATTGTGTGCCCTTCTTTTGTGCATCCACAGCATCTGTTGTTTTCCACGTTTAAGCACATTTGAGTTTGTATTGGAGTTGCTTGTTTATTTCTCTTTCTCCCTCCATTAGGTGTACATCTTTAGTCAGAGACTTGAGTACCTGGCACCTAGGATGGGCTTAGTAAGTGTCTGTTGGTTGAACGTGAATGAATGAAGAGGAAGGACTGGTGTTGGGAGAAAGTAGCTTCTGGCAAGAGTGTATGTAGCAGTGGGTTGCAGAAAGGAGCGAGTGTGACTGAGTTGTCTGTGTGTGTGAGAGACACAGTCCTGTGGGCCTTGAAAGATGAGAATAGTTGAAAGTGACTCCTAGCTTTTGAGCCTCCACAGCTGAGGTTAGGGAAGGTCACTAACCAAGATAGGCAGTCCAGGAGGATGTGTTTTGGGAGACTGGAGACAAATGTATCAGTAATCTTTTATTTTATTTTATTTTATTTTATTTTAAAGATTTTATTTATTTGACAGAGAGAGACACAGCGAGAGAGGGAACACAAGCAGGGCGAGTGGGAGAGGGAGAAGCAGGCTTCCCGCTGAGCAGGGAGCCCGACGCGGGGCTTGATTCCAGGACCCTGGGACCATGACGTGAGCCGAAGGCAGACGCTTAACGACTGAGCCAGCCAGGCGCCCCTCAGTAATCTTTTAGATGCAGTACCTATACAATGTGACATTTGAAATGTGGGTCAGATTAGGGAGTCATTCCTGTCACTGTGTTTTTTCTCGTCTTCATTGAACTCTCAGAAGGCAAGGGGGCCCTGGTGATTGAGCAGCCTCCTTGGCACAGGGCAGGTGAGTAGACCTGGAGTGGCAAGTAGAGTTAAGCTGGCCCAGCCTCTGGTAGAGCATATAAGCTTTATGAAAGTAGAGACCTAGTTTGTCTTGCTTATTGTTACATCTCTCTGCCCAGGGCAGTGCCATTTGGTTGAAAGAATGAATGAATCGGTTCAAAAGAATTGGAAGACACAGTAGTGAGTGAAATTGTCATGGGAGAAGAAGGGATGTAGGAACAGAAATGTGTCACCAGAGGGGAGAGGACCAGTGGGCACTGAGAACGAATGGTCAGAGGTAATAGAATAAGAAGAGTATAAATGCAGAGGGTTGGAAGGAGGTTATTGGTTGTGATGCTGTAGAGAGTTTGGGCAGAAAGAAGACCAAGAAAAAGGTATAGATTTTGTCAGTTGGGTAGTGAGTTGAAAGAATGAGAAAGAGGTGGTGGGGGGGCAGATAATCCCTTCAAGGGTTTTGGTGGTAAATGTGGAGTGCTGGTGAACATGAGAGATGACATGAGTGACATGAGAGATGATGTCTAAGCTGAGAAGAGAGGTCCCTGGGAGCTGGTGGACCATGGATGTACACGTTATCTGTTGCTGCTATAGCAGTTGGCACGTACTTAGTGGCGTAGAACAGGACACCCTTATTTCTGATCCAGTGGGTCAGAAGTTCAGTTAGGGCTCTGCTATGTCTGCTGCTTCAGGGCCTCACAAGCCTGCAGCCAAGATGTTTGGCCAGAGCTGTGGTCTCATTTGAAGGCTCAAATGGGGAAGGACGCTCGGAATTCCAAGTTCACACAGCTTGAAGGATTCACTTCTCTGTGGGCAGTTAGACTGAGGGCCTCCGTTCCCGGCCACACGGCCCTCTCCAGCAATGGCAGCTTGCTTCTCAGAGCCAGCAAGGGAGAGAGTCTGCTAGCAAGACAGAAGGCACGGTCTGCATCACCTGATCACGGAGGTGATATCTTGTCACCTGTGCCATGACCTGTGGGGCGGGAGCAAGTCACTAGGTCAACTGCACACTCAAAGGTAGGGGTTACACAAAGGTGAGTGTTAAATGTTAACATCAAGAGATGGGGTCATGGAGGGCTCATCATAGAGTTTGTCCACCATAGGAGGGAAGATGGCACTAGAAGGCATAGGACTGTTCTTCAGAAAGAGGCCCTGTAAGTTGCAGATGGCAGGATGGGAAGTTTTATTTTTTTTAAAGATTTCATTTATTTATTTGAGAGCGAGAGAATGAGAGAGAGAGCACGAGAGGGGGGAGGGTCAGAGGGAGAAGCAGACTCCCCGCTGAGCAGGGAGCCCGACATGGGACTCGATCCCGGGACTCCAGGATCATGACCCGAGCCGAAGGCAGTCACCCAACCAACTGAGCCACCCAGGCACCCCAGGATGGGAAGTTTTAGAGAGGGACGTTTTGGAGGTGAAGGTCCAGGTGAGTGTTCAGTTAAGGTACAGTTGTTGGTGACATTTCTCAGGAGACCTTCCCTGTCCTCTCTCTTCATCCTTAACAAGGTGGGTAGGTGCCTCTTGAGGTGCTCTTTCCTGTTAAACAGATTAACAGACTGTATTATTAAAGTGCCATCGATAAACCCTTCTGCCTTGCTAAAATTGAATAATTTACCAGTCAGTTTTTGGTCAGTGGAGGTATCTGCCTTGCTTGCCTTAGCATGTTGTGAGGACCAAATGAGGTTTCATATGGAAGTATTTTATTGAATGTAAAGTGGTATGCAGACAAAGGTGTTAAACTGTGCTTTCTCCCCCCAACCCCAGGTTCAGTAGGATATGTGGACTTTAATGTACATTTTACTTGTTAACATAGGTTCGTTATGTTGTACCTAAGTTATTGAACTGGGCTTTATTTAATACTGTGCTATTTTTAGGGCCCTTTGAGTAGTGTTTGCTTTTGTCATAAATGACCCCAAACTGCTGTACCTTTCAAGCCCTTGTATCCAGTTTTTATTGTTTGTGAAAAATCTGTCCTTGCTCTCCCTTGTCACTCTTTTGCTTCTACTGGATCTGTCAGTTTCTAGCTATCCTTTCCCCTTCTCATTTGTTGTTTCTGATCTTCTCTGGGCTTGGCAACCTGATAATTAAGCTTATTAGAACTGTGAGTAGTTTAATAGTAATCAAGCTAGGAATACGGATCAGAGAGCCCTTCTCACAGTGAGGTGTGGGAGCTTTTGTGCGTGGATTTTGTAAAAATCTCTTTTGGCCTCAGAGTGCGTCTTGGCTTCCTTCCTAGCTCTGGCTGTGTGCGGATTAGGTGAGGTTCCCACATAGCCGGGTTCCATTCCGGGGAGTGCGGCGGCTGCCATTTTCTTGGCGTATGCCTCATTGCTCTGTTATGAGAAGCAGTGCCATTCTCCCCTTTAGTTTTGATGAAGTTTTGGTTTGGGGGCAGTAGCAAGTGGTGATAGGTGATGGGTGGTCTGTAGTTCGTGGACCGAAAAATATTTGAGGCGCATGGACAATCTTTCCACCAGATCACCAGCGAGGCACGAGTGGTGCTGCGGTGCCTTCCCTCGTTCGCCTTTCCTTTGGGACGCTGAACCCCCCGCTTAGGTACTCGACATTCTTGGACATCCCTCAGTGTCTACATTTGCTTTAGCTTTTCTGTCAGAGTGCCTTGTGTACTTCCTCTGCCCAAACTTCTGCACGGTTTCCTCATGGAGAAGCATTATTTCATCTTTAGGGAGAGAGCCTTTGTTCTCGTGGAGACAGCATAGGAGTGTGTGCGGAGACCTGCTCCTGGTTCTTGCTCTGCTCCTTTCTAGCCACGGGCCTTGGCAAGTGTCTGTAACCATGCTGGGGTGTCTCCTTTTCTAGAATAGGCATCATGTCTGCTCTGCTACCTGCTGGGGCCAAAAGAGGATTTTATATACGGAAATGCTTGTTATTTGTACATAACATCAAATAGAATGCCTAGTTTATTGGGCTGATTTTGTTGATATTTTATAGTGCTCTGTCTTTGAGGAGTTAAAAAAATTGTTATCATTAGTGCTAGTAATGATAAGTGCTGCTAAAATAGTGTAATTTTAAATTTTATGTAGTTTTTTCTGAGTATGTTCTACTAGAATCTGTACAAATGTGGACATTTAATAAGCGCTCTTTGATTATTTTCAGAATACTGAGTATAGTGGCTTCCTAGCCAAATTAAATTTATGAAAATTCTAATGATACTGTGATTCATATCTAGAAAGAATAATTTTTTTTTTTTCATTCTGAAATCACTTTAAATACGCTTTACATGAATCTCTGGTAATAGTGAATCAATTAATGTGATTTCTCAGGTCATAAATCAGGCTTGATATATTGTAGTATTAGTTCCTGTGTAAGCTCTTAGAACTTCAGCTGTTCTGTGGTCTGTTGTAGCTAGTTGTTTGCTTTTGAACTCAATTCTAGATGTTGAACTCAATTTGAGAGCCTAAAATGGTTTGTGCCCCAATTACCTTAGAGGTTACTCCTTCACTTTTTTATTGGGCCAGCCCTGGTAGTAGGGAGTCAGCCACCTGTCAGACGGTTTCCCTTTAACTTGAGTACGTACTTTAACTTTGTCTCTGTCCCACAGGAATGTTGTCAGGGTTCTTATAGTGGCACCTACGGTCTATTTTAAACTTCTTGAGAAGAGGTAATATGTGAGCACAAAGTATTTTTGTACTGTACCATCTAATTTTTTTCCCCACTAACCTTTTGTGGTTCAGAAAAAGGATAAAGTTACTTGTGTTTAGGGGTACAGTCTCAGAGATCTTTAGCCCGATTTTATGGAGTGTCTCCAGAGCAGGGCCTTTGCCAGACCTCGTGTTCCTTTTTGTTTGGCAGGCCTGTGCTTTCACCAGAAATGTTTTAATATTGGCTCTCTTGGTGTCTGTGAACACTGTTAAGAGTATTTTTACCCCTTAGTTCTTCTTGGTGGGTCTAAAGTAGCTTTTGTCTTACTGCTTGATTGTTAGGGGACTAGAGGATGGGTGGCAATTCAGGGCAGCATTAGGGGAGGGAGAGAGGGTCTTAGAAAGGCTGGTGGCTGCAGTAAATCCCACCATCACCATGATAAGACATGGGGCCACTCTTTTTCCTTTCCATGAGCTTCTGGGAATGTCATTCATCTGGGAATTCAACCATCATTTGAGCTTCCGTTGTGTGCCAGACGTTAAGTATTAAGTACTGGAGATACTGGGACCAAAAGCCAGACATCCCTTTAAGGATGCCCTTGAGATAAGTCTTATTTTGAGTATGTTAGAAAAACATTTATCAGAGAAGAAAAACTAGTAGATTGGTTTTAGCTGCTGAATAGCCTTAGGGATTAAAGGTGGAGTTGTAGGTTAACAGAAGACATTTCTGAAAGGAGTGATTCTTCTGTAATTAAAAAAAAAGCACACAAATGGCATTGTGCAAGAGACTGCTAGCTGATCAAGAAATCCATCTCCTCTTCCTGGGCATGTAGCCAGACCACATTTCCCAGCCTCTCTTGCAGTTAGGCGTGGCTTTGTGGCCAAATGTTAGCCAATGGAGTGAGAGCAGGGAAGCGTGCCACTTCCAGGCCTGGCCCGGAAAACCCTCCAGGCATGGTTCCCCTGGGCCAGCAGAGGCAGGAGAGCCTAGTGACCTAGGAGGGTGCTGGGTGCCAGAGCCGCTGCTTGGAGGGGAGCCCTCTACTGATCACCGACACCTGTTTCGGACTTTACACCAGCAAGAAGTAAATATTTATAGTATTTGAGCCATGGTACAGTTTGCTCCGAGTAGCCTCCCTAACTGATCTAGGCATAATGGGTAGAATGCTCGGCAACACTGGTGAGTTCAGTCAGGGTGCTAAGAATTTCGGACTCCGCTTTAATTTTGATTACTTATATGTCATGTTATATGAAATGACCAGTGAATTTCAAGAATCAGTTTAAGTCATGATAAAATATGTGGCAAAAGTTTTTTAATGTATCATTTCTAATTGATACAAGTGGTTTATTGAGTATCAGTGTGGCCTCTCTCTTTGATTTAATGAGCTGTGTGGGGCCTCTGTTGGCTTTAAAGGGACTCTATGGAGACTTAAAACATTCAGAGTCCTTATTTCAAAGAACTGGAAATACAGTTTTCATCATGCACCCTCTGTGTTCAAAAGCCCGTAATCATTTCTTATTATGTAGCATTTTGTTTCATTTATTCCATCATCCCAAAACTATGTGTCACACCCTGACCTAGGTTCTCTGAAGAGAGTCCATTCCTCCAAAGAATTTGTGCTTGGTACACAGTTACTGAGTTTCTATACTGCAACCATCCGACCATCGGCTCCTTTTAGCCTTTAATAAACCATGTATTGTTTTTTCATTACATTTTTTTAGTATGTCTGCAACTTTAGGTAGAGTATTTTTTGAAGGCAGGGAATATATTTTATAGAGCTTCTGTTTCTCCCCTCTTGGGCACTTCTAGAGACGCTGGACACTATATTAATTGAGTAACCATCCCTGTAGTTTCTTTTGATTATCTTGCTTGGATTTTCTGGTATAGTTTTGTATTATAGTTTGTGTTAACAGGCAAATGTGTTTTTTTAGTCTGTTAGGAATTCATAAAATTATGGAGGAATGTTATGACTGGAAGGATCTTTTTAAGTGAATTCCTGATCTTTTAGAAAACGGTCTAGTTCCTGATACTCAGGGTATGGCCCTGAATCATGGCATGGGCATCACCGGGGGGCCTCTCAGAGGCACAGGGCAGGGCCACACTCAGACCTGTGAATCAGAACCTGCATTTTAACAAGGCCCTCAGGTGACCCACATGCTCATTAAAGTTGGAGATGCTCTATTGAAGGTCAACCCCCCATTTTACTCTTGAAGAAACTAGTTAAAGTAGGGAGTTGCCCAGAGTCACATAGCTGTTTATTTTAGTGGTTCCCATCTTTGGATACATCTTGGGATCACTTGGGAACCTGTCACAAATACTGATGCCTGGGTTCCAGCCTCACACATTCTGACTTACCTGGTCAGGATTGCAGCCTGGGCACCAGCATTCAGAAAATCTCCCTGGACGACTGACATGCAGCCAAGCTGAGAGCCGCTCATCTGGTTGATGAGAGAAGCCAGCTTTCTTTTCTTTTCTTTTTTTTTTTTTTTTTAAGATTTTATTTATTTATTTGACAGAGAGAGAGAGAGCGCGCTCAAGTAGGCAGAGTGGCAGGCAGATGGAGAGGGAGAAACAGGCTCTCCGCTGAGCAGGGAGCCGGATGTGGGGCTCGATCCCAAGACCCCAGGATCATGACATGAGCCGAAGGCAGCTGCTTAATGGACTGAGCTACCCAGGCACCCCAGAAGCCAGCTTTCTTGATGGTTCAGTCAAGGAGGCCTTTTACTCCATGCATGGATATATGTTCAGAAATGGTGTTTTCCCTATCTGATTTCTCACCATCATGTGTCACGCATTTTATATCCATAGCATTTACCCCGCTTACCACCCGCTTCTCCCACTGGCAGGGACCCCATGAGGGTAGGACCTTTGTCTTGTTCACTGCTAGGTCCCAGTTCCTAGGACAGTGTCTGGCACACATTAGGTACTCCTTTAATATTTGTAGGACAAATAGAAGGAATTGTGATACAGAGGGAAATGTGGGCTGCTCAGATAGCACCAGCAGGGTGACCTGTCACTGGAAGGCTCCTGAAGGATGGTTGAGCTGGAGAGTCAGCCAGGGAGGGCAGCATGGAGATGTGCAGCTGAGGGTGGACTTGGACCCAGATCTGTCTGCCCTTGAACTTGCACTTAGAATGTTGTCCTGGGGACAGAGAGGCCAGCTGTTTGCTTCAGACCTCAGCAGTTAGTGGTACTGGGATAGAGGCTCCACTCTGCAGACCCTCAGAATGGTGCTCCTCCCTCCCAGAGCCACCTCTGGCTTGGTGTTGTGAACAGGTTTTACAAATCGATCTGAGGGTCCTCAGAATGAAAGGCCTATCCCAGAGTCTGGCCTGTGGGTCTTCAATATAAGGTAGCCATTTCTCATGGAAGTTTTCTTCTGTTTTAGTTTTTTTCCCCTGAGAACCTGGTGTTTTTGAGGATAGAATGACTTGATTTCATTCAGTTTATGTGAGTGACTTCCTTTTCTGGTTAACTATTAAGACTTTATTATGCCAGTGTTGAAGAGAAGTCATGGTTGATTGTGATATTTCTGTTACTTTTCTTTTTTTAGCGTTTAATTCTTCTGATTTGTTATTTGGTATGTTTTACTGCTCATTTACCTATTGTCAAACTTTGAAGTTAGGTGTAAAAGTCCTTTTTTATGAAGCCATTCATTAGTGTGTCCCAGTGTACGTTAGTCATTTTTAAATCTTTTGATGTTAAGACCGTTGTTAAGATGTCTTGTTAAGTGGTGAACTTATACTATCTTTTTTTGGGTAATAGGAAGCCAGAAAATGTTAAGCCTTGAGTGTAGCACATTCTTTTTAACATCATAAAATTTCAAGTTTCAATTCCGAAAGGACATTAAGATGAGATGTTGCATTCTGTGGTTAGAAGGCTGTTGCTGGCAGCTCTTGCAGATGTTACTTGAAGTCAGACTGCTGTTGGCTTTACATCAGCCATTCTTTATAATGTCCTGTAATTCCACACTCACAGTCATGGGAAGAGATAAATGTTGATTTTCCAAAGGATACATGAATTCTGAGCTTAGTCCATAGTTTATAGGGAGAATTCTTAGCCTCAGATATTACCACAGGTTGCTAATTAGTAGGCATCACTGTTGATTAAATCAAACAGAGGAAGAGACATTAAAAGCCCTTGAACAAGAATTTTCCAGAAACAGTAAATAATTAGGGAGCTGATGGTTATCCTGATAGCTAGCAGTCACATTGTGGAGAAAGACCTGCTCTGTGGTGAATGAAGCACTTGATCATGGATATAAGGAGAGGGAAATTAAAAATTCATAGAGGTCAATTTAGTCAGATTTCAATACTCTCTTTGGCACAAAAAATTCAGGCAATCCTCAGTTCTTAGAAAATGTTAACATTGTTAAGGATTATTCTTACTAAGCACAGAAACAATAGCACTTCATATTTGTTTTGTAGTTTTGAATTTAAAGCACTTTGTACACATCATCCCATGTAATTCTCCCAAAAACGGTGAGATAGGAGAGCACCGTCACTACCCTTTTTGATGAGGTCATATAGAGAGGTTAGTTTACTTTTCCAAGGATAGCTAGTAAGTGAGAGAACTGAGCTTTTCATATTTTAAATATAAAATGTTGAGGGTGGCAGTTGAGTTTATAAACTGTCCTTGGTTTCCTAAGTATATATGTATCTGGTTTATAATACAGGATGAATAATCTAAAAAAATTTTTAATACTGCAACTGAAGAAGGATATTTTTAGGACCTGACTGTCAAGACTCCCAGAAATTGCTTTCCTTTTTTTTAAAGTTACTGTTGTATAGTTTTTTTACATGAAAAGTTTAATTTTATTTACATGAAGCAGCCTGAGAGCAGAGACCTGGTCATCCAACTTCCTCCTGACTTACTGCACCTGCCGTACTGTTCGTTGGCACTCATTAAATCCTTTGGAATGAGTTGGGGGGTGGGCGCACTATTGGGAAATGGTTAGCAATGTTGTTGAATCCTGACTAAACTACAGAACGAATAGAGCATTGGTTCTTCTTAGCAAACATTTCCTGTATGTACAAGCACATATGGTCCCTATTTAAAAAATTATGCACATAATATGTGTTCACCAGCATGTATCTTTTTTTACACACATACATTTTGAAACACTCTTAAGCCTTCAGGAAAATTGCAGGTATAGTGTGAAGAGCTCTTTCCCCCTGAACCACGTGAGAATAAGTTGCTGGTATGTTTCATCATCCTTACATACTTGCTTATGTATTTCCTGCCAACCAGAGATGAGAGCATTCTCCTCTGTAACCACTATATAGTGATCAAAATCAGGAAACTAACACGGAGACATTTCTACCCTCTGATCCGCAGATGCTCCTGCTGTGCCAGGTGACCCCGCCGTGGCCTTTGTAGTGAAAGGTCCAGTCAGGAGCCTGGGTCACACTCTGTTGTCTCTTCAGACTCCTTTAATACAGAACAGTTCTCAGTCCTTTTTGACTCTCATGACCTTGACACTCTTGAAGATTACAGGCCAGTCATTTTGTGGAATGTTCCTCAATTTGGATTTGTCTGATGTTTCCTTATGATTAGATTCAGGTTTTGCATCTTTGGCAGGAGTATCACAGAAGAGCCAGTATATATCTTTTTCAAAGATTAGTTTTACATTTTATTTTCTGTTTCCTTAGAGCGTTTCCCAAAGTGTATTCTGCGGAACTAGCACCTACTGTGTTCTCAACACCGTGCCACCTCTAGAAGGTAGGATTCGAAAAGCTTTTGACTTACAGGAAGGGGTGGGCTTGGCAGTAAGAGTAATTCCATCATGGTAGTACAGTAGAAATAGCCTGTGACCAGGCCTTAGGGGACTGGGTTCTGCCTTAACTTGCTGTGTGATCTTAGATGAGTTACTTAATCCTTCTGGGGGTAGCAAAATAATACTCCCTTTGTCAAGTTTCTGTGAGGGTTCAAAAAGGCTAAGGGTATAATCACATGGGAAATTGAAAGCACTCTGCAAATGTTAGATACTAATACAACAGTTCTGTAATTCTAGTACCCAATTCCTATGACTTCGAGTAGGAGCCGTGTGGTATTGTGGGAGAAGCCACAGGTCATGTTTGAATCCCATTTGAGTCACTAGCTGTGGCTTCTGGGCAAGTTAATCTGAACCTTAGGTTCTTCATCTGTAAAATGGGGGTAATTATGCCCTGATGGGTAATTGTGAAAATTAAATGAGAGAACGCAATGTAAAATCCTTTCTGGATGCTTGATGTAGAGTCCCACAAATGTTTACTTCCTAATAAAGAGTAGAAAATAAGTTTACTTGATCACATGCAGCTCAAATTGAAATTGAATAGAATGAAGCAGGAGAGGATGCCCCAGAACCCAAATTGAAGCAATCGATTGCACAACTTCTGTGCTCCCACTTTATCTGCCTCCGCTTGCATATTTTTTAATTGAAAATGTAAATGCAGACAAATAGTGAGAAGCTTATTGAACCTGAGTTAGGAGTTGACCTAAACCCGGACCAGAGATTTGGTGGTATGATTGACAGGGAGAGGGTAAACTTGGGCCACCTAAAAAAAGACAGGGTGAGATTTGACGATCACACACTCTAAGGAGAGGAAAGGGGTTGTTAAATAGCAAAACCAGTTATGTTTTCTATGGAAAAACCCACAAAAACTATTTTTTGTTTTTTTCAACTTCAAAAGTCTTTTGGATAATTACAATTGAGTAATTCATTTTGGAGAATTTCTTTTAGAGAGATACCATACCGATGCTTGGCACATAATTGAGCACATTGTTGCTTAATTAATATTTATTTTGGATGCATAGTGGTTTGAAGGTCTTAGGTTAGTGACGGCGGTATTTGCTGCTGTGAGCGCTGTGCTGACTTGAATACAACAATATGTGCTTGTGTTTTCCTGAATCAGCTCCTAGCCTACTAATTAAATCTAAGCACATAATAATTAGAGCTGAACAGAAAAATCGTAGCGCTTCCTTTTAATTTTGCCATTCCAAGTTGTTGATCAAATGTATTCCCAATAAGATTTAGCAATTGGATACACTGTTATACCAACTTATTTTGAACAGTTTGGTCTTAGAGGTTGAGCGATTAATCATAATTGACTTGATTGAGTAACAGTGTTCATGATGATTCACGGAACCAAAATTCTTTAATTTTTATTAATTATCAGTCAAAATAAAATGGATGTTATCATTTCCAGGTTAAAGTTAATATAGTTATAATTTCCCTTACAGGAGTGTGTTCCAAAGAGAGAGTTTGAATATTATCTTTTCTGATTTAAATGAAGGGTGTGGTAATGTGAGTTTTGGTTTTTTGAAATAAAACATGAAAATAAGAACTCTGCCTTTTGCCTACTTAAGTGAATGAGCATTTTTGCATGTTTTAGTTAAACTGTACGATGCCTCTAAAATTATTGTTCGGAAAATATTTGAAGGTTGTCTGGAAAGGATGGTTCAGTCTCTAGAATTACAGCTGTCAGCCAAGCACATCATCTGTCAATTTCAAGAGCTTCACTAGTTATTTTTATTGTGAAGTTGGTTAGAAAACTATTTTGTGAAGTCATATATCATACACACATATTTCCCAGATAATGATAGTGAAATATTTTACTGTCTTTGGTTGACACTTCCATGTTGCAGTGTCAGAGTTTAAGTATTTGGATTAAATGCTGAGATGCAGTTGAAACCGGTATATACCTTATTTTCATTGTTAACTCAAGATACTGTTAATAGTCTTAGTACTGAGACAAACATTTAAAAACTGGCACATGAATTTATCTAATTGTTGTATCATTTATAGTTATTCCAAAATCATTAAAAAGCAGCCTTTAATTAAAAAACACAGTTTTGCACAGTATGGCCATGTGAGCAGTTCTTTTCTGGTGTGAAAAGCAGAGTTGCTCTCCCATCACACTGTAACTGGAAAAACTGAAATTTGAAAATACGAGTTTTAAGATTCTGCCTGTTTGAGTTCCTAATATTCTTGCCCCAGTATTAAAATTGCCATCTTCATAAAACACAGTGGGAAAATACACCCATTGTTATGTTTCTAAAAAACATGAATTTATATTCAGCATGAACCTAAAATTCTGGAAGTAGCACAGTTTAAAAACTGATTAAGGGGAACCCATTGGCCTGTCGTACTCCTCTTCCTTTTGACCCATGGCTGCCCATTCCCGTAAAGTGCTATATTTGGAACTGTGATTGGGACAGTGCTCACACAGCCATTCTCCTTTTCCTCTTGAAAAGCTTCTGGGCCGATTCACCGCTGCCTGATTTGGTATCAGAGTGGAAGACAGAAGCCTCTTCTGTGGCAGTTAGTTGTGCCGTTGAGAAGAGTATCTCTTGCTCCACGTGCGTGCACACATGCGCACATGTACATACACGTGTGTCTGTACACATATGTATACACAGACAGAGCACACGTGTCTGGGTGTATGTACATGTGTGTACACATATGTAGGGGTACACACACACGCCTGTGTGTTATAGCCACAGGACAGCTGGGCCCCTCAAGGAGGCTTAAAAGAACAGATAATTAACATTGGGTTGTAATCACCAACATAAAAATAGAAGCTGAGGTTTAATTTTCTGTTCATTATTGTTCAAAATTACACTTTAAATAATAGTTTTCTCGGAGGTATGACTAGTCATATACAGTTCAGAGTAAGGCTATTGATTGAGCACCTAGTGTAATACTGTTTTTGATAAAAGGCATCCTGTAAATGGTGACTCTTTGAATTGAGTATAGATTTTAGAATTTTACCTCTACTTTCAGAATTGTACACATCATGGGAGATTAGAAAAAAAAAAAGAATAAAACCTCTTTAGGGGAAGAGAGAAGGGAGGTATTGGCTCATGTGATTTGGTATTCTGTGCTTTAAAGTTTTATGGCCCATGGTGCCTCCCTTGGGAGGATGAAGTGCAGGGAGCATGCATAAGCACATAATACTACACTGGTTTTATAGAGGGTAATTAATACAGAACTTTCTATGAACATTCTCTTAGTTGAACACTTTGTTTTCTGGTTTCATAGCAAGATTTTTAAAAAGTTTTATTTTGCTATGAAAATTTTGGATTCTTAAAAGCAGTCAGTTTTTAAGTTTTTCAAGTTTTTATACTGCTTACAGAAATAGAGGATTGGGCATTATAATTCAGTTGGTTGTGTAGTTCATGGACCAAAAAAGATTTAGTATGCTACAATTCTCTTAAGTTCCTCCCTTTAAAATATTTCCATATTATGTAGTAAATTTTTTCAGACTTTATTTCTGTGCCCAATATTTTTCTGTTAAGGTCTTTTCCTTGAGAAGAAATGTGTTAATCAGATGAAAAATGTTTGGAGAAGATTTTGTTGTGATTGTAGAAAATTTTTTATTCTTCTATGTTTTTCACATGTTCAAAAAATAGGCTATGCTAAACAAAATTACAGTAAATGGAAAGATATATTGTTGTATTTCACTTTTAATATTATTAACTAATTCCTGTATGTCTATGTAAGGTTCTTTAATAGTAAGGCATTTAAATTTATTGAATGGCAGTAAATTTCATAGGGATTTATGCCTGGAGGAGAATTGGAGATGACTTAATTCTCCTTGATTTGGAAAACTGAGAATATTAAGTAACTTACCCAAGGTCACACAATTAGAAAGTAGCAGAACTGGGTCAGAATCTTGGATTCTTGATTTGGAGGTCAGTGTTTTTATTACAACTTCTAATATCAGAATAAGTTACTTTAACTATGATTTTCTGGAGCAGATTCAGTCTTTAGTATTTCAATGTGTTGCTCCTAGTACCTGGTTATGTATTGCACTTTGGATATTGGGGCTTCCATTTAGCATTAAAAAAAAAATTGGACTGGGTAATTCTAAACTTTGACCTAAATGTGCCAAAACTGGCAAGAAATTTTGAGCCAGGCAGAGGGACTTTGTTATGGGAATGAAACAAGAAATGATCTGTAAATGAATGAATGAATGAAATAATACATAAAGGAAATGATCTCTTCTAGAAAGTATCCAGGAGACTGATTATCAGGTAGTCAGACATACCATCTTGTCTGAAAGTAATGAACTTTTCTCTCACTAATTTAGAAGAGTTACATTTTGATGAAAGACATTAATTAAATAGATATGTGTATGTAAATCAAGTTAATTAAAATGGTATGTTTTTAGATTTAGGCTAGAAGGACCAGCCTCTGTATTTACCTAGATAGCTAACTGCAGGTTTAAATTCCTTGTATTTCTAAGATTTGTAATTTGCTTTTGAAAGGATAAGTCTCCTTTGTATTCTTGGGGATGAAGTAGTATTAGTTTATGAATAAAATAGTCATATTTTATTATTCCTCTTCCCTAAAAAAACTTTTTTTCACCTGGTTAATAGAAGATTTCTGGGTTTTGTGAGGTTAAATCCTTTTGCAATTTGGACGTACTTCATGGAAACCTGGTGGGAGAACCTTTAAAAGTAATGTTCTGGTTATGGGCAGCTGCTAGGATATTCCCTGTTCACTCGCTTGTCATGGAGCAAAAGCTCGGATCTTATTTTAGAGCCTCTTGACCAGATTCCTGCTGCCACCTATCTGATCAGTGTGTAAATGAGCATTGTTAACCAAGAGGAATGGTGCTCTTGGTCTCACCGGTGACCAAACTAAGCTGCCGTTTCTGACCTTGCCAGTATACTTAAAAGGAGATTTTCCTCTATTATTTTCTCTGAATCTATTGTTTTCTTCTTTATAGATGATCATGGGAACAGCAATAGTAGTCATGTAAAAATCTTTTTACCGAAAAAGCTGCTTGAATGTCTGCCGAAATGTTCAAGTTTACCCAAAGAGAGGCACCGTTGGAACACTAATGAGGTAGATAAATTTCTATTTTTAGGGGTACAGTTATTTTAAGGGCAAAGTTGTTAGGTCATTTGGCATAGTGTACTACTTTTTATTAGTTTTTAAAATCAAAATACTGGACTAGGGGATTGTAAATGAGAATATTTAATCTGGGTTTAACAGACACCAACATGTTTCTTGAACTATCTCTAATCTGCTTGGCTGGCGTTGAAAAATATAAAATGTGCACGCTGACTTACTAAGGTAGCATGAGTTACCATACTTGTGTTCTCTTGCATTTTGGCGTCTTACATTTGGTGGTTAACTTGCCTGCATCTCAGCTAAACACTAGTCCTTATGTTGTTATGAGTTAATAAAGAGACAGCCCCAGTGTTCCACAAAACATGCAGTTTCTTGACAGTGTGAAGTTTCTGTAGGATTGGGAAGGGCAGGCTTCTTATTAGCAAAACAGCTCTCACAACAGTCCTTTGTGATGAAAAGAGTTTGCATGGAGAATTGATGGGTTTACCTTAATGATAGGAGTTTTTTTATTAGGAATGGAGGCTGTATGGTAGATTGTGTATTTGGCATCCAATTAGAAGATTGGTAAAGTAGAATGAATGAAAGTATCTTCTTGGATGATGTTTCTTGTTTTTGGTAAGTCTTAGTCTGGGAGTCTTAATATTAAGGGTGGATTGCTTTGTCATCTTTTTAATTTTGAAATCTGAGTATTTCCATGTAGGGTAATACGCATTTAGTTGGTGATGAGAACTGGGTATGTGTCCAGTGATCTGGGAATTGTATTCCTTTAGTTCAGATGGCTGTGATTACTGGTTTTCCAAAGTTGGTCTGAGTCAGTTTGTGTTGCTGGTTCAACATGCACTTCCAAGTTCAATTAAATACAACCCCCTGCTGTGTATTGGGCCCTCAGTTTCGTTAAAAGACACAAGAAGACAGTAGTGCTGCCTACTTACCTTATCTTTTTGAGATTATTTTATTCTAACTTCTTGACATGGAGTGCTTTTGTTTTGAGTTTTAAGAGGTTATATGGGTGAAAGTCTGTCTACTTAATCCTAGTTGACAGATTTAAATACTCAGTAGACCCTCATAGCTTTGATACCTTGTCTCAACTGATTTTAATTTCTTTTAAGGTATGTATATTTTGATTATTTGCATAAATTATATTTCCCCCTTAGACAAAATACTTTTACCTTGACAAACATTAGCTAGTTTAGAGGCCTCTTGTTTTAATCAGTCATCGATTAACGATTTTAAACATGAAAACAAAGTAAATATGCTGAAGATTAGTTTTAATCATAGATCATTACTCTGTCAGCAAAATAGTATGATTTGGGAGCCATTCAGTAGGTCATAACTAGGTCATGAATTATTTAAAAACTCAGTATGTTTCTTAGTATTCCCTGAAACATGGATCTGCTACCTTACTATTATATGTTAGCCCTAGTTTATTTATAAATGAAACAAAACACATAATTGGTATATATTTTTTCAATATTATGTTTTATGTGAAATTGGCAATTTATTTTTAATTACGACTTGAAATTGTATTTGAAACCAGCAAGCGCTTAATTAAAATCTGTGGTCTTTAGGGTCTTCTGAAGCTGGAGTCACAGTATTGGAAGCTCAGTTGGTAGACTGTTCAGATCCTTGCACAGGACTTCACCTTTCATGTATTTATCTCTGGTTATTGACAGGTTCCCCTTTACGCATAGTTCAGATACATTATAAAACACCTAATAAAGAATTTTTGTAGAGGATGAGATTAAAAGGAAATGCGGAGCTGTTCTGTACTTTCTTCTAGGACCCTGGCCCAAAGAGCTCCTTGGAGACTGCTGATTTAGGTCACAGTGTTGCAAAAGTCCCTGTCCAGAGAGGAGACTTCGGTCCAATCTCTGACTGGCGAAACATAAAACTGGGGGCTCTGAGACATGTGGATTGTTTTGTGCAAGCTACCACTGCTGCTGAAAATGCCAGTGAACAACGTGTGTTCCCAAGGGTGGCTGGAGGCAGGATGGGTGGCTCAGCCGGCAGGGGCCAAGGCTCATACCCTTTTCCCTCATGACCCGTTGTTCTCTCAGTAATTTGTCAGCTCAACGCTGACAAAAACTCTTATGAGAGAACTGAACTTAAAGGTTGGCCCATATTTCATTTCAATGTACAGGACATTGGCTTTCTTTCTTGTTTATTTTTGGCTTTAGGAAAAATAGGGGACTCTGGGAGTGACAGCTGAAGACTTAGGAGTCCTTAATTCTGCAGAGTGTTACGTGGTGATGGTAACCTGTCTTTTTTTTTTTGAACTGGCTTGGATAACAGGAATAAAACAATCTGTACTTCTATTAAAGCACTTCCTTCTTTGATCTAGCTGGGTATTGGCATTTTCCCACATTCTTCAGCCTGCCATCCTGCTAAACCTGAAGGAAGCGTCCTTCCGTGGACTTGTCTCTCTCTGGGGCTTTTGGTCCTATTTACAGCAGAGTCATGCTTAGTCAGAGTTGCCCATGAAGTCTCTTGAATTGCTCATGGAGTTAAGTTTAGTCATACTGCCATTAGGGAGGGCCCGTATCCTGCTGGGGTTGGAATAGATTGCTGTGTTTTGGTGGAGGACCACGTGAAGTAGTCGGCTTGTATTTGGAAGCAGTGTTGTACCAAAACTGGTTTAGATCCCCCTTTCCTGGGACAAGGTGCTGTCACTGGGAGAGGTGTGAGTGAGGGAGGGCGGTGGACAGCACACCTGATTGCTGTTTTCCGTGTCACTCTGTGCAGCATATGTTCGCGGAGCAGCCTGGTGGCTGGAGTTGCCTGTCTGAGGTGTCTCTGTCTTCTATGCTCGCTCTCTGCTGGGTGTGTACAGTTCATCTCCTGAGTATAATGTGACTCCTCCATGCTTTTGAGAAATTCCTTTGTTGAGACCTGTGTTGTAATATTTGTGATGATTTGAGAAAACCTAGCTTTTGTACTGTGTCTTTGTTGAGAGAGAGTGAGATTGTGCCCATTCACATGTTGCCATTTATCGAGTCCCTGTTTTTGCTGGTGGCTGGGCACTGTGTATAATTATTTCTGAGCCTTATAATAATGTCACAAGATATGCCATATTTCCTTTTACTGATGAGGGTATAGTGGTAAAAAGTGGTTAACTCATTTGGTCAAGATAGCATACTTGTTAGGGCCTGTCTCTCTCTGAGCTTAATTTCTTGTACGTTGCTTACTAATTCTTAGGAACATTCATTCTGTTGTAATGTTGTCTTGGCTTTTAATCAAAGACCCCATAACTCTTAACCACATTAGTGTACTTGGCAAATCCGTTCTGTCATTTAATTTTGGATTAAAAAGGGTTAACACAGGATTAGTGTTGTGGGTTCATATGCAAACATTTGGTGAAGCTGAAAGTCACTAAAAAGGAAGACTACCAGAAGATAAGGAGGTCTTAGGGCCCAGCTAAGCTCCTGGAACCTTTCTTAACACATTGGAATAGGTAAAATCTCCTGCCCTTCCTGAATGTTATTTGCAGTTGCAAAATACCGGTTTCTAGACACAACATTTCAGTGTGGATTATGCTTTCTCAGCCACACACAGCCTTTGCCCATGTTCTTACAGGCAGTAAAGGAGGGGTGACGGTGATGATGGGGCACTAATTATGGCTGCCAGCATTGACTGAACATTACTGTGTGTGTGGCACTGGTGGGTCCTTGATGCGAATAATCACATTTTTTCCTGGAATTCATCCTATGAGGCAGATTATGTGATTACCTTGAATCGATGAGGAGATCTGAGCCATAAAGATGTTAAATAATGTGCCCCAGAGTGGTGGACTTGAGAGTCTAACCTTGCAGCCTGATTTCAGAGCCCATCCTCTCTCCAGTTCTGTCCCAAAGAATAATTTCAAACAGACTTTCTCAAGATCTCGCAGCTGTTTAGTGATTTCTAACCCTTTTGTTTTATAGAATTGTTTGGCTTCTTTATTTATTTACATCTTCAAGTATTAAACATATTTTTGCATGAAGTTTTTTTAAAAAGCAGCACTCATTTCGGGGCACTGGGGTGGCTCAGTTGGTTAAGCATCTGACTCTTGATCTCAGCTCAGGTCTTGATGTCAAGCGTCTGACTCTTGATCTCAGCTCAGGTCTTGATCTCAGCTCAAGTCTTGATGTCAAGCCCCTGCGTTGGGCCCCATGCTGGGTGTGGAGCCTACTTACAAAAAAAAAGTAGCACTCATTTCTTAGGGAAATAGTTTTGATTCTTAATGAATGTTAATATGTAGGCTCTGGATAATGAAAAAATATTAAAAGTAGACATTTTGAAGCTGTGTGTAACTTGAGGGTTAGGCTTGATCTTTTATATCCAGGGCAGGAGAGAAAGAATGTATTAAACAGAGCAAAATTGTTGAAGAACCAGCTCTTATTCCATAATCAGTTTGGCATTCACGTCTTCATTAGGTGAACTGTTATAAGGTTTCTGCATTTTAAGTTAATATTTTTAAGGCCCAGAGCCAGAGATCATTATGCTAATGCAACTTTCTGATTGCACAAATGACTATTTATAATTACACATATTAGTGCTCCATGTATGTTGTCCAGACTGAAATTCTTTTGTTTAGTCATTAATTAGCTGTTTGACTTAAACTACGACTACTGCATTCCCCCAGTCGCTGGATCTGGATTTCAGATGGCATTCTTCCAAAGCCGAGCTAATGCACACCAACAGACCTTTTTAATGAAAATGTTCTGCTTAAATGTTCAAATCACTTTTGTGTGCTACTGTTTTTGAACTATTAATGCTCTTTTTTTTTTGTTTTTCCTCTAATACAAAGTTTCTCTAGAGGAAGTAAACAAAATGGAATTCTAGTTTGTACTGATCTTAAAGAAAGTTGCATCAAAGGTTTTCAGTTGGTGATAGCTTCAGAGATTTTCGTATTAAATGCCTCCTTTTTAATGGTAAACATGTCTGTGTAGAGAGGATATAACTCTCCACTGGTATAGTCTTAAGTCATGCCGAAGAACCTGAAGAAAAAAACCCCTAAGTATAATGCTTTTTATAGGGAAAGAATTGCTTTTTTAAAGCCCGAATACTTTTTTTTCCTTCAATTTTTTATATTCAAGTAAGAAAAATGGACAAATGAACTTTAAGACTATGAGATTTATTAAATTATGTTTCATTTCAGTTGTTTTAATAAGAAGCCACCTTTTCAAATTTCTTTAGTCATTTTTTTTTTGTGTAGCCATATATTCTTGAGTGTTTTTTGTGTTTTTAATTTTTCTCTTGGAATACCTTATAGAGTCATAGTTTTAAGGGCTGTAATTTTTTTCAATGATTGGTTTTTCTAGTGTATTTATATGTTATCTTTTTGAAAGACAGACCCACATTTTGGGGGGATCATATAGCACTCTTCAGACTTCCACCATGCAAGCTAAACTGAAAAGTATTAGCGTTATGAAGGTGAGTGAGGTATTTGGCCTTGATGACTCAGAACGTTAGTTAACCCTGAGGTTGGTCTTTGTTTTGTGTAGCTTTTGGCAGTTGTTAACGGTTTGAGTGGTCCCAAGTTATTCTCAGAGTCCTGCAGGGCTCTCCTGGTTCAATTGTAAATAGGAAAGTACAGATATGAACAGCACCACAGAGAGCCAAGTTTTAAGAGGGACGCCATTTGATTTTTAAATACAATATATTGTACCAAATTTCAAATTAAATGTGGTAATTTTGTAGCAATTGGGCTAACTATAATTCCTCTGTTTCACTTAGTAGTATGAGGTCAGGTAAATGGACACCGACATCCAAATGAGCATGCACCTGTTTATCAGACAACCTGTATCAGTTTAGCATTGGTGGTAGTAGAGGGAGATTGGATGTGTTGAAATGCTGGGGGCAGATGTCCTTCTACATCTCTGGGGGAAGGCAGGTGAGGAGAGGTCGAGACAAGTGGGTTTAGCTCTGAGGAACGGGAGGAGAAGCAGATCTTAACCTGCAGAGAGTAGAGTAATGGTCATAACATTTGAGTAAGATCTTAAAGAAAAATTTTTTTGAAGAAAGAAAATTCTTGTGGTTCTGCCTCAGTTTTGACCCCAGTGGTTTTTATTATATATTACTTCAGAATGTATCACTTAGAAGAATACTTGGCCCATAGTCAGTGTTCCATAAATATTTGTTGAATGAATGAAATGTGTAAAAATACAAAAACTCAGTATGAATGTCTGAGCTCTTGGAGTTCTTATGCAGATATAAAACTCAAATGTAAATATATTACATAAAAAAGATCAGAAAACTAATAAGATTTATATTAACAACATTAGTTAAATGAGATGGATGAAGTTTTGCCAAAACCAAATTGCTCTTGCAACACGAATGTAATAGTGACTGTTCTCAGGCAGGGTCTTTTGAATTTGGCCCATGACACACTATCATGTGCCCTGCAGTGATCCCACCCCCTCCCCATTGAACTATTTAGAAACTGATTTTGGCTCAGCAGGCATTTCTAGAAGTCTGTTGTTAGGCCTTGGTACAAATACATCATTTAGTCTGAAGTTCACTTCTGGATTTTCTCATTAGTCCGAGAACAACTTAAACGGGTCCCCAGGTGATTGTAATCACAGACCACAGACTTGAACAGTGGATCTGTGTGTTAGAAAAATTGGTTATAGGTTTTATTTTTTCAGGTTATAAATTAAGATGTGAAGTGAAAACTTTCCTAGTGAACTCAAGGACCACTGATCTCTTGGAAGGGATACACAGCTGGCAATCAGGAACTGGTTCTGTCTAGTCTTGGCTCTGCCACCAGTCAGCTGAGTGCGAGGTAAGCCACCTGCCTGGCCTCGTCTGCATCTGCTGTGATTGTGCTGAGTGACCTTTAGAGATATGTCATAAGTCCTGTTCTCCAGTTTTGGAGGCTAAATCACTGTTGCTCTCAGAGTTGTTTGGGAGTGTAGGACATTCAGGGCAGGCTTGGGTCCAGCTGGGGTGTGTGTTTGTTTATTTTTTGCTGTTAATCATCCTTTATTTTTATTTTTCAAGTCTATGCTTCAGTGGTTTTTAGTATAGTCTACGTACAGTTGTGCAGCCATCACCACCATGTAATTCTGGAACATTTTCATCACCCCAACAGCTCGGGTTTTCCCTCTCTCTGGACTTGGTGGAGTCAGCACTCTCAAGGGGTGGCCAGCCTCTTTTTAGGGGGCTCAAGGTTCTTCTTTGGTATCTCCTCCAAGTTTCTATACCTGTGTGGTGCTGGAGCTGAAATTAGAATAGATTGTCTTTTTGTCCAGGTCTTAACACAGAGCACTTTGTCCTGAGATTGTTTTCAAAATGTTCAAGTGCAAGTGAGGATCCAGTTGGGGCCTTGTTTTTCTGAGGGAAGAAGAGGGCTTGAGGAGAGTTTTCAGTTGAAAACTGAAACAATATGCCCTGTGAACTGGGTTACATGGGGATAAACTGCCCCGCCCTTTCTAGTAATGGTGGGAGACTCTGTGGCCATGACTTTCATAAAGAGAAGCTGAGCCCTGCTGGAAAGTCAGCTGAGATTGGAAAAGGGAAGGATACGTGGAAAAGTGGGCATTCTTTTTAGCTTACTGGTTTTCATGCTTAGCTGGCATCAGAATCACCTGGAGGGCATGTTAAAACACAGATTTCTGGGCTCCACCCCCAGAGTTTCTGTTTCAGTAGGTCTGGGGTGGGGTCTAAGAATGTGTATTTTTAACAAGTTCCTGTTGAAACTTAACCTAGATGAAGACTCTCAGGCCCCTAGAAGTGTATTCTAACTTCACTTGACTTTAATCTCAGCTCTGCTATCCTTATACCATTCAGGTATATTTTGGTGTACTTTGGCTACGTGCAGTACAGTTGAGCTTTCTAGAGTCTTCTTCTCATACACCTAGAAGTAAGAGAATGCAGTTAGTTTTGGTATTTATCTAAAGTATTGGTTAATGTCTTGTTATATAGGAAGCCCTTTTAAAGTATGGGTGGCGGTAGGGGTATGTGGAGGCATATTCTAATTTTTGTGACCTTGTTTTGAAAAGGTAGCATGAAGAATCATCTCTGCTCCCCCTTTCGTTTCCATCTCCATTTGGCCCAAATAGCTGAAAACAGCAGAACCCTAAAGCTGAACATCATAGCCTGCCTACTTACCTACCTACCTGTCTGCCCACCTTCTGGTCTTTTTAATACTACCTTCCAAATGTTTCTAATGATAAATTATGTTATCTTGGTAATTATGAAGTTCTGTTGAAGATTTTAAGAGAAGTTCCTAAAATATAACCTAAGTTTTCCAATTTTAATGCTTTTAGAAGGCTGGAAAAAAATGAAAAAGAAAAAACATACAAAGGAGTCCTTTCTAGATGGCTGAGAAACCACAGATGGGCTGGGGTGGATGTGATGAAGATAAATTTGTGTTTGGGAGAGTGTTTTCTCTGTAAGGGAGAATATTATGGGCAGGATGTGTGGATTTCATGAGGCTTTCTAGTATGCTTCTGTGCTTGTGTGTTCTCTGGTCTGGTGAAGGGTGTAGAGTTGAAATAAATGTAAAACTTAAAGAACCTGTTGTTTACGTTTGGGGAGAAAGGAGGAAAGGAGGAGGAGCTGGGGCTCTGGGGAATTGGACTGGACTGAGCAGGGGTGTGTGCGCGCGCACGCGTGAGTGTGCGTACATGAGTGCACGCACCTGTGTGGGGCAGCTGTGGTAGAACCAGGGTGGAATTCTGAGGCAGGCTTATTTGCCTTGAGTTCATTTTTTTATGATTCCAAAGTGTTTATGGTAAAAAGAGAAGGTTCCATGTCCAAGAGAACAGGAAGCTGAAAAGTAGCTTGACCTGGGCTAGAAAGTAGAGCCCCTTGTGTCTAAAGTCAAAGGGAGCGTGTGTCAGAGGGGGTTGGTCTCCAGAGATGGCTGCAGCAGGAGCATTTGAATCCAGGCCACCCATTCTACTTCTTCTGTTTACTTTTTTTTTTTTAATTAAGGTTTAATTTTTTTTAGAGCAGTTTCAGGTTCATAGCAAATGGAGAGGAAGGTACAGAGAGTTCCTGTACAACCCCTGCCCCCAAACACGCAGCCTCCCGACTACCAACGCCCCCCACCAGACTGGTACCTTTGTTACAGTTGATGAACCTATGTTGACACATCATCGTCACCCAGAGTCCCTAGTTTACATTATGGTTTATTCTTGGTGTTAAGATGTCTTTTCATGGCTTGGTAGCTCATTTCTTTGTGGTGATGACTAATACTCCATTGTCTGGATGGACCATGGTTTATCTCTTCATCTCCTGAAGGACATTTTGGTTGCTTTCAAGTTTTGGCAATTATGAATAAAGCTGGTTTAAACATCTGTGTGCAGGATTTTGTGTGGACATAGGTTTTCATCTCCTTTAAATAGCCAGGAGTGTGATTACTGGATCATGTGGTATGAGTATGATTAGTTTTATAAGAAACTTTCCAACTGTCTTCCAAAGTGTCTGTACTATTGGTATTCCCGCCAGCAACAGGGAGAGTTCCTATGGCTCCACATCCTCCCAGCATTTGGTGGTGTTGGTGTTCTGGATGTTGGCCGTTCTAATAGGTGTGTAGTGGTTATCTCATTCTTGTTTTAATTTCCCTGAAGACAGATACAAGGAGACTCTTTTCACATGCTCATTTGCCATCTGTATCTCTTTGGTCTGTTAAAGTCTTTGGCCCATTTAATCAGGTTGTTTGCTTTCTTATTGTTGAATGTGAAGAGTTTTCTGTATACTTTGGATAACAATCCTTTGAGATGTGCTTTTGCAAGTATTTTCTCCCATTCTCTTGACTTTGTCTTTCACAGGGCAGAGATTTTTAATTTTTATTAAGTCCAGCTTATCAGTTATTTCTTTCATGGATCCTGCCTTTGGTGTAGTAACGCTACGCCCAAGGCCCGCTAGGTTTTCTCCTGTGTTATCTTCCAGGGGTTTTATAGTTTTGCATTTTACATTTAGGTCTTGATCCATTTTTACTTGATTTTTGTGAAGCATGTAGATCTAGATTCCTTTTTTTTTTTTTTTTTTTTGGTGCCCATGGATGTCCAGGTGTTCCAGCACCATTTGTTGAAAAGACTATCTTTGCTCCATTGTCAGAGATGAGTTGACTGTATTTATGTGGGTCTATTTCTGGGCTTTCTATTCTTTTCCATTGATTTATTTGTCTGTTTCAACAATACCGTATTGTCTTGATTACTATAGCTTTATAGTAAGTCTTGAAGTTGGGTAGTGTCCTTCCTCTGACTCTGTTCTCCTCTCAGCTATTCTGGGTCTTTTGTCTCTCTGTAAACTTTAGAATCATTTTGTTGCTATCCACAAAATAACTTGCTGGGATTTAGGTTAGGATTACATTGGATCTATAGATCAAGGTGAGAAGAACTGACATCTTGACGATATTAAGTCTCCCTATCTCTGAACATGGACTATCTCTCCATTAATTTGCATAGTTCTTTGATATCATTCATCAGAGTTTCATAGTTTTTCTCGTGTAGATTGTGTACTTATTTTGTGAGATTTATGCCTAGTTATTTCATTTTTGGGGGTGCTAATATTGTGTTTTAAAATTCAAATTCCACTTGTTCATTACTGGTATATAGGAAGGCGATAGACTTTTCTATAATTGCTTATTCTGTGATTTTTTTTAAAAGGCCTAACATCCGCAGAGCAAACATCTGCTCTGTTTACTGATGGATCTGAAGAGCTTAAAACAGTGCCTGGCACGTAGTGGGTCTTCAGTGACCAAAAGCCTTTTTGAAAATTTCCCTTTGGGACCATCATTCTGTGTGTTAACTCATACCTGAAATAGTTCCATTTTAAAGGGTGGGTAGCACTTTAGGGAAGGGTGAAAGTCCCAACACAGAAGGTCAAAGACAAGGTGGGAAAGGCCACACCTTCTTCATGTTCTGGGTGGGGGACAGGGCCTATTCAGAGAAGCTGGCCAAGAAGAAGGCTATCCTGTGGGAAGCTGGGATCTTACTTAGAAAGGGCTGCAAAAGCCACTTTCTCAGGAAGAGAAGGGGAGAAAACACTTAAATATATTTATCTTTTTAAAAGTTAAGAAAGATTCGAGAGAAAGGGACAATGCCATTTGCTTCCCATTTCTGAGAAAGGATACATTAAAATAGCTTGAAATTAAGCAGGATCTATAAAATTGAGGTCCGAGTAGAGTCATTTCTCATTTTTCCTGTCTTTAAACCATGTAGTGACAGACACCCCTTTCCTGGCATCAGAAGACAGTTGTTAATGTTCATGCTAGGATTTTATTTCATTTTTGTACTGTTGAACAACATTTCAACTTCCTAATTCTAATTGTTTTATTTAAGAATCAGTTTTGTTAGGTGCTTTAATCATTATTAATCAAAATTTTTTATTTATGCATTTTCCAGTAATTTTTAACAGTCCATTCCTCTAGCAACTCAGAGAGCCTGCTGTAGGGTGATTATGTATTTTTTATTTCATAAATGAGGATGGCGAGACGTGAGTGTTTTAGAATTAGCATGTAACATAATCTAATGTAACATCATCTAATGTACTGTATAATTTGCTTTTTATTGTGTGTTGCCTGGGTGCTCCTGCTGGACTGTGAGGTCTAGGTGGACAGGAATCTTCATCTGCTCTGTTTACGGATGGATCTGAAGAGTTTAAAACAGTGCCTGGCACATAGTGGCTGTTTCGTGACCAACAGACACAGTTTAGGGTTGCTAGTCAGGTGTGCTGCTAGTACTTTGTCTCTGAATTCTACAGCCTGGGCTAGTAGTAGTCACTAGGAGTGACAAGCCGGTCCACGGAGCTACCCCTGAAAAAAGCTGTGATGTGGAGACGAGCAGAATGTGTGCTCCCCGCGTGCACTTGGGTTCCCAAATCCAGGGAAGGAAGGGTTGAGGCAAGCAAGCACACTCAGTCCTTATCTCAAACTTAGCAGGCGGCTAAGTTGTTCCTGTCCAGGGCGGGAGGGAGGGTGAGGCAGGAAGCCAAGACTATCCTTTGTGGAGGAGCTCTTGGCCATGTGGGAAATGGGGGGGGGGAGGGGGAGGGAGTCCCCTCCCACCGCAACCCTCCTGCCGCTAATTCACATAGTACGACACAGGTAGAAAGGTGGGCCAAATCACCCCAAAGTCTACCATCAGAAAGAAATAGTTGACTTTTTGATAGAAGTCTCTTCAGATATTTTTCTGTGCTGATGTGGCTGTACATTTTATTTATTAACTCAGGATAGGTTTACTGTGCATGTAGTTTTGTAATCTGGTTTTTTAATAGGTTGTATATGTCTTAGGGCTTTTTTTTTTTTAAAGATTTTATTTATTTGACAGAGAGACACAGCGAGAGAGGGAATACAAGCAGGGGGAGTAGGAGAGGGAGAAGCAGGCTCCCCGCCGAGCCGGGAGCCCGATGCGGGGCTCGATCCCAGGACCCTGGGATCATGACCCGAGCCGAAGGCAGATGCTCAACCAACTGAGCCACCCAGGTGCCCCTGTCTTAGGGCTTTTTTGACAGTGATCCATAGCATCATGTTTATTGCCTGCATATTAGTATTCCGTTGTGTTTCATGCTATCAGTTATGCCTAGCAATTTTTTTGAGGGCCTAATATGTCTAGGCACGGGTTGAGGATACCAGACAGATAAGTTCCTGTTCTCATGGAATTTATAGTTTAGAAGGAAAGACAATACCTAAGTAAACAAGGAGACAAGAATTTCAGAGAGTGCTAAGAAGATAGATCAGGATACTGAGGTGTGAGTCCTTTGGTTGGGTGGTTTGACTTTCTTAGGAAGTGACTTTTGAGCTGAGATCTGAATGATGAAAGAGGTCTAGCTGCTTGAGGATTTAGGGGAGGAACATTTTAGGCAAGAGATAAGAGCCAAGTGCGAAGGCCCTGAGGCAGGAATGCATTTGGTTTGAGGAACAATAAAAAAGACATTCTGGCTGGGCCAGGTAGGTAGGGACTAGCTCTCCAAGTGTCTGGTAGATATAAAGATTGGGAATTTTATTTTAAGAGTAACAGTCATTGGAGGATAAGCTCTCAGGAAGTGAGTGACATATTATATGGATTTTTTATTTTCAAAGTCTTTTTCTGGCCTCTCTGTGGCCAACAGGGGAAGCAGAGAGACCAATGAGGAGACTGTTACAGTAACAGGCGATCGTGGTAAGAGTGAGGCTAAAAAGTGGAGGTGGAGGTGTTAGGGCTCGTGGGATTGGACGTAGGAGATAGGAGAAAGGAGAAGTCAAGAACTATTCCTAGTTTGTGGCCTCAGGCACAACCTTGGTGCTGGTGCTCATAACGGAGACCCGGAAGACTGAGGGAAGGGAGGGTGGGGGCGGATCAAGAGTGTTCTATGGGGTGTATTGATTTTGCCGTGTCTGGTAGACACTGAAGTGGCAGCATCGAGGAGGCAGCTGTCTGGGAGTCCGAGAGAGGTCCTGTCTGGGGATGTAAATTGGAGAGCCATTAGACTAGATGAGGTCACCCTGCGGGCAAACGATGTTTGGGAGAAGGGACAAGATGAGCCCTGAGTGGAGCAGGCGGAGGCAGCCGAGCGAGGGGGGAGTGGTGAACCACACAAGTGTGCGGTGGAAGCCCAGAGAAGAATGTGTTTCGAGGAGGGTGTATCAGTTTTCTTTTTGCTGCTGTAACAAATTACCACAAACTTGGCGGCTTAACACAGCACGGATTTATTATCTTATAGAGTTCTGTAGGTCAGACATCTGACCCGGCTCTCACTGGGCTAAAATCAAGGTGTGAGCAGGACTGTGCTCGGTGCTGGAGGTGCTAGAGAAGAATCTGTTTCCTTGCCTCTGCTACCTTCTGGAGGCTGCCCACATTCCTTGGCTCCGGCCCCTTCCTCCGTCTTCAGAGCCATCAGCATAGCGTGTCTCTGACCCTGCTTCCATTGCCACACCCCTGTCTCGGACTCTGACCTCTCTTGTGTCCGCTTCCAGTTTTAGGGACTCTTATGATTACATTGGTTCCATTGGATAATTCAGGAGAATCTCCCAATGTTAAGCTCAGCTGATTAGCAACCTTAATTCTTAATTCTAACTGCAACTTTGCCATGTAACACAACATATTTCTAGGTGTTAGGGATTAGGATTTCTTTGGGCGGTCACTAATCTTCCTACAACAGGGGGTATATAATCAGAGGTTACTGAGAAGTCAAGTGAAATGAGGATGATGTCACCGTTGATTAGGGCACCTGGAAGCTCTTAGTAACCCTGGTGGGTGGTTTCAGTTGCATGGTGGGAGCAGAGGCCCCATTGGAGTGGGGGGAAAGGCGAATGGGTGAGGATGTGGGGGCTGCAAGTGTTAGTGATTTTTGATGGGAATTTTGCTGTGAAGGAAAGGGAATTATGGCTCAGTTTACAAGGGTAGCACAGAGCACAGCTCTAAGAGAGTGAAGTGGGAGCCCTCTTTGGTGCAGAGGTTCAGGGAAGACCTCTAAGGAAGGGGCCAAGTCTGGTGTCTGCTGGAGTGGGTTACCTGAGCCAAGAACCTAGAGTGAGACCAAGAGATGGTTTATAGAGTTGGAGACACCTGAAAAAAGAATTAATATGGTTATTTACAATCAAGCAGAACGTACTGATGACTCGTCTGCATGCCCCTGGGTCAGTGGACAGGATGTTTGTCAGCAGCTCCTACAGGGTCCCCACCCCACCACCTTGTTGGCCAAATCTCTGAAGTACGTGTAGATCATCTGCCTTTTATTGCTCATGGACCCGAGGTGGTCTGGCCCCAGTGCCACGGGGGACCGTGCGTCCCACATGCAGCACAGAGCTCAGTCCTTTCCTGCCTCTGTCTTTTTCTTCACTTCATTGTGTGTGTTTTTTTTTAATTTTTAAAGTTTAAAATTTTTTTTATTTTTAAAGGTTTTATGTATTTATTTGACAGAGCGAGCGAGACAGCGAGAGAGGGAACACAAGCAGGGGCAGTGGGAGAGGGAGAAGCAGGCCTCCCGCCGAGCGGGGAGCCCTATGTGGGGCTCGATCCCAGGACCCCAGGATCATGACCTGAGCCAAAGGCAGACATTCAACGACTGAGCCACCCAGGTGCCCCTTCATTGTGTTTTAATAACATTTGTACACACTAGTACTTCTTGAACAGTAGACTCTGGGCAAAATAGGCATGAACCAAACAGATGCGTGCCCTGTGGATCTGGCAGTCTGGAGGCCCCGTCTCTTAAGTAACGGGTATGGCCAGAGATGTCATCTTCAGGAGGCAAGGCACTGAGTTTGTGTGGGCCACTCTCCTGGGGCTCCTGCGTGCTCTAACCAGCTGGTGGACCCTCTCTTAACCTCATTATTTAGTGGCCACCTGGAGTGGGCCCACGTTTCCTGTTGCCGGCAGAGCTCCTGCTCCTTACCCACAGTCCCCCCTCGCTTCCCTAGGGCATGACCTAAGTGCTACTCATACCCTTCCTTGGAGAGGCCTATCCCTGGACCTCCATCCATAGGTGTCCTCTTTTCCCTTTTTTTTCTCATCCAGCTTAAATTCCAGAGTCCACAGTATGTAATCACTCTTTTACAAATGTCCTCAGCGTTCCTGCTCTTCTCTCTTCCTGTCACACCCAACTGGACAAATCCCTGTTCCCAGTGAACCCTACCCATCTCCTGCCCTCTCTGTGCCCGCAGCCCAGCAGCTCAGTGTTGCTGGAGAAAAACGGGATAAAGAGTCAGACTCTGTCTCTGTCAGTTTTTGGTCACCAAGTGAGCACTTAGCACCGCCCACAGTTCTCTAGGATTCTCCACCACTAAGCCTGTTCTGACTCCATGACCACTTCATACTTTCTGCCTGTTTCTCGCCGGACCACCCTCTTTACCATCACCACCACCCCTGCCTCTCAGCTGCTGAGCTGCTTCACTCCAGATCTTCCCACCACTGAACCGAGTCTTCCTAACCTCTGTCAAAGGCCAGTCTGGTCACAGGAGCTCTGGACGCCAGCCCCTTCCCCTCTCAGGGACTTGAGTCTGGCAGTCGTCCTGCATTTTCCTGTATTCCATTTCTACCAGCTCGTCCAGTTTAACGTCCACAAAACCCAGCTTTCCTTTCCATCACTAGCCCCATTTTTAAATCCTCAGCATTAAGAATTTCCTCTGCGTTCTCACTGTCCAGTTCCTCTTTCGGTTCCCGTCTGCACCCTCTGCCCCTGCTCCAGTGAGACTGCCCGTCTTTTCCAACATCGTATACGAGCTGCTGAACCCAGCAAACACTGCAGCCTCCTCACAGCTCTTCCTATTCCAGACGCTTCTCTGCTGTTGTGATCGTGCGTCTTCTGGGTGCTCCTTCCTCTTGGGCCAGCTGCCTGTCAGTACCCCATGCCCATCTTTCTTCTCATCCAGCCTTTCAGGGGTCAGGTTCTGCCAGGCTCTGCCCTCAGTGTCTCTGTTCACACCGCAAGCTGTCTTGAGGTATTCTCATCTACGCACATAGCTCGCGATCCATCTGTATGTCCCCAGTTATAGGCTCCGGCTTTTCCTCAGACCCTTCCTCAAATGCTTACGGGCACCTCAGGCAGCTCGTCCACAACTGAACTCTGGATCTTTCCCCAACTCTGCTGCCTCTACAGTAGTCCTCACCCTCCCTCTCTTCCACCCCCAAGATCGAACACAGCACCACACTGTACTGCGTCTCTCCCTGCCCCCCGCCCAGGGCTTTCTTGGGCTTTTTTGCAGCAGAGTGAAGAAGCTGTGGATACCTTCTTGGAATTATGTCTTAATGCAAATCATTTGCAGGATTACAAAGGAAACCAGTAGTATTGAAGTAGTTACCAAAATCTTACTAAAACACAGATCTGATTTGTGATATGACAACACATATACTCCTGAAGTGTTCTTAAATAACAGGATCTAGTGGTGGGTCTGTAACTACCATAAATGTGAAGAAATTATAAATACAAATGATACTTCCTGTCACGACATCGGTAATTGGGATGAAAAACATGGGAGATTTATAAGTCACGGGTACAGCCCATGTTGCTGAGGTTTGTTGCCTGTACTCACAGTTAAACAAAATACTGCATTTCAGTTGGAGTTTAGTGAAATGAGGATATAGTTCTTCTCTCATCCAAGTTCATGAACCCAGTTCTGTCTTCACTGTGACCCTTCCACTGTCCCAATGCCACCATCACCGCTGCTCTCCTGGACACCCGCAGGAGCCTCCCGTGTCACTCTCTCGCCTCTGCTCTGGACCTCCTCTCGTTCATTCCCCCACAGCAGTCAAGTTACCTTCTTAAAATAGTGAAATGTGAATCAAATCATGTTTTTCCCCAGCTTTACACTCCTCAAGTGCTTTCCACTGTTTTGTGGATATAAATTTAAACAGATGGCCGACACTCTCTGCTCAGCCTGGCTGCCCTCCCTCTCCTGTCTCATCTCAGGCCCTCATCCCCACTTTGGTTGAGCTTCAGCCGTGTTCTTCCAGCTCTTCAGTTGTGCTTTGTTCTTCCCACCCACAGGACCATGGAATGTGCTGTTTGTTTCCTTTGTTACACACTATAATCTATTGCTGCAAGACCATATTACCGTACACTGAGTGCCTTTAAACACCACACGTTTCCTGTCTCACAGCTTTTGTGGGACCAGTGTCTAGGCAAGGCCTAGCTGGGCCCTCTGCTCTAAGGTCTCTTGAGGCTGCATTCAGGGTGTTGGCCAGGGTGTTGGCCAGGGTGTTGGCCAGGATTCTCATCTGAGGGCTTGATTGTGGAAGGATCCTCTTCCTAGCTGAAGGGGTTGTTGGACTGTGGGTCTCAATCTTTTGCTGGTTATCAGCTAAAGACAGCCATCAGCTCCTAGTTACTTGTGCCTTCCTAACATGGCTCCTTGGCTCAAAGCCAGCAAGGGAGAGAGAGTCCTAATGCTGCAGTCTTAAGTGATGTAATCCCATGTGTAATCACCCGTGTCCCATCACGTGGCTGTGTTCTGTTTGTTAGAAGCAACTCCCAGGTCCACAGGTGGGTCCTCCTGCCCGCACTCAAGGGGAGGGAGTTTACACTGGAGGCCAGGATGGTGGGATCCGTCTTAGAGCTGGTCTGCTCCCTCCCACCTCACCTTCCACCCCAGGCACCTACACTTGTATCCTTAAAAGAAGAAACAAAATTTCCACATCTCTCCAGAGGACCTCCTCACAGATAGAATGCCTTGTGGTCACCATATGCCAAGCCACACATGACATACAGGAGCTTAGTCTGCCTCTTAACAAATCTACAGTCTCAGACACATCCACGAGGAGTTGTCCAAGTGGTAGATGGAAATGGGGGAGAGAAAGTCACTTTCTCAGGTTCCTTTTCACTCCTCTTCTTCTTCTGCCCATTGGCCAATCATTTACAAAATCCCTGCTCTGTGCTGAGTCTTGGGGTTGTGTTGGACTTAGATGCAGGAGGAGTGAGACAGGAGCTTGCAGTTTGGAGCCCTGTGTTTCTCAGTTGAATACAAGTACTTTTGAACTGGAAGGTCTGCCAGTTTTCAAACTTAAAAAAATTTCTTTAAGTAGCTGGACGATTTTTTTTCAAACATAAACTTACGGGGAACCTAAATCTATAAAACAGACGAAAGTAGAGATGCCCTGGCTGAAGCTGGGGAGCAGGACTATACTCTGCCTGCTTGGGCTTCTGACTTCCTCCAGAGGCAGCTGCCACAGTGAGGCCTGGGCTCCTGGGGTGTCAGAAGCAAGGTTAGAGCATGACAGACCAGAACAGTGGCTTGGGATACTGATGCCCAGAGGGGTGGAGGCCAGACCCGTTCATTGTCTGGATCAGTGACTCTCACATGGGGCTGGTACTGACCCTTTAAAGGGTATTTAGAAACAAGTGGGAGCACTCTTTGGGTGTCATGGTGAGTGTATGTGTGGGTCTTCTCTAATTCTGTACAAAATGGTAAAAATGCCCTTATGGAGGAGCTTAGAGAAACCAGTCCCTGCTCTTGTTCTCAGCGCTCTTTATGTTGGTTCTCTCCCTTGGCTGAATGTTAGAATCATCTGGACAGCTTTTAAATATATCAGGGCCTAGATCCCACCCCCGACCAATTAAATTGAGGTCTCTGGGGTGAACCCCAGGCTTAGGATTTTTAAAAGCTCCCTGGGATATTCTAAGTGCAGCCAGGGTTGAGAATCACCACCTCAACTCTACTGTTGACTGCTTTCAGAAGAAGCCTTCATTGTAATTAAACAGACTGTGGTTAAAAGTAAGCAAAAGGAAATCTGGAGGGGAACATTTGTAATAGTCAAGTGGGCTTTATGAAATGTACAATTACATTATGAGAACACAGATCATTGGAACCAGCTGACACTTCCCAATTTGGACTAAGACTCAAGCGGTGGATAACACTCAAGAGTCTCGTGTCTGGGCAGAGGTTATCTGTTTCTGTTTTCCCTTTCGCCTTCTTTATCCTTTTCCTTTCTGAATATTTTAACCTAATGCGATGAAGCACCTGTTTGTAACAAATTTTTCTTTCTTCTTTTCTTCTCGTAGTCCATCTTCATCAGTTAGCTGCTGTTCTCTGTCCATACCGTAGGGCTCTTCAGTGTTCGTCCCATTTCCTATCTAATCCCAAAACACTGTGACACTGAGCATTCCTGATAAAGTGGCCATCCAGTTTGGAAAGACACCGTATTTTACAAGATGATCAGTTTCTGAGAAACTCAGTTGTTAGAAAACTGATGTTGTTGGCTTAGTCAGGGAAGGATCTGGAAAAAAGATCAAGAGGTTAGCTCCAATCTTAACGTAGGGAGTTCTCAGAGTAGGTGTTGGCTACTCATGGCCTCATAATTGTTCCATTGAGAGCAGTCTTATTGAGAGTAATTACAGCCATCCTTGTTGTACACTTCCAGATTTCCTTCACTGTACTCCCCCTCTCTGACACTGACATGAGCTCACAATGACAACAAATTTAGTATGGCTTTAAAAATACTTCACAAATATGTAATGAAGATTAATCTCACTTTGCTTTCTTTTACCAAAATAGTTGTTTTCCTTCAAACCCACTCATTAATTTTCAGTCTTCTTACTGTTTGATTTTTTTTGAATTATTCATCTGTACCACTAAATTCTCAGCTTGTGATTCTCTGTGAATTGATGCTAGTGTTAATGGTTTAGTCCTGTATCTTTTCTTCCTTTCATGAAATTGCATTGGAAACACAATTTAGTCTTCAGTCAGGCTGACTTCATTGGTTCTTAACTTCTTTAATTTTTGAAATGTGGGCTGGAAATGTTATGTGTACGTGAGTAAATGTCACATGTTTGTTATGTGTGTGTATGTATGCTCTGTGCACATGGGTAATGTATATACATGGGTGTATTCTCTGTATGTGGGTAAGTGTTATATGTATGTGCATGTTCTGTGCATGTAGGTAAATGTTATATATGCATGCCTGTTCTGTTAATGTGGGTAAATGTCCTAGGTATATGTGTATATGTTCTGTGTATGTAGATAAATGTTATTTACTTTGTATGTGGATAAATGTTATATGTGTCATGTATGCATGTGTGTGTTCTCTGTATGTGAGTGAATGTTATGTGTATGTTCTGTGTATGTGGGTGAGGATTAGGTATGGTTTGAAGAGCACTCTTAGCAGGGATTGTTTATTACACAGTGCTAAGATTATAAGAACCTGATGGATCTGGCAGCTTCCTCTTTTGCTCAGTGCATCTTCAGCACTGTGTGCCTCCAGGATAATCCTACTTACTTTTTAAAAAATTTATTTTATTTATTTAATTATTTTATTTTATTTATTTTTATTTATTTTCTTTTTTAGAGAGAGAGAGAGAATGCGTGCACACCAGCAGGGAGGGACAGAAGGAGAGGGAGAGAGAGAATCTTAAGCAGGCTCCACACCCAGCATGGAGCTCGATGTGGGGCTCAGTCTCATGACCCTGAGATAATGACCTGAGGAGAAATCAAGAGTCAGATCCTTAACTGACTGAACCACCCAGGCTCCCTGAACCTACTTACTTTTTCAGATGGTTTGGCGGATTCCATGAGTTAACAGATACAACACTTAAAACTTCAGTTCATTTGCCTATATTTATAGTAAACAAATACTAAATAAAATACAAAAAGCACTAACTTTATGTAAAATAAAAGGTTGATATGTTGGATTATATTGAAAGAAATTCCCTTTATCAGAAGGCACCATTAAATGAATGAAAAGTCAGGCCATAGAGTATGACTGGCCAACAGAGGCTTATAATCAGAACATTTTGAGAAGTCCTGAAAGTCACAAAGAAAAGAGAAGCAAACCCAATAGAAAATGGGCCAGAGACTTGAACGGGCACCTCACAGATGGTCAGTATACATAGGTCCTCATCAGTCATCAGAGAAGAGTAAACTAAAACCACGGCACCATGCTATTATACACCCAAATGACTAAATTAGAAAAGACAGCATCACGTGCTGACAAGGAACAGAGTAGTGGAAGCTTTCATACAGTGCTGAAGGGCGTCTACGTTAGTGCTGGAAAACTAGAATTACCTATCAGAGTGGAAGTCATGCATGCCACATGTCTTGGCGGTTCCACTGCTCACGTATATTCCCAACAGAAACGTGTGCATATGTATACCAAAGATACGTACAAGAACATTTCGGGAGTGTGATTCCAAATTCCCAACAACCAGAAATAGCTCAAATGCTCACCAACAACAGAATGGAAAAATTAATTGTGTTATATTCATATAATGTAAAATTGTGTAGCAATGAAAATGAATGAACTTATGCTATATTCAGGAAACGAATAACTCACAAACATACTGTGGTGTGAAAGAGACCAGACTCTTAAGTTTATATATCATGTGATTCTGGATACAAGTTCAAAACAGTTCAGAAAAGGGAAATTAACCACAGGTTGGATGTCAGGAGTAGGTACCTTTGGAGAGTAGGGGAGGTCTGTTAGGACTTCAGGCTTGCCGGTCATGTTCTAGTTTTTGGTCATGGGTGTGATATGCATACATGGACACATAAAAATATACTTGTGATTTGTGCTTTTTTGTTTGTAAATAGTATTTCAATAAAAAGTTTGTTGAAATGATATATAGTGTAAAATAGATTATTAAAGAGCAGTGAAAAATGAGCAAAATACAGCTACATGCAATGGCATGGAAGAATCTTGAAATGCAGTGTTTGATTCTATTTCTGTAAGGTTTGGAAGGAGCCAATGCTCAGCTATCATTAGGGAAAACAAGTAGCTAGTGGGTATCAGTGCAGCAGAACTGTGAGTGTTATGGAATAAGGATTTATTTATTATAAGAATAGACTGTATGCAACTGTGGGAGAAGCTGGAAACAGAGTCCAGTGGAAGAATTAGAGGGTTAGAGAAGCATCGGGAATCACTTCCTAAAGCTCTGGTGGGGGTGGCCTGGCAGCCAGCGGGGTTCTGGGAAGCCAGGCAGGAAAAGCTGTCACCTCTGCCAGGCTGCTGCTTTCTTTTCTTTTTCTTTTTTTTCTTTTGAAAGATTATTTTAGAGAGCACACGAGTGGGGGGAGGTGCAGAGCAAGAGGGAGGGGGAGAGAGAGAATCTCAAGCAGACTCTGTGCTGAGCACGGAGCCCTACATTTGGCTCGATCCCAAGACCCTTAGATGATGACCGGAGTCGGACGCTTAACTGACAGCCCCGCAGGTGCCCCAGGCTGCTGCTTTCATAGGTCTGCTGCCTAGCATCCAGTGGTAGGTGGGCCTGGAGGGGGGCTGGCGGTTAAGGGGGGAGGGTGTCTTCTCTTGGTCATCAGGGCTAGCAGTTGGGGAATAAAGCTAGTGTTGGAAAGGCTGGAACCTTCTGGCTCCTGTTTCTGTTTGTCACCACCTTCTGAAGGCAGCGGCTCTTCTGCTTCCACCTTTTAAATCTTGGGCAGACTCAGGGAAGGGATCCTGGGAAGGTCCAGCTTGGCCAAACCGATTGAGGTAAAAACAGCCACAGTGATGTTTGCACAACCTTGTGAATATATCCTAAAATACTCTCTATTGTATGTGAATGCTATCTCTGTAAAGTTGATACTCAAACAAAGACTGCCATAGGTTGAAAACCCCAAAGAAAAGCAAGGAAATAATGAGTTCAAAAATCAGGATATTGGTTACCTCTCAAAGGTGGTATGTTAGGAACTCTTTCCTTGCTATGGGTGGGGGCTCCCCCCCGCGTTTGCTCTCTGGCTGCACAGGCTTCTGTAGATGGCATATGGCAGCCCACACACGCAGTAGCCATGAATTCACAGCCCCGTGCGGGAGATGGTGCGTCAGTGTGGTTTATCAAGTTAGGGGGGCACAGTGTGCTCTAGTCTGCGATTTCTAGCTTTTTAATGATTAGAAGATGTTAGCGTGGATGATTTCAGCATTCCATCGTGGGAACTGGAAGTTTCAGTATAGCAGTTGCTGCTTCTCCATCTGTGTCCGTGTTACTCTTAGGGCAGCAGGGGTGGTGACCGGGGCTCTGGGTAACAAGGCCTCCTAGAGCGCCTGACGGGTCCGTGAGTAGTTTTGAAAATAGGTTAATAGGATATTCCTATCATTTTCCTGTGTATATTTGATTTTAAAATTTCAACTGAGATTTCTTTGTACTTAAAAGTAGATTATACGGATTCATTAAAGCATTCGTAACAAATCTGTTTTGATAATCTGAGAAATCAAAACATTCTCATCATCTAAAACTTAGTGGAAAATGCCCTTTATCCACTCTTCATTTACATGGAGTCACTTTTTATTTGAATGTTTGCTATGGCTCTTTTCATCCTCTTTGTAGTGAGGAAGCAATTGCCCAAGTGAAGAAAGTTATGCAGCTTTCCTGCCCGGGGCTGTAGTTGTACCATCATCAGGAAATGGGTGCGAAGGTTTTTAAAAAAAATTTTTTAATTGTTATGTTAATCACCATACATTACATCATTAGTTTTAGATGTAGTGTTCCATGATTCATTGTTTGTGCATAACACCCAGGGTGCAAAGGTTTTTACAGAAGTTCAAAAACAAAGAGTATCTTGTGCCTTTTGTATGCAAAGGCTAAAAAAATTTTTGCTGTAGTTATGGAGACTTTTAGCTTTATGTTCTTCTGGTGTAGAACATAAATAGCAAGGTATTTGAGTGAGACAGTTTAACTCCTTAACTAACAGGAGCCCCCAAATCATTATTTCTGCATGGGTTAAATTTATAATATAAAGCCTCATTACTGTTACTTACAGTGCCTCTGGACTATTTGCAAAACTTCAGAGATACGTTTGTTACATAATGAGATTCTTAAGCTTTTATTTTGAGTCAATTGTCACTCTTTATAGTTTTCCATTAAGAAATACATTTTTGGGGTGCCTGGCTGGCTCAGGCAGGGGAGCATGCAACTCTTGGTCTCAGGGTGCGAGTTTGGGCCCCATGTTGGATGTAGAGATTACTTTAAAAAAAAAATATTAAAAAAAGAAATACATAAAAAAAAAGATTTTATTTATTTGAGAGAGAGAGAGGGAGAGAGCACAAGCAGCAGGAAGGGCAGAGGATCTGAGTGGGGAGCCAGACGTGGGGCTCCATCCCAGGATCCCGAGATCATGACCTGAGCTGAAGTCAGATATTTAACCAACTGAGCTACCCAGGTGCCCCAAGAAATACATATTTGATAATTTTTATAAGCCAGTTAATTAAGCATTTTGTCTGTTGTTATGTTTGTTCAGTAATCATTTTGAGTGCCTACTATGTGCCCCAAGCCCTGAGATAAGCCATTTGGAAGGAAGGAAAAGGTGGTGACAGTCATGTTGGAAGACATACATAAAAAATAATTGCAATATGGTACAATAAAGGATATAATGAAATTATGAAGTGTGTATGTACAAGATAAATTTGAGGCCTATAAATGGTGGCTGTTGTATAACAAATGACACTCAAGCTGTATTTTGAAGATGATTAGAAGTTTGTTAGGCAAAGAGAATCACCAAGACAGCTTTCCAGGGAGAAGGAACTAATTGTGTAAAGGAGTGCAAGGAGGAGTGATGTCCTTGGTTAATCAGGAGTGGCTGGCATAGGGTTTAAGGAGAGAGATGGATGAACTAAGGTTAGAGAGGCAGGCAGGAGCCAGCTCACGGAAAGCTGTATATGCCATGCTGGGTTTATATTTTTATCTTCTAAGTAATAGGGATCAACGGAAAGATTTTAATCAGAAAAGTAAAATGATCATATTTTCATTTTATACAGTCACTCCGTGGGCAGTTTAGAGGCTGGAAATCTGGGGAGGAATCCCTACCAGAGATAATTAAGACCTGTTTCTAGGCAGTGGCAGTAGAGAAGGATCTGACCTGAGAGCTAGAATCAGGATTTACCCTGACCTCTAAGATGTGATGGCAAAGGAGAGGAGAAATTACTGAGACTCTGGCTTGAATGATAGTGACACTGTAGATAATGGAATATGGAAAGAAGAGCAAGTTTCAAGATACTGAACTTAATATTTGTATAGTCGAGTTTAGAGCACCTGTGAACATCTATCTAGACAGAGATCCTAGAAGGCAGTTGGATATAGATTTGGGTGCTCAGGAGAGAGGGACTGACCTTACAGGTGGTACTTTCCAAGGAGAGTAGGGGGAGTGAGGAAAGGGGGAGGTTCAGGAAAGGAACTATTTCCCCCATCCTCTCTGGAGAGTAAGAGGGCATCCTTAGATGAAAGGAAGAGAGAATAGGAAGGAAATTGAGCTTATGAGGGAGACTCAGAAGGAATAGTTGGAGAGGAAGAGAGCTAGGAGGATCACAGAAGCCAAGGGAGGGTAGAGTAGTAAGGAGAATGAGTAAGAGGGATTAGCAGTACCATCTTGCAAAGAAAAATTCTATAAATATTAAGAAAATATTTTTCAATTTTTGTGTAATTTAGGTATCATTTAGAGGAGGAAATGGAGGGTTATTTATTTAAATGGATTTGGGACAATTGGCTTACCAATTGAAAAAAATATAAGGTAGGTCTGTATCTCAGACCTTATACAAAATAAATTTAAAAATTAAATATAAAAGGGAAATAATAAAAATACTAGAAGAAAATATGGGTCATATTTATAAAGTGTTCAGTTTTCTTAATGACACCAAAATTAGATAGGAAAAGGCTATAAATTGGATTGCATATAAATTCACCATTTCTATGTGCTAAAAATACTGTAAAATTAAAATGTAAATGGCAAACTGGGAGAAATATTTACCATATATTTGACAATGGTTTAATGTCCTTAATATATAGAAGATCTATTAATAAAATGATTAACTGGAGATTTCTGGCTAAGCAGTTACTCATTGAAATGGATTTATCTTTACTTCCTTCCAAAATTTTGATAAAATGATAGAATCACAAGAGGCATAAATCCACAAAGATAGAAAATATGGGAGTGGGGAAAATTTTTGTTAATGGTAGACTAAGTGGTTGGGCCCTCTTTCTTGCAAGTAGAAAAGCTGGATACAGTTTAAACCAAAATTTATGTTGAAGGTAATGGGGAGCTAGAAGATGGTGAAGATTTGTGGGGCCAAGATCTGTGGGAGGAGGGTAGCTCATAGATAGGAGATCAGATTTTTTTTTTTTTTTAAGATTTTATTTATTTGACAGACAGAGATAGTGAAAGAGGGAACACAAGCAGGGGGAGTGGGAGAGGGAGAAGCAGGCTTCTGGCCGAGCAGGGAGCCCGATGCGGGGCTCGATCCCAGGACCCTGGGATCATGACCTGAGCCGAAGGCAGATGCTTAAGGACTGAGCCACCCAGGTGCCCCGGAGATCAGATTTGAATCTACTTCTGTCATAGAGGAAATCTGCTAATTCAAGAAGAGGCGGGCAGGCAAGAAGCTGAAAAGCCAAATAGAGATTTTGATGGATTCAAGGGATTGGAAGGTGGGGGGTAGAAATTATACTTTGATACATGTAAATCAGGGAGGAGGGACCCTGGAAAACTTCTTAGGCTTTGAGCAGAGAGAGGTCCCAAAGGCCTGTATCCTAGGAACAGTAGTCTCTCAGAAGTGCCAAGTCCAACTTCAGATCCTCTCAATTTTTGATTGGATCCAGGGGATCTTGACAGAAATAAATGTAAATCCTTTCTGGAAGAAGATAACATTACCCAGAGCCTCAAATGATACCTGCATTTATTTATAATGACTGGCATTCATCCAGCAGATCAGAATTTAAGACAATTTGACTGAAACCAAAAGAAGCAATAGACTATGGAAGTGGATCCACAGGGATCTAGATAATAAAGTTTTAGAAAATGGTGTTGTATGTAATATGTTTAAAGAAAAAAAAGACAAGATTAAGAATCAGGGAACTGGAACTTTTAAAAAAAAGAAAGAAAAAAAAAGAACCAAATGTAAATTCTAGACTGAAGGATTATAACTGAATTGAAATTAAGATCTTAATCGATGGGCTTAACAATAGATGAGTGGTAGTAATAATTTGAAAATAAATATTCAGAACGATGAGAAGTGTGGAGAAAAATGGATGGGATATACATAAAACAGTGTATGTATGATGTGAGATTCAGTGAAATTGTTTAATGAGTGTGTAATTGACATCCCAGTAGGAGAGGAAGGAGGAATGGTGTAGAAGCAGTATTTGGAGAGATAATGGCCTGTTTTTAAGCCTGTTTAAGATTCTCTCTCCTTCTCCCTCTGCACCCCCGTCCTCCCACCCTGGCTCCTCCCACGTGTGCTCTTTCTTTAAAAAAAAAAAAAGCAGTAAGACTGACAACTAATTTCTCAACAGAAGCAGAAGTCAAAAGACAATTGAATGATATTTTTAAAATGTAAACAAGAAGATAAACTGCCAATCTAGAATTCTATACCAGCAAAAAACCTTTCAAAAGTAAAGGCTCCCTGCACCTTGGGGGGCCTGCTTCTCCCTCTCCCACTCCCCCTGCTTGTATTCCCTCTCGCTGTGTCTCACTCTGTCAAATAAATAAATAAACTCTTTAAAAAAAAAAAAGTGAAGGGCGCCTGGGTGGCTCAGTTGGTTAAGCAACTGCCTTCAGCTCAGGTCATGATCCTGGAGTCCCAGGATCGAGTCCCACATCGGGCTCCCTGCTCAGCAGGGAGTCTGCTTCTCCCTCTGACCCTCCCCCCTCTCATGCTCTCTCTATCTCATTCTCTCTCTCAAATAAATAAATAAAATCTTTAAAAAAAAAAAAAAGAAAAAAAAAGTGAAGACAAAATACCACCTTTTTAGATCAGCAAAAAATGAAAAGAAGTAATCTCACCAGACCTGTACCGAAAGTGATATTAAAGATTCTTCTTTAGGTAGAAGGGAAATAATCCTGTATGGCAGCTTTAAGTTGCAGGAAAAGTGAAGAACAGAGTGAGGGTGAATGCAAATGAATCTTGATGTATAGGACAGCAATAATGCCTTGTATGGTTTAAAATATACATAAGAATTAAGTATATATTAAAATAGTGTATAAGTTGTGGGGATGTAAACAGAGTTAGTATCCTGTGATGTTTGCATTGTCCAGGAAGTAGTAAAAATAGTAATATACTTAAGACTGGTAAATTTAGGTTGCATGTTGTAATTTCTAGATATTCATTAAAAGAATAATAAAAGAATATATTATATATCTACCAAACTAATAGAGGGGAAATATAGAGGAAGAGGAGTTGTCATCGAGTAAAATTTGGTTAATCCAAAGGAGGTAAGAGGACAGAAGAAGGAATATAGAACATTTGGGAAAAATTGGAAGCAAACAGTAAGATGATAGATTTAAACTATGATATTCGTAATTATATGAAATAAAAATGAACTAAGTTTTTCATTTAAAATACAAAGATTGACAGATTAGTTTACAAAACAAAGTGATTCATAACTTCATGCTGCTTACAAGGATGCAGATAAGTAGAAAGTGAAATGGTAGAAGAGGATGTATCACTCAAACACTAATCAAAAGGAAACTTGTGTACCTGTATTAGTAGAGTAGAACTTAGGGCAGAGAAGCATTAATAGGGATAAAGAGAGAAATTCCTAATGATAAAGCAGTCAACTCAACAGTTCTACATCTACATGCACCTAAAAACATAGTCTCAAAATACACAAGGCAAAAATTGACAAAACTAACAAGGAATAGACAAATCCACAATCATAGTGGGAGATTTAAATACACTTCATGAACTGATAAAGAATCAGGACATAAAAGATCTCAATTACACAATTAACAAACTTGAGATCTTACTGCGTTTACCAGTAAACTGGACACAGCAGGACAGAGAACTAGCAAACTGAAGTGATAAATATTAAAAATGAAATATGAAAGAAATAGGGCACTGCACCCAGTATCTTGGGACTGAACTTTTTTTTTTTTTCCATACGAACATGGAACATTTATCAAAATTGCTGATCCTCAAAGTAATTCTTGACAAATTTCAAAAGGTTAAAATCAGACTTATAAAGATAGGCTTACTATTTGAAAAATCAGTGTAAATCATTAAGTTAATAAGATAAAGCAGAAAAGTAATAATGTCAATAGATACAAAAATCATCCATTTAAAATGCAATCCCATGACACATTATGACTGAATAGTAACAGTCCTTAAGTTGATAGTGATTACTTAGAGAAGCCCTATGGCAAACATTGTGTTTAGTGGTGAAATATTGAAAAATTTCCTTCTGAGACTGGAGAAGAAATAAGTTCTTTTCATTGTTACCATTTCTCATCATTATTTTACTAGAAGTCCTACTTAGTTTAATAAAGACAAGAAAAATAAAAAGTACAAAGATCAGAAAGTAAAGAATAAAACTGATTTTGTAGATGACGTGATTGTGTTAGAAGAAAATCCAAAAAATTTCCTTATAAGTTAATTATGATTAATAAATAAGGTTGCACGATTTAAGGTAATGCTGGACACAATTGCAATTTTACATATCAACTAACAAAATGTAATAAAGATATCATTTGCAATAACAGATTTTTCAGAATTAATCTAAAGAAGTATAAGGCATCTATATGGAAAACAATAAATATTGAGAAAAGTTAAAGATCTAAATAGATATACCATGCTCATGGATTAGATGACTCAGTATTGTAAGATGTTGATTCTTCTCAAATTCAACTATGCATTTAATATAATACCAGTGAAAATGTCAGCAGATTTTTTTTTTTTTGTGGAACTTGACAAACTGATATTAAAGTACGTGGAAATGGAAAAAGCAAGGAATAGCCAGAATAATTTCGAGGAACAACAAACTGAGCAGGCTTACTGTACTGGGTAGCAAGACTGATTATCAAGCTGTAGGAATGAAGAGTGCTGTTAGATAAGTAGACCAGTTGACCCAACTAATCCAGACACAGACCCACTCTGATCTGGACACTTGATTGATTGCACCGAAGGCACTGCTGAATAGTAGAGAAAGGATAGTCTTTTCAGTGAATGGTGTTTGGTTAATTAGATACTCATGTGGGAAAGAAAAGAAAAGAAATGTGACTCTGTACCTTACAAACATAGAAATTAATTCCAAATCTATATCAGGCTGGATCCAATCAGGAAAGAGAAACCAAACATTAAATTGAAAGAACAAGTTTAATATGAAGAATTTTTTTTTAAAAGATTTTATTTATTTATTTGGGGGAGAGAGAGCGAGCACACAAACAGTGGGAGAGACAGTGGGAGAGGAGAAGCAGACTCCCCCACTCAGTGGGGAGCCCGACGCGGGGCTCGATCCCAGGACCCTGAGATCATGACCTGAGCCGGAGGCAGACGCTTAACTGACTGAGCCACCCAGGAGCCCCTAATATGAAGAATTTTTAACTGAAACAGGGAATTGAAGTAATGAGAGATTGGCTAGTAAAAAAAGAAGATAAAATAGCAGTTACGCAGAGCAGCTGCTACCTCTAGGGCTAAGAGAGAGCCCCCAAGGAAAAGGTCCCTACCCGCAGGACTGAGACCCTGTGGCTTACCGTAAGGCAGAAACGTGGCTGTTGGTGTCGTGCTGCTGGAGCTTGGTGGAGCCTGATAGAAATCTGCCCTCTGGAACTTGGCAGAAGTTGCTCTCTAGTGCATCACAGGAGAGCTTTTTGTGGGGAACTGTCTTACTGGAGGCCCCGTGCTCTAAAATCCCCCAAGGTGGTGGCCCTGGGGGAAGCTGCTGGCTGCTAGGCGATGCTGACCTCTGTGTGCTACAGGCTCTGGAGGCCAGAGAAGCTGCTGCACGCACTGCAGGAGCTGGGTGGGCGCTGGGGTGACGCTGGAGGGGCACTGGGGAACTGCACGTGCTGCAGGAGGTAGATGCTGGAGAAGCCACTTGTACTGAAGGAGCTGGACGCTTAAGTGAAAGTGTTCAGAAGGCTCTATATATGGATCAAGATGCCAAGATGGTGCCAGTGTTGGGTTTTTTTTCCTTAGCAAATAAGATTATGGTGTCTCCCCTTGTTTGTATTCATTCAGCATTTATTTAATACATGTTGTTAAACATTCTCTCTATGCCAGATGTAGAAATGTGTTTGTTACCAGATACTTGAGTGGACAAAATAGACATTGAACTTGCTTTTGCTGAGTTCATAGTCTCGTTGGATAGCCAGTTATTCTGTCAGGCTGTGGAGCGCCTTCGTCCGGCGTTGCTCTAGTCCCTGGGGGTGGATATGTCTGTGTCCGTGTCCGTGTCCGTGTCCGTGTCCGTGTCCGTGTCCGTATCCGTATCCGTATCCGTATCTGTATCTATGCTGGTGGTCCGGACACCTTTTGCCTTCAAAGGGAAACAGCCATTAAGCAAATAGTCATAAGAATAGTTGTGTATTTACAAAGTCAGATAAAGGATAAGGAAGCAGAAGTATCGGCTGCTACAGGAGAGGAGGGTCTAGGGTCTAATTTAGACTGGAAGCCAGGGAAAGGCTTTCTTACAAAGTGATACTTTCATGACGTGAGACATGAGGATGAGGAGGAGTTAGCTTGCTGAGATCAGTGATCAGAGAGGAGGTTCTGGACAGAGGGAAGAAGAGCGTTGGCACATCTGAAGCAGTGGGAGGAGAAGCAGGGAGTGGCCAGGGGCTAGGAGACGTAGAGCAGGGCAGGAGAAGGGCAGCTACAGCCGTTCTGCAACTTGGAAGAAGCTTGGCTGTGAAGTGAAGGCTGCGGTGGGGTATAGAGCAGGCAGCCTTGTGTTCTGTTTTATAGGTGGGGGATGTGAGTGACTTATGTTGGGAGAACGAGACCATAGAGAGAGGAGAGGGCAGTCATTGGCCCAACAAATATTTGAGCGTCTTACAGGAGGCAGTATTCTGCACATAAAACAGAAAAAGATCTCTGTCTTCAGGGAGCTTACATTCTGAAGGAGGAGACTGAAAATAAACAAAAGAAGGTGCTAAATGTATTGTAAAGAGAAAAAGAACCTATTAACGGGGAGACACAGGAGCTGAGTTCGGGCAGGCAGTGGGATGTAGCTTTAAGTGGTGGGATGGATTAGATGCCACTAGAATGCAAGATAAACCAGGGCAGAGATTTTTGGGTTATTCATTGCTGTATCCCCAGAGGTTGGAGTGGTGCCTGGCACATAGTAGGTGCTCAGTAAATGTTGTATGAATGATGAATGATGCAGGATCTCAGGGATGGGAAGGAATGAGTTGTGGGAAAATTCTGTTCACCTGTGTCTCCCTAGTGCTTACACCACTGCCATACTTACAGCACTTCTGACACCAGACGTTGGGGGTGTCCGCCGCCAAGATGTTCTCTCCAGCACCAGCTGGGTGTCCTACAGCTTAACTCAGTTCTGACGCCGTGTACCTGGAGATTGCATCAGATACCACAGGTTAAGGGCTCAGTCCCATAAGACTGCTCCCACCCCACTTCAGATGCCAATGGCAAGTCCAGGTTCTCACCTGTGCTTCTGATGGGCTGTAAATCTGATGTTCATATAATTTGCTAGAGTGCTCACAGAACTCAGGAAAATTGGCTTTACCAATTTATTAAAGGATATGATAAAGGGTATAGGTGAACAGCCAGATACATAGGGCAAGGTCTCGGAGGTCCCAAGTGCAGGATCCTCTGTCCCTGGGGATTGGGGTATATCATCCTCCCCGTATGGATGTTTGCCAACCTGGAAGCTCTCTGAACCCCGAACTGTCGGGGTTTTATGGAGGCTTCCTCGTGATCAGTTGTTACCTCCATTTCCAGCCTCTCTCCCCTCTCTGGAGGATGGGGTGGGGCTGAAAGATCCAAGCTTCTGATCATAGCTTGGTTTTTCCGGTGACCCGCCACCTCTCAGGAGCCATCCAGGGGCCCATGGGAAGTTGCCTCATTAGAACAAAAGATGCTTCAAGTGCTCTTATCATTTAGGGAGATACAAGGGGCTTAAGGAGCCCTGTGTCAGGGATAGGGTCGAACACCACATATTGGAAGAAAAGATCATCTTAACCACTTCGGCAGACTGTGAGGGTTTTGGGAGCTCTGTGCCGTGCATGGGGCCAGAGACGAATAGATATTTCCTGTTATCTCCCATTGAGAGACCAAAACGAGATTAGTCATGGATGAAGGTACATTGTAGGGAGGGTGTGCACATTGTAGGCGTATTGTTACTGATGTCCCCAATTCGAATTACAGTAGTCATCCCTTGACTGTGGTTTGCCTTTCATGGAATCACTTAAACAAGGTCAACTGCAGGTGATCCTCCTCCTGACATAGTGTCAGAAGGTCAGGAGTGGCCAAGCGCTCTGTCACAGTGCGTGTGCCGTTCACGTCACTGTCCGTCCTCAGGGAGGAGGTTCATCCCCTCACGTGGTCACAGGAAGAGGGCTGATGCAGGACAGTGATTTTGAGAGGAAAGGCCACATTCACATAACTTTTATTACAGTATATTGTTACAGTTCATTTATTAAACTATTGTTAATCTCTTAATTTATAAGTTTAGCCTATAAGTGCAGTATGTATATATAGGAGAAAAACATTCTCTGTATAGCGTTCTGTACTAGCTGTGGTTTCAGGCATCCACTGGGGGTCTTGGAACATATTCCTCACAGATCAGGGGCGACTACTGTAAATTATGTTTACTCTTAAAGGATTTGACTGTTCAGTGATACTTTGAATTCTTTGAGTTAATGTTGTTTCATGATACTAGTTTTGTCCACTGTGTTTCTCAGTTGTCTTAGGAATAATTTACAGATCTACTTCTCCTCTGGGGTATTACCCAATTGAAAGGTGACTACTTTTAGTAATTTTAAAATCAAATTGCTCTTGTATATTGATTTATATATTGAAATTGTTTTACCACCTGTCTTACTGCATCATACTGCCTTAAGGTGGTGGTACTGACAGGATGTCTGTGGGCACGTGTGGGGTGGAGATTTTATGCCAGTCAAACCAGTTTAGCTATAGTTCAGCAGTTTAGCAGCGTTTGAGTTTAAAGTTACACTCCTTGCAGTCATTCTTCTGATCTGTTAATTGGATGGATCCTTCAGTGAGTTTTCATCTAGCCTTTGTTTAGCCTCATGATGATCTTTCTGTTTGCTTGAAATCATATTGACAGACCATAACTCCTTCTTCTAATTTGGGTATGCATGAAGATTGCCCTTTATTTGTTGAGTCTTATGCTTTCTGTTTGAGGATTCTAGTGCCATATATAACATCATAGCTCAAGAAGATACAGCTTCTGACTGATAAGTATAGGGCATTCCTTTGTTGAAAAGAATTTGATACAGATGTTTTAAGACCATTCAGTCATAACTAGAAGCTGGCTTATATTCGAAGGACTGCATCTGTGAATGAGGTAATGGGGAGCACACTAAATTGCCTACATCCTTTTTGCTGTAGGTAGTCTACCCCTCCCGTAGAAATCGCCTTATTATATTTCTGTATAAAAATACACAGACAGGGGTGCCTGGGTGGCTGAGTCGGTTCAGCGTCTGACTTGGGTCATGATCTTAGGGTTGTGAGATTGAACCCAGCAGGCTCTGCACTCAGCATGGAGCCTGCTTAAGAGTGTCTCTCCCCCTCTGTCTCTGCCCCTCCTCCTGCTTGCACACTCTATCGAAATAAAATACTAAAAAAAAAAAGTATACAGACATACATATTTTATTATAAAAATAATGAATGGTCATTGGAACCGTGCTAACAACAAAGGCATGTAGAGATTAAGAATTAAAATTTTCTTAAAAATGTAAACCATTGTCAACAATTTGATTTATATCCTTCCCTGGACTTTTAAGAATGCGTATGTAAATCGTGTGTACGTGTAGTGTGTGTGCATGTGTATGTATATATACATGTTTACATGTATGTAAGTCTCTGTGTGTATATGTACGTGTGAGTACACACATTCCCCCCCACAGGAATCACGCATGCCTCTTGCCTGACCATTCTTCTTCCCGTGCCACCGTCTGTTGTCATTTCCCACACGAGTACATGGGTGTGGCTGTGCATAACTGCAGAGCAGAGATGTTTTGTAAAAATTTTAAACCAATCCTTTATGGATTGTCCCAGGATTTTGCTTGTGTAATCAGTGATGCACTTAACATTCTTGTTCCCATATTTTTGCACATTTCTCCGGTTATTTCCATAGGAGAGAGGCCTACTGTGCAGTTGCTCACCTAGGAGTGGAAACATTTGTCATGTGCCCTCTAGAAAGGTTGTGCCAATTTGTATTCTCAGTAGCTGAGAGTGTCCATTTCCCCAAACCCTAACCAACACTAGGTTTTTAAAATCTTCTGTCAGGTGAAAAATGGTGTCTCTGTTAATTTGCATTTCTTTGCATATTCCTAAGATTTGGCATGTTTTGGCCGCTTGTTACTTTTCTGACTTGTTTGATCATTCTTCTGCCCTTTTTTTTTAGTAGATTCTTCATCTTTTTCTTTCTGATTTCTGTGTTTTTCTGTAAACAAGTGTGTGTACAATTTTCCTTGGCTCGTCACCTGTATTTCATTCTTAACCGACTGAGCCAGCCAGGTGCCCCACCTGTATTTCATTCTTAATTTTCTTAGCTCGTTATATATCCTCTGGCAGTCCTGTGAGTCATGCATTCAGACTTTGAATCTTTCTGGCCCAGAAAGCATGCCTAGGACAGTCTCCCCACCCCAGTTATTCAGTATTCTCCCTAGATTTTCTTATCTGTTATGTATTTTTATCCTGAGATGTTTAATATAAATAAACAGTTTTTATAAATGGGCAAGGTGAGGTAGAGCCCTAATTTCATCCCCCTCCCAATACATGCTAATTATTGAATCATTGATCCTTTCATACTGATTTGAAATGTCGCCTGATTACCTTGTGCTAAATTTCCACAGACGAATGGTTCTTTATCTTGATGCCCTCTCTTCATTGATCTGTTTAGTGTATCTTCATCAGTCCCACATTGTGTGTTCTTTCCTTACACACACATTTAATTTTTATCAGTCTAATGTATCGTGAAAATTATTGCTCCTATTCTAGTCTTAAAGATCTTTCAAAAAACAGAGTGTGACTTCATTGGCTTTTCTGAATGATCGGACACCAGTTTCTGTAAGCTGAGGTCACAATCCTTTTTTTCTTTTGGCAGCAAATGTTGTGGGTTGATGAAGAAAATGAATTAAAGCAACTTTTCTTGCCACTGAAAATAGAATTGAAATAATCTCTATCCTCCATTTCTCTAGCTGTTGTGTCCCACCTTTCCTCCCATCTTAGCACACATCAAATATAGAAGTATTTCTGGGGTGTGCTGGGTTAGTGGGTGAGTTCTCTTGAGGTCAGAGCCCACTGGGCAGGGGTCTGGGTGTCCCAGGCTCCTTGCAGAGAACGAGGAGCTCAGCATCTGTAACCCACACATGATGTGCCTTGTGTCTTTAGAAGTGCTGACCTAGGTTAAGGTATTCTAGCTTCAGGTAGTTTTCACTGTAGGTCATTATAACTTCATATGGATTTAACATTCTGAGAGCCAGACTTCTTTTTTAAAAAAAATTAATTGTGGTAAATATACCATAACATAAATTTTATCATCTTAGACATTTTTGAGTGTACAGTTCTTTGGCATTAAGTACATTGACACTGTTGTGTAACTGTCACCACCGTCCATCTCCTGAACTCTGCCCTCTTGCAGAACTGAACCTCTGTTCCGTTAAACACTAACTTCCATTCTCTCCTCCCTGCCAGTCCCTGGCAGCCTCTGTTCTACTTTCTGTCTCTGTGAATTTGACTGCTCCAAGTTCCTCATATAAGTGGAATCATGCAGTATTTGTCTTTTTGTGACTGGCTTTTTTCACTTAGTATAATTTCTCAAGGTTCATCCATGTTGTAGCATGTAATCAGGATGTCTTTCCTTTTTATAGGCTGAATGATGTTCCATTATGTATACACCACACTTTGTCCATCCGACCATTGATGGATACCTGTCTTGCTTCCACCGTTGGGTGTTGGGATTCATGTTGCTGTGAACATGTGTACAAACCTGAGAGCCAGACTTCCTAGAAGAGTTGTCTTTTCTCCCCATTTTTGCCTCTTCTTCAGATACTCCAGTCTGAATTTAGCTTCCATTGTTCTGCTGAAACTTTTTTCTTAGATCACTAGTGACGTCAAAGTTGTTTAATATAAGGAGCATTTTTCAGGACTTGATTTGGTTTCTCAGATGTAGTCAAGCAAGTTGACTACGCCTTTTCCCTTGGTGTCTGGGATCGTGTATGCCCCTGGTTTTTCTCCCCACTGCTGGTTCTTCCTTCTTGATCTTTATCCAGCATCTAAAGGTGGAATTTCTTCGGGGTTTGAAACTAGTCTTTCCTGTGTGACTGTTAAATGTGAATATTTCTGGGAATCTGAGGGCCTTTACTTCTTGATTTCCATTCTTTCTCACAGCGACCCGCCCCCCCCCCAAGCCCAGTTCCACAGTCTCAGCCCGTCAGGCTCTTCAGTTTGTTTTCTGAGCTCAGGGCTCTCTGCAGAGCTCCACACCAGAGCTTCCTACCTGATATCTCTGCTGGAGGGTCTGACAGGCTTCTGCTTTAGTGTCTGAAACAGAACTGATTATCTTCCTCTCTGTCTCTCCTGTCTCAATAAAGGGCATCTCCCAGGTGCTCAAGTCAGGCCTGGGGGTCAATTTTAAAATAAACCTCTACAATCAGAATAGGTTTAGATTTACAGACAAGTTGCAAGATGATTTTAGAGAGTTTTTATGTACCCCCTACCCAGTTTCCCCTATTTACATTACTTTGGTATACTGGTCCCAACCAGTCAACCAATACTGATTCATTATTATAAAATAAACTCTACCCATTATTCAGATTACCTTGGTTTTCCCCTAAAGTCCTTTTCTGTTCCAGGACCCCACCCAGGATTCCACATTACATTTAGTCATCGGGTCTCCATAGGCTCCTCTGGATTGTGACCGTTTCTGACTTTCCTTGTTTTTGTTGACCTTGACAGATGAGGTGTTTTGTATAATGTCCTTCAGTTGGGTTTGTCTGCTGTTTTTCGCATCTCTAGGCTGGGGTTTGGGTCTTGGGAAGGAAGACCCCAGAGGTGTGCTGCCATGCTCATCACATATCAAGGGTGCCTGCTGTCAGCATGACTGCTCGTGATGATCTTAACCTTGATCACCCGGCTGAGGTGGTGTTGATCAGGTTTCTCCACTGTACAGTTCCTACTTTTTTCCCCTCAGAGGCCATTTTGACCCCTCCTTTTTATTTTACTCCGCACTGAATCCAAACCTACTGGTTCTGTTGCAAACAAACTTCCTTTCTGTCCAAACCACTCTTTACAGCCACCACTGCTGTCAGAGCCACAATTACGAGTGCCCAGTCGGCTTTGAGGGATCTCCTGGCTCCCGTCCCTGCCTGTACCTGGCCCCCTCGCAAGCAGTCTCCACGCAGGTGCCAGAGTGGTCTTTTAAAAACACACTTGGGTCACAGCACCCCTTTTCTCAATACTTTGATTGGTATCCTGTTGTACTTAAGATCCCAGCTTCTCAGCATGGTCTGCGAGGCCTATGGAATCTTAATGTCTGTCACCCTCCAGCCTCTGGCCAAGCCCTTCTCCCCTCCTTCTCCCTGAGTCCCTCCCACACGCTCAGGTGCTTCCTGCCACTTTGCCTTTTACATGTCGCTTCCTCTGCCTAGAAGATGGTCACCAGCCACCTTGCTGTCCTTCAGATCACAGCTGTGTGGTATTTCCTTAGGGAGAACTTGCAGGCCCCCTTGCGAGCTGAGGGCGTACCCCTCCCTGCATGGGTTTCCACAGGTCTTGCACTCCTCCTTCCCTCTGCGCTCAGGGTGCTGTGTGGGAATCCTTACTCGCTGGAGAGGACTCTCTGCCCTTCGCTGTATGCCCCAGGCACCTCTCATACGGAGCCTGCCCCAGAGTTTCATGCTCAATAAATATTTGAGTAAATGAATTTGTCTTTTATTTAAAATAGTGGATAGAACTGCAGAATGGAAACTAGTGCATCTTCCTTGTTTTAAGCATGCAAATAGTAAATATGCAAATATGTTTTTGAATTTAATTCTGTCCTTCCACTGCTTCAGATCCTACCTGTATCCTTGTAAATGCATTTGTAAGGTCCTGTGATGGGTATAGCAGTGGATGGAGAGGTGCGTATTCAACTCAAGGACCTGCCTATTCATTCATTGCCTCATTGTCCACTTGTGTGTTGGGAGCCGCGGTGCACAGAGCCCTGCACAGAGCCCGTGTGATACTTTTGGGGCCTGTGGGACACCTTCCATTCCTTCGGGTACTAAGTCATGTAGTATGGACAGGTGTAGTTTGAATTCCAGCTCTGCCACTTTTAAGGTTTATGTCTTGAACTTAACCTTTGCGCATCTGCAAACACGGGGAATAGCATTATCCCTCTTGTAAGTCCTAGAAAGAATGAGATAAGAAAAGGAATGTAAGATGATCGTGTCATAATCACTGCAATCACACAGCTAATGTTGATTGCTTTTTAGGTTCTAAACACTATGCTAAGCAGTTGATATTACTTATTGTAATAAATTCTCACAGCAGTCCTATGAAGTAGGGCTGTCGTTATCTTCATGTTATAAATGAAGAGAATGAGACTCAGTTAAAAAAATTAAAGAATTTGTCCAAGGTCATAGAAGTAGTAAGTGGTAGAACTGTTGTTACTGGAAGCCAGAACCGCATGACCTGATTTCAGAGCACAGGAAGGACTTCCTGTGTCTTGTGAAGCCACGAACCTTCCAGTGCAGCTTCATTCTTTTGGGTTTTAAAGACTTTTTCGGGATCAGTTGGCATTTTAAAAATGTTAATAGTTTTGGGAGGGAGAACCGCTTTAAGCTGTTACCAGCTGGAATTTGTTCCTTAACTTTACACTTTGGCAGTTCTGACATCTGTGACTCCATGCCTGCAGGAGGCAGGGTGTGTGTGTGTGTGGCGGGGGCGGGGGAGGGCGGGGAGGGGGAGGGGAGACTGGAAGGTGGGGTTGGACCTACCTGGGCACTTTTTCTTAAAGTGAGGATTGTGACTCTTATGGTCAGACTCACCTGGCGGTTTTACCAAAACTTCAGTGCTCAGTTCCTCTTTTGGTGCACTGAATTGTCATTTCCTAGTGGTGGGACTTGGGAAACAATGTTTACAATGACTTGGTTTAAGTAGGGGGTTCTTTCTTATTCAGCTTGAAGTTTGAGAATCAATGAATAGACGAGGAGATGGGAAAGGTAGGCGTCTTGATGATCCTGACTGTCGTGTAGGAAGCCACAGAGCGGTTATTAAAAAGCACGGGCATGCGCAGTTAGTCAGCTTAGAAACAAGTAATATACAAGCAAAATATACAGTGGATGAATCTGTTTTACTTTTGTTTCAATAAATTTGTATTTGGGGGAATTTGGCGTATGTTGTATTACTCTTTTCCCCTAGTGGGATAGTACCAGAAAGGAATGCATCTTGGCTATAAGTTGACATAATATGCATTTCAAATCTGACGAATGTTTGGTGAGTTTACATATTATTTGCAAAGCCAGGAGTATGTTGTCTAAAGCTGATTTTGTAGTCTCAGAGAAGTGACATCAGAGTGCCCTGATTTTCAGTTTAGAAAATGTGGTTCCAGAGTTGGGGTTCAGCGGCTCAGTGAAAGCGGCTCTCCTGCGCTCCCCCGTGACTCCCTGCTTTCTCTGCATGGGGACCGCAGCCTGGCCGCGTGGCTCAAAGGGTGCAGGGGAGGGCAGAGTCTCTGTCTTGCGTGCCCCCTCATTCTGAAATGGCTTTTTTGAGGTATAATTGGCATATAACAAACGGCACTTAGAGTGCACGGTGTTAAGTATGCACACGCACACGCCGCGTGGACCAAGCCTGACCCTCCACTGTAATGAACGCGTTCAGCACTCTGAAAAGTTCCTGGGGGCTCTCCGCTGTCCCTTCCTCCCACTCTCTTCATCCTTTTGTGGAATCTTTGAAGCTGTTAGGCCGAAAAAATGATATTGTTGAGGATAAAATCATGGGTAGAAAGGTATTTAACCTGCAGTTTTTAGGTTTTTTTTTTTTTCCTGAGGACTAGTGGAAGTAATGTGATGATTATAACCGTAGGTTGCTCTGTCATTGATAGAAAGTTTTGAGAAAAACACACATATCTTAGAACAGACTGTCTTTGAGAAGCTTGGCAGAGATGCATTTCTAGAAAGGTTGAAGAAATGGTAGAGATGGTGACTGTTGTTGGAAGGGCACAGAGGACCAAATGCTTGTATTTTTTTAGTTTTTCAGTAGATGATATTTCTAACAAATTCTATCATGAAAGGGTAATAGGAATATAATCCCCACTTAACTGAAGGCTATACTTAGCTCAAGTGCATTTTATTCTAGTCTGTTTTATTGAATGACGTGGTGATTTATTTATTTATATTTATAGGTAAACAATTTTTTTTTTTTTGCCTCTCACTGTAATAAACTTCTGTCTGGACATTTTCTCTTTTTCACCTCTGAATACACTTGCTGAGGTTAGTTTCCGGTGAGCATAATATTGTTGAGTTACTAGACATTTGGTAAAGAAGTAGTGAGATAGATAGGGTTCTGTTGTAATGTTAGTTTCCGGCTGTCTCCTAGCTTTCTGACTCTGAATTTTCTCAGCTGTTTATTTTTCATTTCTTTTCGGTTCTCCCATGTATTTTGTTTTGTAAGTAATATGCTTGAGGTAAACATGGCAGCATTTGTGTGATGATTTAACCTCATTAGAAATGATGTTCTTTGTCCTGTGTCCTGTTTAGTTGAGAAATGAGCCAATTCTCTGTGCTTATAAATGCTGGCAGGTCCTTGGCAAAAAACAAAAAGAAACTAACCTAGAATACAAATTGAGTGTGTTGGAAAACATGTCCCTCTAAAAAGTGATCCAGACATTGAGAGCTTACTATGGGTGAGGATTTCCCTGGAAAAGTGTCCTTCACTGGAACTCTGATGACCTGATGGTCTCCTGACAGTGAAGCTTGGTTGTGTATTTCCGTGATGTTATTAGTGTGTACTATGGCGGCGTAGTTCTCCAGTTTAGATCGAGGATAGCATGCATGTTAGTTATGCCCCTAAAGTTCTGGGGGGTTAGTAGGATTTTTGATCATTCCTTGTTTAATTCAGTGACTGGTCATCATTTTGAAAGGGGACTGTCTTGCAGTAGACGAGCCCTCTGTGCCCCTTGATGTAAAAATGCCAGTTCTACCAGCGAGGGATTTGTTTTGGGTTGAAGAAGCCTCCTTAGTCTTTGCGTGCACTGCTATGTATAAATTCAGTCCATTTGTAGTCAACTAGTGCCTGGCCTCACGGAAGAAAAGGGGGCTCCTGGAGGAGACCCGAAAATGGTAATTTGGTTCCTGAGCCACTCTGGGGCCCAGGAAGGGAGCTAGGAAAATCTTTTGTATACATCAAGTTTCAGCTTGGGTCAGTCCTTTGGGAAAAAATAAAATAAAAAGCTATGCAGGTCCCATAGCTTCTAGAATTCATAGCTGACCTGTTGCTTTAACAGATTTCAGGTTAAGTAGAAAATTGCCAGATTGTTTCTGTGGGAAAACGTATTATGTTCCAAATGCCTGTCTCAGTGAAACGGCTCTGGCAACAACGCGTGGTTGAAGTGCTCCCCAGGTGTGCCCTGTCCTTGAGCCCTCCTTTTAGGCATTAAATTATATTCCAGGACCCTTGAATATTAGGGACGTACTACTTCCTGGCGGCCTTTACTTTCCTCCACCCCAATTAGCAAAATTATTCGTAGATTATTTATTGGCACAAATTTATTCAGAGCCACTTGTTTGTCAGAACTTGGGGAGAGTTCTGTTTCTGTGTGTTTTTTACTTAGATTGTCATTATTTCCTTCCGTGGAATCATCTGTGGGAATTCGGTTGGTTGTAGTGAGAGCGGTTCCTTACTACTTGGGCTGCTATCACGTTGGAATGGGTTGGTGTCTCCGCAACTTTTGGCAGGGGTTAAACTGGTACAGCATTTGGGCCAACGTATTTTTCTGAGTTGGTGAATTTTAGAAGTGATTTAGAAGATGTTAGCAGAAACCTCTCTAGGTGCTCTTTCCTCTTGTTTTAAGAAGAAATTATTTTGATAAGTACATGTGTTTTGATAATGAAGGGGTGTGTGTAGATACTTGATCTGAGTTAGTACCCTTTTTCTCATTTTCATAGGAAATCTTTTAGTAAAACACAGCTTGACTACCGTTACACCGCTGGCTTCTTGCCTCCTCCTGCGAACTGGCTGGAGCGGTGTGAGCACCAGCGCTTTTTTTGGTGGCTATCGATTCCTGCCGGAGTGCTCCCAATTGCTTGCATGCCTCCCAGCAACAAATACATATGTGACAGACTTTACGGGAGATGAGCATTCCCGAGAAATGAAATGCTAGTTTACTTTTCAGTAGCTATGGAACTTAAAAAAAGAAATCATGTTTTTAGAATCATGGCCTTAAGGCACTAACACACTTGTATCTAGTGCATGAAGCTCTGCACGTTATTTTTAACAAAACCTAATTCGGGGAAACAGAAATCTGACGTTTATAGAGTTTGTTTATTTATTGATTGCTCTGAGCCATCAGAAAGAATATGCTGTTCCTTTTAATAAAATCCTTTTGGGCAGTTGTTTATATTTTAATATAGAAGTATTTTTGGAATTTGATTTTAACAAGGTAAACTCTGATGTTGGATACTGTGGGATGCAACGCAACTAGGGGCCTGGAAGAAGGGTGGTACTTAAATCAGGTCCTGTTTTACTTCGAGTGGTGACATTTATGTTCCCATTTGCCCTCCCACTCTTGAGCCATCATTTGCACTGCCGGTTAGAATAAAGCCTGCGGTCCAGTAAATGCTGGGTACTGTGGATCCTGAAATCAGGGAATGTAGCCTGCTCCAGTTTGGTTTTAGAGAGCTGACTAAAGATTACTGCATGATCATGTTCACTTCCTTTAGTAGTGGAAGGAATATGGAAAATATTTGCTGTAACTGTTAATTGTTACGCTTGCTGTTGCTGCAAAGTATGTATGTCGAGATTTAGACGGTAGCTTTGTGTTGCAAAACAAAACCTTAGCTCTTTTTTGTCCTTTTTAAAACAAACTATTCTAATTTCTTAATGAGGAAGATGAGTAAATAATAACAAGATATTGAAGCCTAGCCTGTCAGGTACTTTTCATTGTCAGAGATTCCTGTTGTCAAGCTTCTATTAATTCTGTGTAATTCCAGTAGAACTGCAAGTTATTTTGCTTAAAATGTTTTTTCTCCCCTCTGTGCAGTGAGAGTTGAATGTGAGAACAGATCTTAATAGATAGTTACACAGTTTATTTTATCATGTATCACTTTATTGCTGTCTTCTAGAACATTGTTATACTAAATGTTCCAATAATGGAAATTTTATGCAGCTACTTCAAATGAAACAAATTTGCAAAAACTCAATTTTGGAACTCATTCCTTGAGAAGAGGAAAAAAACTCACCACACTGTGACCAAATTAGATTTCTGATATATTGGCAACTTACCAAACACTGTCATTTCCGGAAAACAGGGTGTGGGGTCCAGTGGAAATGTCAGTACTTCTCAAACACTTATAGTTGGAGATATTTTGGGTTTTAATATGATTGTATGGTTAAATTTTTACAAAAATTTTGTTGGTAACAGGTAATTGAAATTTCGTTTTGTGCCTAAATAAAAATGGCTCTACACGGAATCAGGAATGACTTGTGTTCAATTACAGGGGAGTCTTCTTTTCAAGAACTTGATTTTAAATTCTCAGAGATATTAGTTTTACTTACTAGAGCTCCTTTGTTTTGCAGAGATCATGATGCAGCCGTCCTTTTGGATTTCTTTTTAATAATGTGTGACCCTTCACCTTTGATCCCCTGACCTGCATTACCTTGGTAACCATTTCATTTTTTAATTTAATTTCATTTTTTAATTTTGGTGTACAAGCTGTAACATTTCATCTCTCAAAGTGTAACACGTTGATTTCCTCAAATAGAGATACCCCTTTGAGCGATAAATTTGCAAAATGCTGTCTTCATTTTCTGTATTAAAATTCATTTCAGTTTTTAAAATAAAGTGTAATCTGTGTTTTCATCCTTTTAAAATTTAAGTTTAGTGAGTGCATTTCCCCATACAATAGTTCTCCTTTTCTATTCATGTTTTGCAACAGCTAGATTACCTTGCTGCTCACACATAACTCACATCCACAGCAGCCAGCCGCCACCTTCTTCCACACACACCCCCTCCCTGTCAGCACGCACCCCTTCCCGTGCAGATTACCTCCTCTTTCTTTCAGAAACAGTGGCAACTTGAGTTTAGCAGTCTTAGCTGCCACGTTCCACAACCTCAGATTACATTTTATATTCTCAAATATTATTGGGACAGAGAGTTGAGCCCCTTAATTCCATGTATGGACTAGAAGATAAGAAAGTTGTCTTTTCCCCAGAAAGTACCTTTCCCCTCCTTTAATATTTATTTCTTTATTTGAGGCATAAGTTAATAACAAGCAACATTTTTAACATGGTCAGAAATGTGCTTTTGTCTCTGCTGCAGCCTGGGTAATCAGCTGCGGTGGTCTGCATACCTGATTGCTTTATGACATATGCTGTTTTGTGACTGCTGTTGAGACATTTTTAATTGTATTCCGCTTTTCAGAAAATTCTTACTCAAAAGCAAAACAAACCAAAGTCTAAAAACAAAAATCAAACTTGAGTTAGTTCTTTGAACTGGCAGGAAATTCCTAAGAAATCATGTTCCTTAAAAAATCATGTGAAATCTCTTAGCATGGTCTGCTGAAGTGCAGATTATTTTTTAAGTGTCTCATTATTTTATTCTCTAACATTTAATGCTGATGCTTTAATTGCACACAGCTGAAGCTGCTAAATGAGCACTGAAATGGATTTAAGTCCTCTCTGAGCTTTGTTGATACCTATAAAAGTTTATGTCATTCATTAGAACCACAAATTAAAATTAGTTGTAGTGAGCTGTTCATTGGAGATTGGAACTCTCATGAACACTTCTTCGGGCTGACTAGCTTGTTTTTGTCTTTTATACTTACATACCTGCAAACCTGCCTTCGACCTTGGCTATCTTTTCACAGAATTGCAAAATACCAAGAGCTGAGAAATACAAATTCTATGATTACAAAGCCAGAATGTACATGGAATGAATGTCCCGGTAGTTATGGGCAACTTACTTGTTGCCTTGCATTTTAAGTTTTTTTTTTTTTTTTTTTTTAATTTTTTTTAATGAGAATGCTTTCAGAGTTGTGTAGGAATGTTTTCCAGATCCCACCCATTATTTGTTCCTCTGATGCGTTTTCCTGAGTTTATTGCACGGAGTGTGCTCTACTCGTCTTGCTGAAGCTCCCTGTAGCCAGGGAGGGGCCCCTGAGGGGAGTGGCCTGATGGTCCCCAGAGAGTCACAGGCTCCCTGTTGACAGAATCAGGGCCTCTTGACATCTTCCCCGTAGGCTCCCATGGCTCCTAGAGATAGCCAGCTACTTTATTCATCAGTCCAGTAGCAGCTGAAGAGACATAAATAGGTGCACAAGAGAAATGTTTTTATTGTGATATTTTATTTTGCAGTTAGGTCAGTTAGGTTTTCTTTAAAGTTTTCTGCTTAGTACATTTTAAGGTAACTTAATTTTTCTAAGAGAGCTAGTGTATGGACATATTTATTACTTACTTTCAAGAAGCATTGTTTATTTGGTTCGTATTTAGGGATGCTAGTAAGTTGTAAGCCACATGGATGTAGTTTTTGTAAGCCTGATTCAGAGAAAACTCTAGTCTGGGAGTCAGAAAAACCTGCTTTTGACTAGCAGGGTATCTGTATGTGCCATTTGTTCCTTTTAAGGTAGTTCTATGAAACTAAAGAACTGGAGTAGGAAGACTTCAAAAGACTGTCATGTTGATGGTATTAAAAACACTGAAATCAGTTGTGCAGTTCAACAGTATAGGAGTTTGTAAAACGTTTCATGGATTCACCTTCAGTTGTATCCTCTGTGAAATGTAGATATTATTATGTCTCCTACTTGCTTTTTAGGGTTGTTGGCAGGATAAATGAAACACTGTATGCTGCACGCCCTGGGAACCAGAGGGAAGGTGCTTTTGAAATTAAACGTCGTCCTCTGGCTGGGCCGTTGGTGGCGTGACTGTCACACCGAGAGGCAGTTGTAGTGAGGTCTGTGGTAAAGGCCAGGAGCATGGGCTCTGGGGCCGGGTTGCCTGGGGTCCAGTGCCTCCTCCCATTTCGGCCCCTTGCAAGTGGTTTGGCCTCTTTGTGCCTCGGTTTCCTCCTCTTTCAAATGGAGCTGAGAAGAATAGCCCCCTGCTCAAGAGGGTCATGGTGCGTCTTTGGGGGTGGATGTCTGTGAAGTAGCCAGAGCAGGGCTGACACGCGGGTCGGCAGTGGCTGTGGCGTGCGGGCCAGATCCTGCCCACCGGGAGAGACCCAGGCAGGGTGGGGTGTCAGTGACACGGAATTCTGAGGGGGGCCTCGCAGGAAATGAAGCTTCAGAGAGCTTCCCCGTTAGTCTCCTGACGTTGTCTGCGAGAGCCAGGTGTGCTTCCGGGGAGAGGGGCTAGGATGCTTACGGTTACTGGGCACCTCTGAAGCAGATGCAAGTTCAGGTGTGTAAAGGTAAATCTGGGCTCCTAACCGTCTAGAAAGAAAAGCTTAGATTTAAGAGCACTTAACCCTTTCATGTTAGTGGATTTTGGCTGTGGAGATGTAAGAAAAGAGACCCGTGGGAGAGACGCCCCATCTTTCACTGTTGAGCTGGCTCCCAAGGAGTCAGAAAACTGTATGAGGCTTCAGTGCTTCCTCCTAAGTTGAAGAAGTGGAAGGAAGTCACTGTTGGGGGGCGGGGTTCACATATTTTTCCGGGTGCTTTCTGTACATTTTAATCATCTAAATTTATCTGTGAGGTGAGTGGTGTGTTCACCCTATTTTGCACCTGAGAACACTGATGATCAGGTGGTTAAATCAGCCCTCATAGGGTCATACTCCTAGAAAATAATGGAACTGGTACTTAAATCCAGGTGCTGTCCTTCTCCTGGCACCTGCTTCCTTATTTTACTGGCAGACGTGGCTGGACCACTCAGAGGAAATAGTTCTGCCGTTTGGTTGCAGGGGACTCACCCGTGTGCATTACGTCCCTTAGCCATTAGCAGCCCTGACTTAGTGACCTGCCACCACCACTGCCAGGAGGGCTCCATCCTCCATGCGGCACTTCGAGGGGCTCCATAACAGTGGCTTCCTCCATCTTGGCTGCACATCCAGGATCACTGTGCAGCTTTGAAATACGGAGCCCTGGCCGCGTCCCAGGCTCCGATCTGGCCATTCTGGCAGAATTGGTAGATTCAGAAATACAGGAAGTTTATGTTATGAACAGAAAAGAAATGTAAATAATTGGTGCACATGTAGACCTGTGCGTCCAGAACATGGGCCAGTGCTATTAATTCTATAGTTAGCTACACTGTAAGTTAAATGGGCCTTTCTGGGCCAGTTTAGTAATTCAGCCACCTGTAATCAGCACCCCTTCTGTGGGAAAAGTCCCAGCCATCCACTCCGTAGGATATAGTCCTCTGGAAGTGGGCATCTGACCTTCCCCAAAACCAGGTTTGAAGTTAGTCACAGAACTGAATACAGTTAGGGGGCTCTGACTTCTTCCTCTCTCACTTCTTTTTTCTCCCATCTTGTATGCTTCCCCCCCGCCCCTGTCCTTTCCCCTAGCTCCCAACTCCTTTTTCTCCTGTCCTTCCTCTTTTTCTTTGTCTCCATCCGTGGGCCAGATCCCTCTGGGTGTGTCTATCCTTTGGACCCCAAAGCACTTGAAATCCTCCAGGAGACCTAGCATGAAGTAGGTGTTCATATCGACATTTCTTTTTTTTTTTTTTTTTTTTAAGATTTTATTTATTTATTTGACAGAGAGAGGCACAGCGAGAGAGGGAACACAAGCAGGGGGAGTGGGAGAGGGGGAAGCGGGCTTCCCGCTGAGCAGGGAGCCCGAAGCGGGGCTCGATCCCGGGACCCTGGGATCATGACCTGAGCCGAAGGCAGACGCTTAACTGACTGAGCCACTCAGGCGGCGCTATCGACATTTCTTAATATGTCTTCATATTGCTCTTTTAGAGGAGTAAGCACTACCCCTCATTAGCCTGAACACTGTCAGCTTTCGTTGGCGATTCACTGAATAGGACGGAATGTGGGGCAGTAGGATGGACTTGACCGTTCTCGAGGCACTGGTATCAGGCTTTTAGTGTGTTTGCCGCCTAGTTTTTTAGAGCTGGGCTGTGAGGCCATCTGGGACCTCTCACGGTGTTCCTGAGAGGGGAAGGCCTTTCCTCGGGGCGCTTCGCTGGTCCAGATGTGCTGCTTGGGGCGCCTCCCCCTCCGTCACACTGACCGAGGGGAGCAGAGCAGAAGCTGGGACACCTGTGTGTGTACCATTCACTGCCTCGAGAGATGGTAGGGAAGCAGCCAGCCCTTCTGCGTCGGTGCCCCCTGCCCCCTCCTGTGAACAGCTTCTGCGGGGCGGAGTGCTTTGGTGTGACCGGAGGGCCTCCTCACGGCCCCCATCCGGCCACCATAGGGGCCGTGCTGATGGAGGTTAGCCCTTGTTCAGGCATCGCGGAGACCGGGAGACCCACTCCAGGGACGAGAAGGCGGTTTTGCCATTCTTCAGCGGCATCAGCTCTAGCCAGAGAGGGAGTTAGAGGACGAGAGGGGACAGCAGTGTGGCGGCATAGTCAGGAGATCACAGGAAACGTCTCCTGTTTGTTCTCATTTGTGCTTCTTGTTTCCCTGGGGAACTGGACTGTGGGACATGCTTCAGAATCCCAGGATTCCTAGACCAGACTTGTCACTGTGCACACATCTTCACCTGGGTTCACAGATCCGCCACACGATGACAAGGAAGCACACACGTGCCTCCCTCAGAGCTTTGGTTATTCGGGTTTGATCATCCAGTCCTTTCTCTCTTCTGTGCTGGTCCTTTCGAGTACTTTACCCCTCTTCGCCCTTCATTTTTCCAAGGAGAGACCTGAGTGATTGTTTTACTTCTCTCGCTACGGCGGCAGGAGGCCTGGTAGGGAGGGTTGGAGCTCGGGCTGGGCTGTTTGACGTGGTTTTGCCTGCTCGAGTACATGTTGCAGCATCTGGTACGGGAGCTTGCGTGTAGTAGGCGCTCAGCAAACACTCGCGCTTTCCGTTCTCATTAGCACAGGTAATTAAGAACAGGAGCTGATAGACTGCACGTATCTGTGCAGAGATATATCTGTAATTAAAGTTTTAATTAAAGAAACACCAGACCAGGCAGATGGTTCTTATGCCTGCATCCTGTAAACCAAACAGCCATGGCTTTTTGATCTTGCAAATAAGCAAAGGGGAGACTAGCATCACCCGTCGACAGCACCAGAGGGGAGGGGGACTCGTATTAACTAGCCATAATCTAATTTTGGTAGTACTCTATGTGATGCCAAATCCAGGGATAATCACTGCAGTTTGAAATGGAAATACGATACATCAAAGTTATGTCCCAGCCGAAGCTTTTAAGCCTCCAGTCAAGGGCATTACCACAGCCCAGCTGGTATATCACAAGGCATGTGGTTTTGTGCTAGATCACAAAAGCTGACAAAGTGTTATTTAGGATCATCAGCTAAATACAGTATTAGAGTGCTATCATCCTGATTTTTTGGGTTTTGCCACCTTATAGCAATGCTGTATTGAGATATGGGATGTGTGCCTGCTTGGCTCATGCAGGTCCTCTGTGCTGTTTATGTCACAGTGACCTTAATGACCAACCAAGTGCAGAATTTAAAAAACAAGACCACCACAGGGGATAACAGAAAAAAACTTAATCTCAGGTCTTACCATTTAGAACAGCCTCCACCCAGGGAGCCCCATGAACTTGTTCAGGTCGTGCGCTGTTAGCAGGAGGCCTGAGCAGTGCTTAGAAGAGGCTTTGGGAGGTCCGCGCCAGTTCACCTTAACCTCCTGGGGTGCATCCACTACTTAGCCCCCAGTTTCTTACCCATCCTTGTGATCATTTACTTCTCCATGCTCATGATTTTCTTGCATTACTGCATTGCCGGTGGGCAGTTCTGTAGCTCAGTTAGATGCCAGTTAATATAGGTATGTTTTTACCACCTACGTCTCACTCATTTGTTTTCTGCTTGGTAGAACCAGTGTTGAAGATGTTCATTTTCTATTTCACTGTGAAACATCTTAGTTTAGAGGGTTAGGAGAGTAGTTTCTACTTTGCTTAATGGTAGGTGACCTTATCCCTGTTTCTTTTAAGGCGAAGTAGGGCTCCCACCAGAAAAAGCCCATGCACACCGGGGTGTATATAGGTATCTCCACATTAAAGACCATGTCACAAAGTGGTAGAACACAAAAGTACTTCAACTCATCTTCATGCCATCTGTAAATCAGAACTCCGTCATCCTAGCAGAAATGCCAAATCCATGAACCCATGACGCGCTGTGAGTGACACGTGTATGACGGGTAGAGAGAAATGTATTTGTCATCTTTTTGCTTGGGGAAGACTTCAGTTATTTGGGGAGATACTGTGTGTTTTCAGAAGAAGCCAGTTCAGTGTAAGCTACTTTGAATAAATGGTCTTCGGTGTTTGTGTCCAGGAAATATTGTCAGACCCAAAGAGAAGTGCTCCTAGATAGTGAGTTGCCATTTTACGTGCAGAATTTGAACCTGATTGGCTCTGAAGTCTGTTTCTTCTCTCACCTGGTCAGAGACCTGAGCATGTAACCCTGGCGTGTATAGCACGGTGTTCGGTTGTAGGAGGTTTCCTAGGAGGCGATGGGCACCCCGGGAGCGCCTCCCTTCAGGGTAGCAGATTGTTGTTTCTCCACAGGGAGAAGGAAACATCAGCAAACAAACCCACCTGGAATAGGAGGTTTTTAATTTCTTATTCTGTGGTGGGCTTGGAGAGAGCTTTTGTTCCCTCTGATACCTGGGTGCTGATGGAGTGGGCAGTGGCGTGTTGTCTACCCTCCAGTGACTTAAATTCAGACACTTGCTCTTTGGTTCAGTATTTATTGAATGCCTAGTAGCAGGTGCTGTCCTAGTTACCAGGAATAAAGCAATCAACAAAAGAAGGCCATTCCCCTCAAAAAGCTTATTTTCTGGTTGGGGGGGAGGGGTCACAGCCAATAAGCAAACAAAAAATAAGTAACAGTAATTGAGTGATTATATGTGCCAACATTTATTCACTAGTTACTCCTCAGAGCACTGAGGAAGCAGGTTCTCTTGTCCTCGTTTTGCAGGCGAGGAAACCGAGCTCCAGTGCTCAGTGTCCCACAGCAGGACGTGGTGCTGCTGGTCTTCCAACCCCAGTGACCTGCCTCCGGCTTTCCTGCTCTTCACACCATGCGATTTTCTCTTTTAAACAACGGCCTAATGTGTTTGTTTCTACATCAACACAGAAATGTTGATGCTACTAAGTGTGATGAGGAGCAGTGAAGCAAAGTGAACCTTCGGGAGGGCTCCTGGATGTCGGCCTGGGGGTGTGCAGGTGTGTGCTCTTTGAGAGAGTGTGACTTGAGCAGGTGTCTGGTAAGGTGATTTGAAGGAAGTGACACAGATCCAAGTAGTATCTGGAGTGGGAGTACTTCAGGCAGAGGGAAGGCGGAAGCAAAGGCCCCCAGGTGGATGTGGGTTTGGCAGTAGCGGAAGAGAAGCAAGGAGAACAGCGAGGAGGCCGGTGTGGCCGCTCTGAGTGGGTGTGGTGAGAAGAGTAGGATGAGGTAGCCAGGGCCTATGTTCCACAGGGCCTGGTGGGGCACAGTAAAGTCTTCTGGTTTTAGTGAATGAGAACGGAAGCCATCCGAGAATTGCTGAGCAGGAAGACACCATGATTTCAGGGATCCCTCTGAATGCCGTGCAGAGAACAGTCTAGGGCAGGGGTTGGCAAACCGTCACCTGAAGGCCAAATCCAGCCAGCCACCTGTTTTTGTGCAGCCAGCAAACTAAGATGCTTTTTACATTTTTTAAATGGTTGAGAAAACTAAGATGAATAATAATTTGTGGTACATGAAAATTATACGTAATTCAAATTTCAGTGTCCATTTAAGTTCTAGTTTTACTGGAATAGAGCCACGCTCATTCGTTTGCATATTGTCTTGAGTCTGCTTTTGAGCCTGCAACAGCTAAGTTGAGTGGTTGCAACAGAGACCATCTGGCCCACAGAGCCTAAAATATTTACTATCTGGCCCTTTAAGAAAGAGTTTGCTGAGCCCTAATTTAGGGCTGTAGGGATGGAAGGAAGGAGACCAGTGAGGAGACTGTTGCGAGGGCTGATGGTGGTCCGGACCAGGGCAGTGAGAAGTGGTCAGATGCTGGATGTGTTTCAGAGGAAGGGCTGACAGGTTGTGTGCAAATATGAAGGGTTGGGGTGGATGCCAGTGTTTCTGCACTGAGCAGCTGGGAGAATGCAGCTTCTCTTTGCTGAGATTGGGAAGCCCGTGGGAGCCGCAGGTTGGGGAGAAAGGGTGAGGAGAAAGCAAGAGTTGTGTTTTGGACGTGTTAACTCTAACATGCCAAGTGGAGGTGTTGACTAGGCAGTCATATATATGAGTTGTAATCTAGAGGAGAGGCCTAGGCTCGAGCCAGACTTCTCAGTGTTTTCAGCATATAGAAGGTTCTTACTTGCTCTGGGATGCATGGGATCCTGAAGGGGGTGTGGATAGGGAGAGGTGTTCAAACACGGAGCACTGGGGTGTTAAGAGGAAGGAGGAGGAGGAAGCAAAGGAGAATGGGAAGGAACAACCAGAGAAGGAAAGCCAGGAGAGCAAACATTCTGGAAGAATGTGTTTCAAAGCAGAGAGAGTGACCCTCTGTGTCAAATGCTGCTAAAGGTCAAGTAGGATGCAGACTGAGAATTGGCTGTGGATCTGGCAGCATGGAGGTCGGTGGTGACTTTGATATGAGCTGGATGAGTGAAGTGGTGAGGACAAAAGCCCTGTCCCAGCTGGTTCAAGCAAAAATGGGAGGACAGGAAGCGGAGCTGCTGCATTTAAAGAGTTCTGCTTTCTGCTGCCCAAATGCAGGCTGTGAGGGCAGAGTAGGGTTTAACCTGGGATTGGGATTTGCCGGGGGAATACTGATGGTGGGGGAAGGCACAAGGTTGTTGAGCGCTGGTGTGATGAAGGACTGCATACTCTAAACCAGACAGGTTAAGCACGAGGGAGATGAGGGCATTGAGAGGCCATGGCATCAGGGGGATTCGAAGAATAGCATCAGGAATGGTTGGAGTAGGGGGGGCGCCTGGGTGGCTCAGTCGGTTAAGTGTCCAACTCTTGACTCTTGATTTCAGCTCAGGTCATGATCTCAGGGTTGTGGGATCGAGCCCTGAGTTGGGCTCTGCTCTGGGTGTGGAGCCTGCTTGGGATTCTCTCTCCCCTTTCCCTCTGGCCACCCCCTTTCTCTCTTAAAAAAAAAAAAAAAAAAAGAATGTTTGGAGTAGGGATAGTCAAAGAGAGGGATGCTTGAATTTGATATTGAAGGAGTGCAGTTGTGGTTAACATCAAGGCCTAGGGCAGTGCTGTCCAGTAGAAATATAATGTGAGCCACATGTGTAATTTTGAGTGTTTTGGAAGCCATATTTTAAAAAAGTAAAGAGAAATAAGTGAAATTAATTTTAATGATATGTTAGCTCAATATATCTAAAATACCATGGAATATGCAATCAATATAAAAATTATTGAGATATTTTACATTTATTTTGTAGTAAGTCTTTGAAATCTGATACGGATTTTATACTTTCAGCACATCTTTACTCAGACCAGACACAATTTCAAAAGTGCTCAGTATCCACGTGTGGCTCATGGCTCCCATCTTGGACAGGTTGGGGATGCTCGTGGAAGTTTGGTTCAAGGTTATTAGAGAGGAGTGGGTCAAGGAACAGGCCAATGATTAGGAAGGATTGTCTGCATGGATCTGAAACCACTTATGCCTCCTGATGAGAGTAACAGGGTTGGAGAGGCAGAAGGGGGATGCTGTGGCTGTTGGTAGGATCTGTGCCTCAGTGGCCACTGTTCTAACCTGCCTGCCAAGGAACATTTCCTGACCCTGATCCTGTCCTACTTCTCAGAGCATCTGTGAGGTTCTGAGGGATTGCTCTTTCCTCATTTCAAATCCAGGTGGTACCTCCTTGGGATGATGGGTTTGGGACAAGATTTCTGAGTCACAGTGAAGTATCAAAACACAAGGCCATAATTTTGATAAGCTCTTCCAAAAATGGCAGCTTTTTACTTGGGTTTTTATTTTCATCCAGAAGGCTTTTCATTGACTCACTAATGAAAATGTTAACTCCATGTGGGCAACTCATTACAGCCATCCCCGCGCCCTCCCCCTCAACCCCCCCAGAAAAAATATCCTTTAGATTCTTACCTTTATTTTGTCATATCTTTAGATTTCTATCTTTATTTTGGCATAATCCTTGAATACCTCAAATGTTAGTTTATACTTCATCCTAGATATGTTTGAATCTCTACAGAAGCCAGCATTTGGTAGCTTCGAGGCAGTCTCATGTGATAGAAGCAACAGCATACAAAACCTGCCTGTCCTCATCCGATGCTTTTGAAAGGGCGGGCATGGTCAGCCTTTTACTCTGTAGAGGAGTTGTATATATATACGGCGCGTGTGCACGCTCACTCTGTTACGTGTGTGTGTGTAATAATTTACATAGATAAATTTATATATTCGGCTTTGATCCACAATGTGTGTTTAAAGATTAATAAAAATTGATGATGGGGTCAGAAGCTGTTTTTTAGTCTTGTAGGCCAGGAAAATTAAACTGTTTTGAAAGGGTAAATAGGAACACCTCAGCCACTCACATGGTCTTGGTACTTTCCATACCAATAATGAGCCCCGGGGAAAAAGATGCATGGATACTCCTATTCTGTACCTTTATCAAGTTTAAATTATTTTAACTTCTCTTTAGTTTGTTTCCTGTCATACTAAGATTAACAAACAAACAAACAAAATCCTCAAAAATCCTACCAGCCCCAGTGTTTAGGAAGAGTCTGTTTTGAGCCATGTGTTTGTGAACCTCATGTTCTTGGATGACCTCTGTTTTGAAGGAGTAATTGCTTGTTCATTTCATATGAACTAATGTCACAAGAATGTGGGGTCTAGGTAGTTTGTCTTGTTAATGTCCAGACTAGCAATTCCATGGGGGTGTCACAGAGTCTACCTGGTCAGTAACTATGCACCTGCTGTAAATATAATGTCCTTCTGGCACCAGTGTACTCATGTGAAAGAAAACTCAGTAAACACAATTTAGTAATAAGGAAAGCTTACTCATTACATAAGTTTCCTTAAACTCTCTTTATTCTAATTAAAATGTTTCCATCTAATAGGGAAGTGGGTGAATACTAAGAACTGGAAATTAAGCAAGAAATTAAAAGAACATTGATGGCTTTATTGCAGTTTGTTTTGAGATTTTTCTCTCCACTAAATGGTGGTTTACTTATAAAGTCACTCCTTCACACATAAATCTTTGTGACGAATGGACTGGAATTTATTCCAACAAAAGAAGAGCTAGTTTATGATGCCACTTGTAAATGATAACACATGTTATGTACGAGAACCAAAGCATTAGCTTTTTAAAAGCACTGTTAGCATGATTACTTAATTTGGTCCACACACAATTCTAGTTTCTTTGAAAGTGAAGGTCAGTGTGTCTAGGAGACTAGGGAAGTGAGTGCTTTGACATTTGTTCATTGTTTTTTATTTAGATCTGGGTCACTAGCATGCTCTTGGTATAATTCTTGCCTCAAAAAAATCCAAAGCATAACATTTAAACTTGTACTTTATTCCTTCAGAAATTTACTGCTGACACTGAAACTTCTCCCTAACCAAAGCGGATACTTGTTCTGTAGTGGGCAAGCCCTTGCCCTCCCTTGTCCTAGAACCCTTGTGCAAGCCAGCTCTCTGGATGCTTCTCTGTGTTGTCATCTGGATTTGCCTTTATTAATAAAGCATTCATTAACTCAGAAAGCCCATGTCTGCATGCAGATGTAGGTGGAGGTGTTCATGAACAGATACAACCTGCCCCCCCTGCTCCCCCAGCCCCCCTGCTCCCACCCCTTCCTGGTTTTATGCCTGGCAGACAGGCTCCTTCTGGAGGCCAGCCTGGATGTCACTTCTTCATGAGTCCTTTCCGCGCAGCCTGCCCTGATGGCTCACTTTTTTTTTTTTTTAAGATTTTATTTATTTATTTGACAGAGAGACAGTGAGAGAGGGAACACAAGCAGGGGGAGTGGGAGAGGGAGAAGCAGGCTTCCCGATGAGCAGGGAGCCCGATGCGGGGCTCAATCCGAGGACCCTGGGATCATGACCTGAGCCGAAGGCAGACTCTTTAACAACAGCCACCCAGGCACCCCTGATGGCTTACTTTTAATGGGCACTGCTTTCCATGTCCGTCTGAGGACCCTTGCCATAGCATGTTGTAATTTGTCTCTTTATTTTAGTCCCCTAAACCATGAGCTCCTTGGGGCAGGTGCTAGACCTCACTGATTTCGCTTTCCCTAGAGCCCAGCCCAGCATGTGTGCATGGCTGTGAGTGATGAATGTGGGTGGATGAAAGAGGAAGAGGTGGTGGGGTAATACACTTTCAAGCCAAAAAGTTAAACTTAATTGTTTTGGGGGAAGAGAATAAATACTATTTTTGTTTATATAGGTCTTAAAATTTGGGTGGCAGAAAGCAAATATACAGAGAACAAGTTAGAATTGGCTGTCTGATTCCACAGAGACAGTCACATTTTGTATTAAAAAATGTAATTTACCATTGATCGCCTTGAAATCTTCAGTTTGTTGTTCTGGTGTCTTAATTAACTAATTACTTAATTGAGTAACAACTAGGGGAATAGATCATAAATGTGAGGATGTTCCTTGTAAGAAGCCCACCGCTCTTTTCTTTCCGTGATGTGTCCTTTTTAGCACCATCCTCGAAGCTTGTGAAACTGAGCTGCCTCTCTGCATTGGACACATGCTTGAATATGATGGTTCTTTCATAAGTATCTGGTTCCATAGGAATTCACTAGTTATTAACGCTTCTATTGAGTCAATTTGAGGTTTCGTTGGAAATCATTCCCATAGTAGAAAAACAAAGTAGCATCATACATCCTCCCCCTGCAACCAGCTCCCAAATTCCCCTCAAAGATTCATTAGCACGGTGTTCATTGTTTTACCCGAAATCACTCACTTTTAAAATGGCTCTTCCCCTCCAGTAGCACCTAAGCAACGGGAGGTAAGTGAGATCAGAAAGAACAGACCTTCTGCGGCTTCCTTCCGCCATCAGTGTGCGTGTGGTGGTTTAAGGGCCACTGTGGAAGTCACCTGTAGCTTGTTAGGATCTTACGTAATTAAGGAAATGTTAGTCCTACTCCTCATTCAGTATTCCTTTGAAATACTGCATTCCTCTGACCTGTGAAGCTGCTTGGAAGTAACGAGTGTTGGTGCTGAGGATTCAGTTTGAGCAGTCCACCTTCTCAGGCCCGTGCTTCATCTAATGGTGTCTAGCAGGGGAGCCTCTCGAAGCATTGTGTTCTGTTGCATCAATATGTACTTAGACACGCTAATCTGAATTAGAGAGCTGATTGTACATAATGACTCCTTAGGGATGCCGTGGTAGAAAAAAGAAAACAAAAACTTACGTAGTTTACTGAATATGCATAGTCAGTAAAAAATTCTTCTAAAATTAGTGTTAATTGAATCTGAACCTTGATCACCTTTGAACCTTTAATTTTTAATTCGATCCCTTAAAAAACTCTTGTGGCCTCTTAAAGATACATCCTACAACCAATAAAAGTTACGCTGTAATGATTATAAAAAGGCCAAGTTACCATAGGGAAGTGTCAGTTGTGTGGATATATATGTGAATGAATAGTGTGTGTGTCACATTTATACGTGTTCATACACATACACAGACATATGTGTGTGTTTAATACACACTGTGGTTTGTCTTTATTCAGATACCTCCTTCTTTCTCTGCCTCTGGGAAATGGGGCACATTTTCTTCAGTTAAAAACAGAAATAGAAGCGATGGTCTTGACCCATTTTACACTTATTTATTTCAGGCTCTCACCACACAGTTGTTCATGGGCGCAGCAAGAAGAGGGACCCACAGAGCTGGAGCCGTGAGGGCTGGCACCCTGGACTTGCAGCTAGCAGAACTCATAGGGGGGCCTTGCCATCCTGCCGCCCCATGTCTGGCTCCAAGATAATTCCATTAGTGAAGTGGTTGCACTTAAAACCCAAAGTTAATTTGAACTGAATGTTACTGAAAATGAAGTACATGCAAGTGCCTCACTCTTGCTTTACCCACAGTTGTTATGCGAGAGACCCACAGTCTGACGTGGCTGTGGGAGAGCAGGTCTTTACCCACATGCCACCTGGTCACAGAGGCCTCGGCGATCATCCTCATGCCCAGATGCCACTCTTGGTCCCCTTCGCAAGCTTCTCTTTTCCTAAAAGCACTCATCTCCAGAGTGGTGATGTAATTATGTGTTGGTTATTGTCTGTGTCCTGCAGGAATGGAAGCCCCACGAGGGCAGGGCCTCCGTCCTGTTCCTGTCTTCAGTGTGTGGGGTAGGGCCTGGCTCAGTGTAGAGTCTGAACGAATGCTGTTGAATGCATTGTAAATGGGTCCACTGGTGTGGCATCCTTTCTGAATGTGCTTTTAATTTGCCTTTTATAGATAACTTTTAAAAAATGATAAAACAGTGAAACTTGGGGGTAAATATAAAAATTTTGTTGGGATTGAAATAAGTGACAGTGTTTTTGAGATGCCAGAGCCAATCAGGGCTTTAGGATATTGAATTACAAATTTACTCTCTGTTCCGGTATCCATGCCTTCTGATGAAGAAGCAGAGGAAATAGATGTAGGAGAGACAGGAGTCCTGTCTCTGGAATACAGGGGCACCTAGGAGATCTTGCAGTTTGGGTTCCAGACCACTGCAAGAAAGCGAGTGTCACAATGAAGTGAGTCCAATGCATGGTTTTGTTTCTGGTGCGTATGAAAGCTGAGTTTACACTATATTGTGATCTATTAAATGTGTTAACAGCATTATGTCTAAAAAAATACTGCTGGAACATGCTAACCATCTGCGCTTCCAGCGTGTCGTGACCTTTTTGCTGGCGGAGGGTCTTGCCTCGATGCAATGGCTGCAGACTGCTCAGGGTGCTGGGTGCTGAAGGCTGGGGTGACCGTGGCGATTTCTTACAACAACAGTGAAGTCTGCTGCATAGATCAACTCTTCCTTCCACAAATTCCTCTAGCATGTGATGCTGTTTGATAGCATTTTCCCCATAGCAGAACTTTTTTCAAAATTGGGCTCCGTCCCCTTGAACGCTGCCACTGCTTTATCAACTAGGTTTATGGAATATTCTAAATTCTTTGTTGTCATTTCAACAGTCTTCACCAGGAACAGATTCCATCTCAAGATGCTCGTCCATAAGAAACAACTCCTCATCTCGTCAAGTTTTATCCTGAAATTGCAGCGATTCGGTCCCATCTTCAGGTGCCACTTCTAACTCTAGTTCTCTTGCTGTTTCCACCACACCTGCAGTTCCTTCCTGCACTGAAGTCTTGAACACCTCAAAGTCATCCATGAGGGTGGGAGTCTATTTCTTCCAAACTCCTGTTGTGTTGATATTTTGACCTCTTCCCGTGAGTCATGAAAGTTCTTAATGGCGTCTAGATGGTGACTCCTTTCCAGAGGTTTTCAGTTTACTTTGCCCAGGTCCATCAGAGGAATTCGTATCTAGGGCAGCTGTCGCCTTATGCAATGTATTTCTTAAATAGTAAGACTTGAAAGTTGAAATTCCTCCTTGATCCATGGGCTGCAGGCTGGATATTGTGTTAGCATGCATGGAAACAACATTAATCTCGTTGTACGTCTCCATCAGAGCTCTTGGGTGGCCACATGCATTGTCAATGAACAGTACTATTTTGGAAGGGATCTTTTTTCCTGAGCAGTAGATCTCAACAGTGGGTTAAAAATATTCAGCAAACCATGTTGTAAACAGATGTGCTGTCATCCAGGCTTTGTTGTTCCGTTTATAGAGCACAGGCAGAGTAAATTTAGCATAGTTCTTTAGCATAGTTCTGGAATTTGCACAATGGTAAATGAGTATTGGCGTCAGCGTCCAGTCACCAGCTGCATTATCCCCAAAAAGAGAGGCAGCCTGTCCTTTGAAGCTTTGAAGCCAGGCACTGACTTCTCCTCTCCAGCTATGGAAATGCTTAGATCAGCCTTCCAGCAGAAGGTGTTTTGTTTACATTGAAAATCTGCTGTTTCGTGTCGCTGCCTTCACGAATCCTCTGAGCTTGATCTTCTGGAGAACTTGATGCGGCTCCTGTATCAGCTCTTGCTGCTTCACCTTGTGCTCTCATGTTATGGACACGGCTTTCCTTACACCTCACGAGCCCACCTCTGCTGGCTTCAGACCTTTCTAATGCAGCTCCGTCCCCTCTCTCAGCCTTCAAGAATTGGAGCGTGAGGGCCTTGCTCTGGATTACGCTTGGGCTTAAGGGAATGTTGGGGCTGGTTTGATCTATCTAGACCATTAAAACTTCCCCCATATCAGCTCTGAGGCTGTCTTGCTTCCTTACTCATGTGTTCACTGGAGTAGCACTTCTAATTTGCTTCGAGAACTCTTCCTTTGCACGCACAACTCGGCTTTTTGGCAGGAGAGGCCTCGCTTTCGGCCTGTCTCGGTTTTCAACATGCTTTCCTCACTGAACTGAATCATTTCTAGCTTTTGATTTAAAGTGAGAGACATGGGCTCTTCCTTTCACTTGAACACTTAGATACATCGTAGGGTTATTAACTGGCCTAATTTCAATATTGTTGTGTCACAGGGACAGAGAGGCCCGAGGAGAAGGAGAGAGACATGGGAACGCCTGGTCTGTGGAATAGTAGGACACACCCAGTGTTTATCAGTAAAGTTTGCCATCTTACATGGATGTGGTTTGTGGCGTCCCAAAATAGTGACAGGAGCAACATCAAAGATCACTGATCACAGGTCACCATAAAAATATAATAATAATAATGAGAAAGTTTAAAATACTGCGAGAATTACCAAAATGTGACCCAGAGACACAAAGTGAGCAAATGCTATTGGAAAAATAGCACCGATAGGCATGCTTTGGCACAGGGTTGCCACAAACCCTCAACTTGTAAAAACTCAATACCTGTGAAGCCCAGGAAAGCAAAGCAATAAAACAAGCTGTTCTTTATTTTAATACCAAGACCTCTAGTGAGAGTTTAGAAAGAAGCATTGAAAAATAAAAATAGGTAGAAAGTAGACATTTTTAACTTTTCCTAATATTTAAGAATTTAAAATAATAGATTTTGGCATCAAGTAAACAAGATAAACCAAAATATTTCCTAGATCAAAGGGGCATTAACAAAGACACGGAGGCAGTTATTCTGATGGTACTAACAGAAATACTTGTGTTCTAGAACACCTACATGTTGCAGGTGTAGGTGTTCTAGACCTCTTTATTCCTTGAGTGCTGATGTAGGCCACAGTACCCACATGTTCTTGAGAACCTTCAAGGAGGATTGGTTTGTTTGTTTGTTTTTAATACAAAGGTCAAAACCCAGGGAAGCCGTATCCTGTGACGTAGGCTGTTATCTCAAGGTGAGTTTATTTGGGGCAGTAAGTTGTGCTAAACTGGTTAAAGAACTTCAGCTTCTCAGGTATAGCGTACTGCGTTTGTCAGATTGTGTTCATTTCGTTGTGAACCTCAGTTGTTCATTGCACACTGAAAGAATCACCTAAAACCAGGAAAACCAAAGGCCCAATTGAGCTTGAATTTTATGTCACGTAGAGGTACCCAGCATTTCTGATCAAATCAGTAAATATGTTTCACTTCCTTTTAAATAAAGTGTGAAAAGCAAAGAGCAGATTTTTATGTACCACAAAGCAAAACAAAAAAACCTTTCAGGGCATAATGCATTTTTCATTAAACTTACCGCTGAACTATTTTGATTATGTAATCTTATCCTCCCATGAAAGTATAAGAAGTGTGAATTTTCTGGGGTGAAGAAATAATTGCAGAAGGTGGTTAATGAGGCAGAACTCACAAATCTGCATTTATAGTTTTGTGGGCAAATAAATCATCAGTGGAGGATACAAATGTAAAGAAAAATTCTTGATTGTGTTCAAGAAATGCAAGGTTGAACTTTTTACTAAAATAGAATTTTACAGCCTCTCCGAGGGATGTTGTGAGTATTAAATAAGTGTAATGTGCTCAGAATAGCAACCCAGGGCGTAGTGAGCACTAGGAAATGTGTGCTCTTTATCTCTTACAAGGATTTTAGTACAAAAGACTAAATCATGTTTTAATCATGCCTAATAAACCGAACTGTAATTTAATGTGGTGAATGTCCACTTTAACTCAATCAAGAATGGCTTTCAAAGCAAGGAAGATCCTGAAACGTTTTTCTTTGGGCTCTTACGCGTATGTGCCATGTATGAGATCCCGGGACAGGTTACCCAGGTGACAGCCTTAGAGCCAAGAGATGCAGGAGCAAATGTGTAACTCTTAGCTGTATTTTGAAATACATTATTTTCATAAATCTGAAGATTTGATTGACTGACTTTTTTTTTTTAGCATGCCCCGTTGCTGTGTGTGTGTGTACTGCTAAGTTTTATGGAATTAAATCGAGATTTATGACCGGCAGATGCCTAAAGCCGCTGTCAAAATTGCATACCTAGCACTTCATTGATTTGAAGTTTTCATTCAACATTCCTGCAGTTTAAAATGGGACAGAAGTTTTTCAGGAATGGTTGCATGAGTTAGTGCCCTCTGGTGGCACACAGAGGACGTCAGGCAGAGAGGGACTGACCTGTGAGCCTGCAGCAAGCTCTTCTGAGGAGGAGCCATCTTGTGATTGGTTCTTTTCTGAGAGCTTTTCTTTTGGTGGGTTTTGAAAAGGCCTGTGGTGGTTGATTTATGCCCATCTGTAATTTATTTTTCGTGTGCTGGGTGCTCGTCAGTGCCCTAGTCCTTTAAGCCATGGCCCTGGAGTTGACTAGTAACAGCCTTATAGGGAGCCTTTAGCAGCGTAGTCTAGGATGAATTTCTGGGTGAGAGGATTTTCAGGTGAACTTATTGGAGGAAGGTATACCAACCTTAAGATTTTCCAAGGGGGATCAGGACATCCATTTTTAGATGCATCTCTTAATTTGCCTTTTGAAGAGGAGAACGTCTCACTTCTTGGATTGATGGCCTTTGGGTGACTCAGTGGTGCCTCTTGAGACAAACCTACCCAGTGGACTGGAAATAGGTGGGCATTTGTTGTTCATTTAGATCTTCCCTGGAGGGCAGGCCCCCCGCCTTTCCTGCCTGGGTCCTTCAGCCAGACTCGCTTATTCTGTGGGCTTTGGGGTCAGGCGGACCAGGAACAGCATCCCACCCCCAGCTCTGAAAAGCTGTGGGACCCTGGGACAGTTGCTCTATCTTCTGTGAGTTTCCTTGGCTGTGCGATGTAGCTGCTGCTGCCTCAAAACCCACGTCAGGAGCTGGTTGGGCAATCGAATTCTAAATTATTTATTTGACAGGGAGGGGGAGCGTAAGTAGGGGGAGCGGCAGGCAGAGGGAGGGGGGGAAGCAGGGGGGGAAGCAGTCTCCCCGCTGAGGAAGGAGCTGGACGTGGGGCTCGATCCCGGGACTTCGGGATCATGACCTGAGCCGAGGGCAGACGCTTAACGACCGAGCCACCCAGGCGCCCCTAAAAAATGAACTTTTAATCTTGAGTAATTTTATACTTACGGCCAAGTTGCAAAGGTGGTACAGAGTTTACATATTCCCCTTATCTGGTTTCTCCTGCAAGCCTCACTTTGATACTGTTGAGGTTTCCTGATAACTTTTCATATATAATCCCTGTGAACTTTGATCATATTTGGCTTAAAGTGCCAATTTAGCACTTGGCTAAAGCTGAAGTGTTTGCCTGAATAACTTGAATTCTGCTGAAGATGTGGCATTTGCTTCCAGATCATCCTTCTGTTTTTACCGTGGTCCATGTCTGTGACCACTTGACAGTAGAGTAGTCTTTGATTTTCCAGGATCTTAGCACCTAAATAGTTTCCCCCTTGATGCAGTTAATGAGCTGTGCACGTACAGGGGAGATGAGGCAGGCAGTTGGCATCAGCATGTCACCCGGGCATGTTGGTACCCTCGGCCATGTCTCACACCGCCACAGTTTAAGTCAAGGTAGAAACATGTGCCTATTCACAACAACCCCAAATCCCCAAAACATCTCTTATATTTGGAAATACAAAAACAACTGATGCAGCTTCCTAATCAAAAGCCCACCAGCTAGTTTTAATATATAGATAGTCTGTAATTAGTATATAAAAAACAGTAGCAGCTCACATTGTATGTACCATTATAGTCTAAGAAAATGATTTCACAGACAATATCTCATTTGGTTTCTTAACCCTGAGAGATCGGTGGGGAGAGCTTTGTCACTTCTTTTCGTGTACCTGGATGAAGAAAGGGAGGCCAGGAGGTGACTGATGGAGGCCAAGTTCATCAGAGCCAGTCTACACACGACTGAACACCTCTCGCCCAGGCCTCCCCCAGCACTCCTGCCATCATGCGGCTTTGGAAATGCTCTTTTCCCTCTTTTATGTTGGCTAAGTTCCATCCCAGTGATCATATTTGTGCTTCTAATATGCACATTTTTTTTGGATACCTAATTGACAATTTATATTATTTTGTTTCAACTCAGATCCTTCCTGAATATTATCAGATCAGCATTATTAGGCTTGGTTTAACAGAATCTCACCGTCCTGGGCCATCAGGGGAAGTCACAGTCTGTGCTGACACCGAGCATCCGCAGGCCCTCGTGTACCTGCAGCCTGGTCTGAGGCCGCATCCTGTGTGTGATCTTTGGGCTGTGTGTTGTGCTGGAGAGAACCTTGGCATTGGAGATGTGTGGGACATTTTTTTTTTTTTTTTTTACAAGAACCACAGAGATATTTGAGTCAGAAAATGATGTAGTTTGAAAAAGTGATAAATGGACCAGGTTCTTGAAGAGCTGGCAGAACATCTTATTTATACATTTAGATCTAATCAGAAAACAGAAATGAGTCTCCTAAGAAAAAAATTTTTTTTGCAAATATAGTGCTTTTATATAAATTCTAATGTCTGTTTCTGTGGTATAAAACTTAATTTTGTCATTTGTTTGTTTTTGGTTAGGTTTCCAATTCTGACCGCATCCCATTTAACCTTTCTGAAACCATGAGGTCAGAGGAAGCCAGGTGCTGGTGGCTAGTGGGCACTTACTCCCAGCCTGTTAAGTCTCACTGACCACTTCAGTGAGTTTGGTGGGTGGTTTTTCTTTTGTTTTTAATCAGTAACATAGACCCATCTATAAAGCCAAAGTCAAGTGTAAGAATTAAGATATGTTTTCATCTTTTCAAGTTTTATGAGTCTCATTAGAGAACCATCTTTTTTTTTTTTAGAGCTGACAAAGCATCCGAGCGCTTGCCTGGTTCCGGCCTGGCACCTTAGAATTCTGGAGCCACGTCCAGGGTGAATCCCTGGTGGCTTTCCTCATGGCCTCTAGCGGGGGTGGGTATGCTGCTCCCTTAATAGCAGCTCCAGATGTCACGTGGGAGAGATCTTCGCTGTTGTTTTGGTTATCCTCTTCAGGTTGGTGCCTTTTAGGAAGTTGTAAAACAGATGGGGCTGTCCGGCTGGACGGAGAGGTCGGGTAACCGTCGATCTGAGACCGTTCCTGCTGATGTGGGCAGAATTCAAAAGGAAGTTTTAGCTTCACGGACACGTCGTGGAGAAGTTGCATGCGTGTCATGATAGGCCATGTCCCCATCAGGGGGAGTATCGTGAGACAGACCCCGAGAAGGTTGGACTGGGGGCTGCTGGGCTTCCATCAGCTGGCGGACTTGGCTGTGGATTGCCCAAGATGGTTACCGCTTCCCTCTCTTTGAGTGGCGGGTCTGTAACCTGATCGTCAGTCTGAGAAGGGGGTGTTCTGTGCTCACTTGGGGCTTTCTGACACTGGAAAGAAGAGTAGGACTTTAGTTGTGTAATTTATAATAATGAACAAAAACCTCAAGCCTGCTCCCCACAAACCATCCAGTTATCCAAATATTCATTCAAGTTACAAATTTCTTTGAGCCGCAGGACACTTTTTTCCTTGTCTTTTTCCTTTCTGTTTTCTTTCCCCACCAGATAGATTCACAGTGAAAAATAAGACAGGCTCCAGTATTTGCATGTTGAAAATTAAGATCCGTGCCCAGAGGCGCCTGGTGGCTAGCACAGTAAAGTAAGTGGAGAACTGGGGCAATTGTTTATTTGAAAGTTGGGTGTGACATATGAATGAGCCTATCTTTTTTTTTTTTTTAAATTTTATTTATTTATTCATGAGAGAGAGAGGCAGAGGGAGAAGCAGACTTCCCGCAGAGCGGGGAGCCCAATGCGGGACTCGATCCCAGGACTCCGGGACCATGACCTGAGCCGAAGGCAGACGCTTAACCATCTGAGCCACCCAGGCGCCCGAGCCTATCTTTTTAATACCCACCCATCTGTCCTGGATTGAAACAGGCATTTGGAGTAGGTTTTGCATTTTAAGTTCAATTTTGAGAACCAACCATTCACGGTGAATGCAAAGTTGCTGGAAGTTTGTTTCAGAAATGATGCCACCCTTTATTTCTGTGAACCCAATAAAAATGGCATGGACTGAAATTTAATTATGCTGTGCTGAATATTTCATGTGGAATTAAGGGGCAAGAGTTGCCTTTACAAAACATTAAGTTTGGAAGGAATAAAGGCTTTGTAGGTTCTTTGGAAGATACTATAATTAAAAGATTTGCTCAAATGTATTTATCCCCTTTTGAAGAGTTTAAAGAAATCCATCCCTCCCTTCTTAAATTGATTGCCTCTCAAACATCAGCCCCGCTTGGCAGTAAATACGGTGAAGTCACCGCTGCTCTGCTGCTCTGACGGCTTCTTTCTGTTAAATGTAAAATAGGTTTTTAATCTTCTGATTCAGATGTTTAATAGAGAGTAAATGTTTGACTTGCTTTGGTTTCTGCTGAACCTGTATTTAAATCCACACAAACAGTTTGAATAAAGTGAAAACATCACTGGACTAGCTATTTTAAACATTTCAGGATGTGAGAATGCTAAATGGGGTTCCCTTTTAAAACTAGAAATGGTTGCTTGCATTTACATAATTACTGTTAACTAGCACAACATTTTACATGGTGACAAACGCAGGGTGGAAAAAGTATCTGTTTAAAAAAGCCTGGTAAAAGGAAGCTGAAAAGCTCTGTGAACAGCTGCTTCATGCAGAGGGCTTTGCAAAGCCAGGGGAAGGAAGCCTTTCTGTAGGGAGGGTGATGTCATGGGAGGAGGCAGGTAGCCCAGGCAGGTGCTTGGGGACGCTTGCAAGCTGTCCCTTAGGCCGAGCTTACAGAACCTTTCATTCAGAAGCGGGAGCGTAGGTATTCCTAAATCTGCTTTTCGGTTTTGGAGTGGGTACGGCGTTCTCTGTCCACGGTTAAGTGGTGTCTGGTGAGGTTGAAGTTCATTGTTGGTGAAAAGTGCCTGGGAAGATATTTGTGAAAATAAAGACCAGTGTTTCCTCATCCAGATTGAGCAGTCAGTACCTCCAGTCGGAAGCCCAGGTGTGTCCTTGATTCTGCCCTTTGTCCCCTGCCACATGTGGAACCCACCTGTCAGTCCCTTTCTCCTTCTCACACGTGCCCTGCTGTGTGCGTCTCTGCCCGCGCCTCTGGAGGCTGGGCTGTCCTCGTTTTCTTTGCCTGGACGTCCGTCCCCTCTTCCTATCTGGACTCCTGTTCCCAGTCTCGCTCCCCATGCGGGGACCAGGGTGATGTATGAAAGACATATGCGGGTGAGGTCACTAGCTTGCTTCAAAACCCTGCAGTGACTTTCTACCCATTTGGAATGCACTTGGCTCCTGTGACCTGGTCTCTGCGACAGTTTAAGCCCTACCGTTTGCTCTTCCTCTGGACACATCGACCCTTTCCACAGCTGGAACACACCCCATGTGCCTCTCTTTTGCAGTTTTCTCTGCATGGAGTGGTGTCCCCTCCTACCCTGTGTTTGTGTGCTGGCTTCTTCATACGTCTCAGGTCTCACCTCAAACATCATCTTGGGGGGGCCCTTCCCAGACAACGCATGCTAGCACGGTCCTCCGTCACTCTCTCATGTGGCATGCTTTGGTAGCATTTATTACTGTCTGAAATTGTCTCTTGTATTCCTTTCCCTTTCTCTGCTCTCCTGCCCACCCCTCTAGAACGTGAGCTCTTTTAGGGCAGGAGCCTGTCCGTCTCCTCAGCTGTATTCTCAGCAGCTACGGGTGCCCGTAAGTGTATGGTTGCCACTGATGAAGTGAATGCAGGAGAGGAGCCCTGGACAGCACTCGTGTCCAAGGAGGGGGCTGACCTGGTAGAACTGGGCACCCAGAGGACAGTCCTGAAGTCCTCATTGTCTCCGGATGGTTTCTGGAACTGCTTGGGAAACACTCTAAACCTCACCTTTGGGCACTGAAAAGTTGACATTTGGAGGTTCAGAGAATGGCTGTGGACACAGTTCAGCCCATGTCCCACGAGAGTTGGGGATCTCGCTCTCATGGCTCCTTGAGTGAGTTGAAAAGTCAGTATTCCCAGTGCTCTTGGTTCAGGGGAGCTCAGCAGTGGGGGCTTTGCTCCTTGCTGGGGGCGGTGGCACAGCCCTGCCTGACTTTGCCGGAGACTGAATTTGAACTCACCCACACCCAGCGTGAGAGCTAGACCTCATTTCTGTGATTGCCCCTGCGGCATGATGATGCACTATGTTCCACATTCTTTCTGGGGCTAGGGGACAAATCCCCTAGGATACCAGTTATTTGCAGAAGTCTAAACTTTGGTGAGTAGCTTTTAGCTTCCTTGGTTCTCCTCTTGGCTACATCTCAGATTTTTAGGAGGAAAATGTGGTGAGGCTACAGATAGCTGGAAAGTTGATGAGGATGTTTGGAAGTAGTTGAATTGAACCATTCCTTCATGTTCAACTTTCTTAGGGAAGGAAAGAATCACATTTCCAACTCATGGCCATCTCAAATATGATAGGCCGCTGCAAGCTGTCTGTCAGAGCATTTACTTTGGTCTCAAATATGCTAGTTAGGGACTGGGTTGTAGAACTCAGGAGACCTGTCTGCTTAAGCAGAAGCTCCACTGTGCATCCTTCCATTCTTGCTGTTATCTTTATCAGGACGTTGTTACGGTGTTGGGTTGTTTTAGTAAAAACACTAACTTCTCAGTTATTTTATAGTGAAATGGATCTTCTTAACCAAGACCTAGGGACAGAGCCCTTGAGCCGGAGCATTTGCATTACTTTTGATTGAGCATCAGCTCATTAGACTGGATTTAAAAGGAACCCCCCCCCCCCCCCGTTCTGTGTGACTGGAGCCTCGTGCCACCCAAGGCATGGTGTCTTGACTGCCTGGCCCCCACTTGCCCGGCTAGAGAACAGGCTCAAGCTGGAGGAAACAAACAGGATGAAGGCAGGCAGAGTCAAGAAAGGGCCTGGCCTGCCTGAGCCAGAGATGTGTGCAGTGGGGTGGCTAGATAGGGCTGGAAAATGGGTTTCAAGCAGCTTATGGGGGGTCTTGTATGTAAGAAGTGGGCAACCACAGTAGGTCGTTTCCCCTGAGAACCGAGCTGATGAACTGGAGTGTGCGTAGGGCTGGCTGGGGGCAGGGAGAAGAGCTGGGAGAACGTCCCGGTTCTTGGTTTTGTAGTTACTGGAAACTGGGTATGCTTGTCTTTCCTGGGAGCCATTTCCCTCTCTAACAGACGCTGCGAGAAGCTGTCTACTGCATACCCCTGAGTTGTATCTCTTTTCTGATTTGATCCTTTTGGTCGATTGCTTTTGAAGTTAAGGTTCTGGCTTGGTCAACTGAATATTAAAAACAGACTCCCATACATACCGGGCTGGTAAGTATTTGAAGAGCAGTGACTTTCCCATGTGGATGATGAGCACACTTCACATTGTGGTTGACACACCCCCAGTGTATATGGTAGTTACTGTGTAATTGTTTGAGCGTGAACCAGGGTGTTCTGGTCCAGCCTGAAGAAGCGAGGTTGCCCCTCCAGAAGGGCATCCTGTTTGCGTTTTCCTGGCACTGCGCGTGAGCAAGGCATAAGCGCCCATTTACTGTTGTTCCCATCTCCTTTTCTAGCCTTCAAAAAGCCAAAATGATTTCCTGCCCATAAATTGCTTGGTTTTCTTTTTCTGCTCTTCCTTTCGTGGCCAAGATATTTGCAGAAATTTCTGGCTAACCAGCCGTCCGTAACTTTCCTCTTCGTTGCAGATGCTGTGGTGAGTGGTATCTGAAGAGCCCCACAAATCCAAAGTTGTTGCCTTAGGAAAGCTGAGATTCCAGCGTTCAGCCGCTGCGGCGGGGTTTACATTCCTTGTCTTGAGACTGTGTTTGACTCATTAAATGTTTCAAGTCGGTTGAGAAACTTAAATATTTGTTAAAATTCAGTGTGTCCTGACTTAGAGAAAACGAATTACTGTGTATACTTTATAAGACCCATCTTTTGCCCATTCCTGAGCTTGCAGTGATGATGAGGCTTAAAGATTCTGTCTTTCAGGCAGACAAGTTAAAGTTCGTAGACAGTGAGAGAAGGCTCCAGCCGTGGGGAGCAGTTCTCCCACATGGCATTGGCGTTGGCTTGTGAGTTGGCCCCTGAGGATGGTACACACGGTTTCCAGGGAAGAGATCAGGAAAGACGCTGCAAAGGGATTTTCCCCGACTCTCATCTCAAGGGGAATCTCCTTTTTGCTTCAGCTGGCCAAGCTTAGCTGGCTCCTGCCTGATTCCTAGACCGACTTCCCGCCCTCTCATCACATAGCGGCCCTCCAAGCAGGTGCCTGGTTGATGTGGATCCCCTGGTTTGCTTTGTTTGAACTGTTAACCTTTTTAATGGTGAAGTGGATGATCTAGATCGAGCACCAAGGTACTCCTGCCTTACATCCCCTTCATGTGCCCAGAGGCCCACAGCTTGCTCTCGTGTGGATCTGTAGGACAGAGCAGGTAGTCCTGTAGGGTCCGTGAGGTCATCTGTACCTCAAGTGCTTCTCCGGGGTGGGGGAGGATTTGCTGTCCCTGACAGTGCTGCTGTCCCCATGGAAGTGTGCCCAGCCTGCTTATCCATCTGAGATGCACCACGGATGATAAATAATAATCACGGCAGCATGATTGCTGAAAGGCAGGCTCCAGCCAGGGTGTGCTGGGTTGTAGTGTTTTCCTGATGGATGGAGCCTATTCTGGGAAGCAGCTTATTGTCTCACGTGAACAGGCTTTCTAAAATAAATGACTGCTTTCTTAATATTTTGAATCATTTTCTTCAGCACATGTTTTGTAGCCGTGGTTTGAAAGCTTGCCAAATATATGCCTTCACACAACTCCCTGTAGGGCTGGATATACAACCAGACCAAACAGAGTGATTTAAGGTTGAGCATAATTGGGAACTCAGCAATCACTTGCCTTGCATTTGATAGAATGGCAGCAGAGTGCTCTGGAGTTATTTCTCCGTTAAAAAATTATATATATAATACACACACACAAATGCACACTCGTATATAGTCTCACCACCTCATAATAAAGAAGTCGTGTCTGAAACCACTGGCCAGAAACACCAGTGTGAAAGTTATTACTTGACTTTTGTGATGGAGGCAGTAATGAGCTTCAAACAGATCCTAGTAGCCAATACCACAGATGTGACTGAGGACCTTAGTAAAATAGTATAAGGTTACGGGATGGAGAAAAATCAGATGGTGCCAGAAATGCATCTTAAACCCAAGCCCCCGTCAAGACTTTCATCAGGTGATGTGTTCCTTGTTTCTGTGCACTTCAGTAAGTGAGCCATAAACTGGTGAACTTGGTGCTGCCTCCCTGTTAAACAAGGGGCTTTGGTGTTTACATTTCAAGTGCTGCCGTGTGTTTGGGATTGTTGGGCCGTCGGTCTCCTGTAATTGAGACCTTTTCATGTGCCTCTTGTGCAGTGGGAAAAATGCTGTCGACAGCCCCACTTCCTGGAGCTCTTTAGAAGATGGAATTGAGAGCTCTTTGAGAAGTCATATGTGGAATCCAAGTTTGTTTAGCAGGCCGAGGGAGATCGTCCTGGCAGATGTTTGTGGTGGCTCTCCGGATCGCAGAGGGTGGAGGCGCTCCCTGGCGTGCTGGCTCCTTCAGGCTCGTCGCCAACCCCGGGGCTGTGCAGGAGGGAGGGGTGTGGGGAGGGAAACCATGCCTGGCACAGCCACCACGGTTCCCTGATGATGGCGTCCCTTCGCCACGCAGTGACACAGCCTGCCGCCACCCCTGGTAAGAATGGGAAATAAAACTCTGAGGTGGAAACGTTGCTATCTCAACTTACGCAATTACAGTGAATTTTTTCCAGTGATTCCCCCCCCACCCCCACCGCCATGAAAGTTTGGACACTTTTCTAGTCATTGAAAAGCTCCTGTCTTTTGGAGTTTCAGACAGTCAAATAAACCCAGCTCCAGAATTTAACTTTTATTTGCAAACAACATGATTATGAAAAATCCTATGGAATATGTATCTGTATATTCTCCCCCTTAAGAATATGTGAATTCAGCGAGATACAAGATACAAAGTCAGTTGTATTTCTGTATATTAGCAAAAGGTGAAATTAGAAAATCAGTATCACTGGCAATAGATTTGGAAACATCCAGTACAAAAAACTAAGAATGCATGTACGACCTCCGCCCTGAAGACGAATGCATTGCTGAGAGAGATGAGAGAAGTCCCGCACAAACAGAGGGCTAGGCTGTGGATTGGAAGACTCAGTATTGTTAAGATGTCTGTCTGTTTTCCCTACGTTGATTTAGGAATTCAGTGCCATTCTAGTCAAAATTTAGACAAGCCGATTGTAGTTTATATGGAAATGCAAAGGACCTAGGAAAACCAAATCAGTTTTGAAAAAGAACAAAACTAGAAGATTTTGTTGCCTGATTTTCAAGACTTCTTACAAAGCTACAGTAGTCAATCTAGTGTGGTATTGCCAAAGGATAGACACCTAAATCAGTGGGGCAGAAGAAAGAGGCCAGAAATGGACCCACACATCCATGGGCAGTTGATTTTTGACAAGGGCGCAGGGCAATTGAGTGGAGAAAGGATGGTCTTTTAAACAAATGGTAATGAACAATTGGACATCCTATGCAAGTAACATGAACCTTGACCCGTACCCTGTACTGTATACAAAAATTAACTCAAAATGGATCATAGATCTAAGTTTAAAGTCTAAAACTTTTATAAAACTTCTAGAAGAAAACACAGGAGAAAGTTTTGGTGACCTTGGAATAAGCAGAGATTTTTTTAGATACCAAAAGCACAATCCATAAGAGAAAAAATGGATTTTATACTCCATCAAAAGTTTAAAAATTCTGTTCTTCCAAAGATAAGACAATGAAACTACAGGCCACAGACTGGGAGGAAACATAGGCACAGCATATGTCTAATACTCTCATCCAGAATATATGAACTCTTTAAAACTCGGTAACGTGAGTTATTAAATTGGCCAACTTAAAAATGGGGAAGAGATTTGAATAGGCATGTTAAGATCTACAGATGGCAGCTTAGCACATGAAAGACATTCGGGGTCATGAATTACCAGAGAAATGAAGTAGAAACCACAGTGAGACTAGCTGGCACATACCTGTTAGAATGTCTTCCAAACAAAACAAAAGCCTTGGTAATACCAGCTCTCATACCTTGCTGGTGGGAATGCAGAATGGTACAGCCATTTTGGAAAGAAATTTGAGTTTTCTATAAATCTGCACTTAAAAAAAAAATTAAATCTACTTAAAATATGGCCCATCAGTTCCACTTGTAGGTATTTACGTGAGAGAATGAGAGGCTGTGTTCATACAAAAACTTGCTTGTGAGCTGTGGCTTTATTCGTGACTTCCCAGAACAGAAAACCCAGTGTCATTCTGCTGTCGAAGGCCTCTCTCAGCTCAGTGGAACACTACTCAGCAGGGAAAAGAGGCAAACTGATAGAACACAGATGAATCTCACGTGCATTGTGCTTGGTGAAAAGAAACCAGACTCAAAAGGCCACATACTGCCTGATTCCGTTTATAGGACATTCTGGAAGAGGTAAAACTACACGGAAAGGGAACAGATGCGTGGTTGCTGGTGTTGGAGGTGGAGGTGAGTTGACTACAGATGGGTACAAGGGAACTTTTCTGTGTCTTGATTATGGTTGTGGTCGCACAACTATACATGTTTGTCAGAATATATAGACCTGGACACTTTGAACATGTACTTCACAAAAGAAAGTATATGAAATTAACATGTGGAAAGGTGCTCAACATCATCCTTTGTAAGGGAGGTACAAATTAAAGCCGTTAGGTGTCATGTTTTACGTTGCTGGTGGTGTGTCATGTGACACAGCTTCTTTGGACGCCTATTTGGCAGTTTGTATGAAATCGAACATCTGCATTATGATCCAGCAATTCTGCTCTTCCTGTTTACCTTAGAGAAATGAGAATACAGTAGTTCTCCGTTCCTCGAGGTTTGCTTTCTGCGCTTTCAGTTACGGGGAGCAAATGACCCTGCCTCTGACGGAGCGTCAGAGGGTCAGTAGTCGCCTAATCTGTGTTCACCTCCTTCATCTCATCACGTGGGCATTTTATCATCTCACATCACCCCAGGAAGAAGGGTGAGTACAGTACAAAGGGAGAGAGAGACCACAGTCACCTAACTTCTGTTACAGTGTATTGTTATAATTGTTCTATTTTATTAGCTATTGTTGTTAATCTCTTACTGTGCCTGATTTATAAATTAAACTTTATTACAGGTTTGTTTGTATAGGAAAAAAACATTAGTATAATAGGGTTCAGTGCTATCCATGGTTTCAGGCATCCACTGGGGGTCTTGGAAGGAATCTCCTGTGGATAAGGAGGTGCTCCTACATATGTTCACAAAAGGACTTGCACAAGAATGTTTATATAAAGCCCCAAACTGGAAACAGCCCCAAATATCCATCATCTGAAAAATGGATGAACAAATTGTTATCACAATGGAATTCTACTGAGCAATAAAAAGAATGAACTGCTGATACAACCATATGGATGGATCTCGAAAACAAAAGAAGTACATACTTTATGAAACCCATCTATGGTGATGGAAGGTGGTTCTTGAGGACAGAGGGTGGGGGAAGGAACTGGAAAGAGAGCGAGGAAACTTAGGGTGGTGGAGGTACACTAAATCCCATTTTAGGTTGTGATTGTGTGGGCATATGTTATTGTGAAAACATCAAACAGATTCAGATCCATACATTCTATTTGATGTTAATTATACCTTAATAAAATTATCTTAACTCAGTTTTATAGTAGACATTTTATTGAATTTTTTTTAAACCATTTATTCTGTTTGGTCATCATTACGTGCATTTTGCATAAACCCAGGTTTTTGTGTGGTACATGTTGTTGACATTGTGCAGTATCCCACTGGGGCATGAGGAAAGGCTCAGCTTCTGATCGCATGGTTTGACATAGCCCACAGCTTCAGAATGTCAAAGGAACAGGTAAGTAACCCCGTGTGTTTTGGCTCTGTGTCCTATAGGATCTGCTTTTATTGACTGGCTCATCATGTATAGGATCAGTGCTGTGGAGAACTTGAAGACTCCCATATACCTTAGTCATAGGGGCAACCCCTTCTGGAAGCTGATGTGGCTGGAATTCAGCCCTTTGGACTGAGCTGGATGGGTGGGACAAGGGATTGGAAAACAGTCTCTTGCTCCAGCTCGCTTTAAACCTCAGGCTCTTGCTTTGGTCTTTCTTTTCTTGCTACACTCTCTGTGGGTACTGTCATCCGTGGGCATGGTTTCTACCATCACCAGTCTGTTGACGATTCCCAAATTATCTGCAGTTTGTGCTCTTCTTCTGAGTCAAAACTCTCCAGATATCCCTTCTGTATTGCTCTGTCCTCTCTGCTCACAAATGTGCTGTTATTTTCATTTTGTGTAAGGTTTCTCTCAAACCTTTCCTGCAACTGCTTCATCTCTGCGTTTCCCTTCCTGTCCTCTCCTCAGCCGCAAACGTCAGGCGTAGACATCTACATCCCATGCCATAGAAACGTCTCCTGTTAGGGTTCACTGAGAATGCTTGTTACTAAGTCCTGTGGCCTGGTGTCAGCCCTCCTCCTTCCTAGCCTCTGTGTACCGTGTATTAATGTTGACTTTCCTTTTTTTTTTTCATGGGGAAAAAGTCTTTCTCTCCCTTGGCTCTGTCTGGGTCACAGTTCTCTCTCCTGCTTTGCTACACGGACCCTGTCTTTCTCCTGGCCATCTTTTGAGATTGCAATGCCTCAGATTTGTGTCCCTGGCTCTCTTTTCTCCTGTGATAGAACTCCAGCCTGTATTCCATTACCGATGGCTTAAATTTCCACTTCTACACCCATGGCACCACATCTGGATCTTTAGGCCCTACCCCTCGCCTGAGTCTTACATCTTTGTTTCATGTTGCATACCGAACACTTGAAACTCACTGTGTCCCAAGCCAGACTTACTGTTTTCCCTCCATCTGATCCTTTGTCTGTTCCACGGTGTCCCCTGAGACTGCTAGCCCAGGCTCACGGCTTTGGTGTCCTCCTTGATACCCTTTGGTGCTACCTGGAGTCTGAATGGCGATCCACAGGTTCTGCCTGTCTTCTCCATCTCTCCCAGCCACTGTGCCAGTGTGGGCCCTCATGACCCCTGGATTTTCCTGGGTCTCCCTGCTTTGTTCTTCCTTTTCCTACAACCCACTTCTGCCTTCATCTGAAGGCAGTTATCCCTACTCTGCAGGTTAAAGCCGCAGCTCCTTAGGATGATAGTGAAACCCTCTGCCCATGCAGCACCTGTCCCTTCTGCACCTGGGTGATGGGAACACCCGTAAGTTTCAGTTAAATTTTCCCTCCTCTCTGTATTGTCCTCGTCCCCTGGCAGAATGACTTGTTCCCCATTCGGGCTTTGTGTGGCACTTCACATGTTTCCTTCTTAATAATTTGTGCATGTGTCTGTCTGTCCACATTGGGGATCATACCTACATCTCTTGTGTGTGTTCTGGGGCCAGACAGCCTTTCCATCCCTGCCCTGCCCCTGTGCTCCCACACCCTCTCCCTGCTCCTACACATGCCCCAGGGGAGGCAGAGCTGAATGTCAATGCTCTGGCCAAAAGAGCCTGTTGCCTGCTTGGGAGTGTGAGCGGAAATCGCCCACGGTTTCTTCAGGCAAGCCAGGAGGGACCACTCTGTGATCTGGAAGCTGTCCAGTGTTGGTGCCAAGAAGAGGGATTTCCTCTTTCATGTCCTGTCCAAGTGGTTCTGGTGGTCTGAGTCTCCTGTTCCTGGGGAGGGGTGGGAAGAAGGGCAGGGAGAAACCCACTGCCTAGTAGCTTTCTACAGGAGATGAAGATGCCGGCCTCCTAGCAGAGAGGACCGTGTCTGCCATGCCGAATTTGTGCGTTGTGTCTGGGCTGCTCATGCTAATTCCAGATGGAAAAGGCTCACGTCAGGCCTGCTCCTTCCTCCCACTCCTGGCAGGGCTGTGGGTGGGCGGCGATCCTGCTCCTGACCTTAAAGCGGCCCGTGGACCCAGAGAAGAGGCTTTATTGTGGACTGGTGCTACCCCACTGACACAGAAAACAAGGGTGGCGGCAGGTGCTGCAGGCAGGGCGGGAGGCGTGCCAGGGACCGCGGCCATGGGGACGGCAGAGTTGGGCATTTTTAATTGATGCCTTTAATAATTACTGTTTAAGCAACAGAAGGCAAAGTGAGATTGTTTCAAAGGCAAATCAGAGCAGCACGAGTTTGGAAGTCGGCTCAGAAATCTGTGCCTCCCCTCCCCGCTCTGTGGCTGTTATTTGAATATATTTTTTTATTTAATTTTCCCTCCCCCTCATTTTGGAGTGCGGCAGTCTTTTCCCTAGAGGGAGTGGAAGAGGAAGGTGCTGTATGAAATATTCTCGTACAGTTGTTAGTTGCCCAGGGCCAGCGCAAGTTTCTTTGGCAAATCAAAAGACTCACTGCAGCGAAGTTTGAAGCCCCTGCTGCCTGTCCCGCTGCGGGCACCCGGGGCGGAGCGGTCGCGACCCCCCGAGAGGCGGCTGCTGGTGCTGTCTGTGCCCGAGCCGTGGCCTCGCTGTGCCCCAGCAGGGCCCCCGGGTCTGAAGAGGAAACGGAGATCCGGCTTCAAGATGGACATCAATTTCAGGCCTCAGTATTTAAATACTTGTGATTTGTCTCTTCTAATTGCTTTTTAGTTTGTTCGCTTTTTCAAAATCTGGCGTGTGGTTTCCACTGTGTCCTTGAGTTGGCAAAATGGTAAGAGTTATAGGATGTCCTGGAGCCTGGGCAGCATCGTCAACAGTCACTGTTTGCTGAGTCGCCAGATATCTGGGCTCTGGGACAGATAAAGGGACACGGTCCCTGACCTCTAGGAACTCTCGCTGGAAGGAGACAAGACAGACTGACCTGCACCCTCAGCTGCTGTCCTCCCCGTGGCCCCCTCATACCTTCCCTCAGCCCGTGTTTCTGGGGGGGGGCGGGGTGGAGATTTGAAATGGTGAGAGTAGGTCTGGGCAGCTTAGGTCCGGAGCTGCTCCTGAGGGGTGGGAAGCTGCGGGGTGAGCTTCAGATGCTGGCACCCGAGCGGTCCTGGGTTTCTTCCAAACAGCTGCTCTGGGACTTGCGTAAGCCCGGGCATCTCTCGGGGCTCATGCCTCCTGCTGTGCGGTGAGCTTGCGCTGTTCCCTGGGTTGACAGTCCTTCCTGGTGAGACACCACCAAAGGCTCTGTGGGTCCAGCAGCAGGTACCAGGCCAGCCCAACAGGGGAGTACGGTGGTTGTCCCAGGGGCCAGAGCTGCCACCTGCCTGGGCACAGGGAGCTGGGAGTGCCCTCCATCACCCCAGGACTGCCCAGGGGCACATGTGAGAGGTTGTGCTTCTGGCTTCTTAAGAGACAGCGTTCTGGTGACAGGCTGAGCAGCCAGCCCTTCTGCTTGGATCCCATCACACTTCGGGTAAAATCCAGAGACCGCTCGTGACCTCTAGGCTTCAGGTGGTCTGGCTCACAGCTCCCCCGTTCCCGATGCCTGTGTGTTTACTGTTCCTTCTCCCTGGTACCCCAGACAGTTCTCTCTACGCTTCTCCCTCAGCTGTGCTCAGACGCGCCCTTCGGGTGACTTCTGTCGCCGCCTTATCTGACGAGCGCTCCCTCACCCCTCTGCCTGCTGGGTTCCTGTGAGGTGCTTCAGCTGCCTGCCCTGTATCATCTCCTTATCTGTGTATCCTCCATCTGCCTCGTGACAGGAAGAAGGGGCTTTTGCTGTCAGCTGTTACTGTGGCCCCTGGCCCCCCGAGCCTGGTGCTGAGTGGGCGCCCGTGCCCACTGAGGCCGCCCCACTGCCCCCGGTGGTGCGCAGGCCAATGGCCAGGCCTCTGTCTCACACGCCCCAGCCAGGCCTTCTACCCAAGGCTTATCTGCTTCCTGGCACAGGAGACGCTGTTCACCGCTCACTGCAGATGCTAAGCTAGAATATTCAAGAAGCATACTGAAAGTCAAAGTTCAGTGTGCTTTTCCAAAGAAAAGGTTTCTGTGTCAGCGATTTGGCACCTCGCTCGCCTTCTGACTCTCCTCCATAAATCCAAGCCTCTTAGGACAGTGGTCCTGTCCCCTTCTCCACGTTTGGCACAGAGTTCATAGTTGTGAACCACAGCCCTCATTCGTTTTATTTTGTTGGGGTGGAGAACCGGAAGGTGGACATAAAATTTTAAAAAATACGCTTTGACTCAACTCTGCCAAAGTACTGTTCATGAGGCGCTTGGGGGTCTGGTGTTGTGAGACCAGACTGCACAGCTATCTGGGAATGTGTGCTGAGATGCCCTGGGCTTTGCCCTCCCCACCCCGCTCAGGGGGACAGTCCTTGCCCGGCTCCTGAGTGTGCAGTTTTTCGCGGACTTGTCACTGACAGGTAAGTGTGCAATAGTGATTTAGCCAGATTCCGACATTTTCAGAATCACACATGAGCATTGAGGAATCATTGCTGAAACTGCTCAATCAATTCAAATTTAATTAAAAGGCATTGGATCAAAGAATAACATGGTAAAGTATAATAATAACCACAAACATCCTGGTCACTTTATATCCTAATTCGTATCCCATTTTCTCAACGGAGGCAAGTAGGATTAAGCAGGTCGACTTGCCACATTGTTTTGTACTCTTCAGGAAAACAAAGATTTCCTTGCCTTAAAAGACAACTCAATTTATTTGTCTGCTTTGGTCATCTGAAATGTTAGACACAGACTGGAGAATCCTTGAGACTTTTAATAATTTAGAAGAAAGGGCACATGAAATAAAGTCAACTAATATTCTATATTTGGATAGAGTATTTCTGAATTAATTCAAAATACACATGAAAGGTCAGTTTTGCCTTCCTGTTCCAGCTGCCTTTGGGAAAAAACAACAAACCTATAGGTGTTCTTTCTAAGCAAGATCATAGTTGTTTCATTCTTGGGCGCTCCCTAAAGTGGCGCATATGGAAATGCCGCTGGCCCTTCTGGGCTGGTTGGGAACAGGCATCTTCTAGAAATTCATAGCCAGAAAAGGCCATCCCAGGGTCTCCACCCTGAGGTGGGTCCTACAGCAGACACTTGGGCCAGTTGGTGCGACAGGGGTGGTGCTCTACCTGGCCGAGGTGCACATGTGTGGGAGAGGGAGAGAGCGTGTGGGGTGTAGAAGGCTCTAGTCGTCTAAAAAGCTGGGGTCCTGACCGTTGGCGTGTGGATCTAAGGACAGCGGGTGGAGTGGGCCACAGGAGGCCGCCTTATACCAGGTGAGGCCTAGGTACACTCATTTGCCGCCTTGGGCTTATCTCTGAGTATGAATAGGTAAACTTAATCCGTGTGCACAAAAAACCACCTCTGAGTGAACTTTCCAGGTCCCATTTTTCAGACTCGGCTCTGTGAGAGGCTGGCGTTAGCCTAAGGCCAAGGAGGGCTTCCTGCATCTTCCTCAGCTGCTGGTCTCGAGGGCTGCCCAGCCTGTATTGAGCTCTGCGCCACCAACCTTGACCAGTCCGAAAATCGGTGGCCTTTCTCACAGTGTGCCATCATGGACTTTGCAGCTGTCCCGTGTTGGCTTTTGGCTTTATCTGTGCATCGACGAGGTCCTGGGGTCCAGCCAAAAGCCCTTGCTGCGGACGTGCTGAGGCAATGTCACCTGATGGACGGTCCAGGTGGCTGCGCAGTGACTGAAGGGGCACGTGGTTGTCCTTCTGCCGGGTCATAATTAAGTTCACAACCCAGGTGATTCCAAAGCTGCTATGGACTTTCAGTGGGTGACCTCTGGGTAGGAAAGAAGAGCCGCAATCTCAAAACTCCAATATGGCAACTTTCCCCCCTTCTTCTTCCCCCCGGCTATCTTCCAGCTTCCAGCTTCTGCAGAGCTAGTCATCCAGGTGGCCCAGAACCTGTGTGTGTCTCTTTTGAGCCAGGCCAGAACATCACTTTGCAGGGTTAACCCTCTCTACAGAAATGTTTCTGCAACATTTGAGGTTTGCAAGAAAAAGCCAGCCTTTTTTTTTTTTTTTTTTTTAAATGCTGGTCTTGGTTGTTTGAAGGGAAAATGCTAATACGACTTGATGTGTGCTTCCTGGAAACAGCTCTCTGCATGCCTTCTGTCCCTCCTACATGTCACGATTTGGGATGGTCCTCACATCCTCAGGCCCATCTTGTGCCTTCTGTGTTTACAGAGCGCAGCAAACAGAGTCAGGAACCCATGCTGAATACTGAATGAGGGAATACTGAAAAGATGGAGGTGTGGTCTCTGTCACCTGATAGGTCTCTGTGTGGGAACCCGTGGTTGCTGGATCCGAGGTGCTTTGGGCCTGGCCGCTGGGTCGCCGGCCTTTCCAGCACCAGAGCCCCATTGGAGGCTTCCAGCAGCTCGGGAGGTTCTGCTGGGAGCACTTTGTAATTGCCCCGCAGTGAGGAAATTGGAGTGGCGGGCGAGGCATGGACCTGAAGGGAGCTGTGTGTCCCCACTGCTGTCCTCCAGGATGTCATCCTAAATTGCTGTACATCTGCTAATGAGGAGACAAGGCGTTACCTTCCGTTTGGAACAGCTGCATTAATTACATCCTCTCAGACATCCCCTGTGCCTACCACTCCTGGCCAGCTTCCTTTGCTTTAAATTAATAGGTCAAATTAGAGGGCACTGGGGAGGGTGTCCCTGGAGGCCAGATGGCCTCTGCTCCGTGGATGTGGAGGCTGAGGTTCGCTCAGGCCCAGGGCCTGCGGGCTGGCTCCGGGAGGCGGGCCTGGGAGGGAGTGAAGGAGCCCGGGAGGCTGCTTCTACGAAGGTGGCCTGTTTGAGCTGGAGAGGACACTGCCTGTTGTCATCTCCTTTGACTTTTGGTGCCAGTCCTGTCATTCTCCATCCAGAGAGCGAGACGTTAGTGACAAGTCTAGAAGCCGGAAAACAAAGCCCTGCACGGTGTCTGCACCCGTGTGCTGTCATCTCCAAATACTCTGGAAGGTCGGCCAGGCCCCGCCCCTCCCTGTGCCACGGGCCTGCCTCCAGCCGCAGGAAGAGGCACCTGAGTCCAAGGCCCTGCGCTGCTGAGGGCAGTTAACGTCCCTGAGCGTTTCCATCTGAAAAGTGGGAACAGTGGTCCCATCTCCTGGGTCTGTCATGAATGTAAATCCACAACTTTATTATTTCTCTCTGCATCCTTGTTTGAGGTCTGCATGCTCCCTGCCCTGAGCCGAGCATCAGGCTCATCCTGGCACACACTGGGAGCCTGGTACATATTTGTTGAGCAAATGAATGTGACAACAATTTGCACAATGATAGCTAAGGGCACCCTACCCCTTGGCTTCCCAAATCCCTGCTCCCTCCCCTCCCCTTCCCTGCCCTCCACTGTTGAGGGCCCAGATTTTAGAATGCCCTGGTTGGTGGGGGGCTGTGCTGTGCCAGGCCTGGAGGGGTGAGCAGTATGAGCCTGGCGTAAGAAGCATCAGAAAGGTTTTGCTTCCTTCGGCTTGGCAGCTTGGCTCTCGATCCCAGATTAGCAGGTTTTGTAGGAGGCACCCAGGAAGTCTTGCACTCTTGAGTTCATTGGCTGAAGGTCAAGTCCTTTCTGACTGGCTGCCTCAGGATGCTTAGCAGGCCAGGGGGGTAAGCAGCAGCGGTGTCCCCTGTTTGTTTCTGAATGAGACATTATTCCCAAGAAGTCACCAAGTGTGAAAATGTGTGTTGTCTTGCTAATGGGACACTAATGAAATATTAACGTGTGTCTCCCTTCCTGTCTGTCTCCTGGGAGCCACTCTGTCCTCTTGACTTCAGTCATCTTTACATAAAGAGCCCCAGAGAATTAACATTTCTTAGCACTCTTCAAAATAACCTTGGTATTTCTGCTGCCGTAGGAGAGAAGTTCATACTGTACGTTTGGTGGCTGGCTGGCTGGGCTGAGGCTCTCTCCCTCTGCAGGGGTGTGTGTGGTGTACCTGGGGAGGGTTCTTTGGGTTGGTTCTACCAGCAACTTGTCCCCCGGGCTGACGCGTTTTCCCCACTCCCATAGGCCCCATCTCTGCCTCCTTTTCAACAGAAGATGTGACCCCCCAGTTCACAGGGGATAGATGGTCATAACTGCTCCGGACTGAACCAGGCCCGCTGCCCGTCGTCACACATGTGTCAGAGAATCCTCCCAACGCCCCAGTTGGGCAGCTGGGGAGAGGTTTCTGTTCCTGCTTTGCAGGGAAGGAAGCTTGGGCTCAGGGAGGGTACGTGGCCTGTGCGAAGGTGCACGTGCCCAGGGTGCCGGAGCCTGGGCATCGAGCCGTTGCGCGCTCTTGCCTCCCCAGCACCTCCCGTCCCAGCAGCAGACCTGGCCTCCCCAGGCTGCCTTCCACGTGCTGTGACCTGGAGTGAGTCATACCGTCTGTGCCTAGTTGCCCTCTGTGAAAGGGCCAAGTGCAGTCCTTCCTGTCCTGTGTGAACGAACACTCCAGAGGACAGAGGCCACTGAGGAAGGGCTTGGAGTTCCGGGACCAGTCTCTCCCACAGTGCTCCAGGTCTGTGCCTGCATCTTAGCCTCGGCTGCCACTGCTTGGCCCCACGAGCCCCCGGCCTGGATGCCTGCGGAGGTTGGCTTAGCTGCCCCCCACGGCTGGGACTCCCCCTTTCCCACCTGTACTCCTGGGGCTTCCACACGCCGGACACCAGGTCCGTCAGGTTGCTCAGCGCTCCTCTGCGGGGCCTACAGGGAGACCTGCCTTTATGGGTCCCCATTCCTCCACTGGGATGCCCTCCCCACAAGAGCCCTGTCAGAGCAAGGGAGGCCTTCTGTTTGACCCCCAGGAGCTCTTGGCCCAGCCCTGACCCCTGCCTGGTGTACCTTGCTTCCTCCCTGCCCCTAACCTCAGCTTCCTCCATCCTAGACCTGGAAGGGCTTTTTTTCTAGAAGCTTCCATCACTGGATTTTCTTTGCACTGGATTTTGCACTCTTCTTTTCCTGTTTCCAAGTTGCTCAGCAATGGCTGAGCATTTCTGTGTTGTGCCAGGCTGTGCACTCAGGGCCAGAGACTGCGGAGGAGAGAAGTGGGGGCGAGAGGAGAGGACCAAGGGGGCTCCCAAAGGAGGTGGGTGGAGCTGGGCTCTGAAGGTGGGGCTGGATATTTGAGAGAGAGGGATGGGAGCCTGTCTAGTGGGGGAGAATGTGGGCTTGGGAGGGGGCAGGGATGGATGTGGGGGCACATGAAAAGTGTGGGGCTTGTCAGCATTCTGAGAGGGGCAGAGAGGCTGCACGAGGGCGAGGGCCTCTGCTCACATGGTCTCATACTGCCTTTGGGGTTCCAAGCGTAATCACAACTGATTATTTCTGAGGGGTTCGATTTGATGCCTGCCTCCCCCAGTTGAATATAGGTTGCACGTCTGACCTTTTCACTGTGTACCTCTGGTGTTAGAACATGACCTGATGTATACACAGGTGTTACCGAAGCTCACTGGCTGAATGGGTCTGCACGTGAGTTAAGGTGAAGTGAAGTCTCACACACACAGCTACAGAACGCCCCAGCTTGTGGCCCCCCGTGGCCATTTATTGTGGGCTCTGACTAGTGGCCTGGCTGGGCACTGTCTGCCCCGCTCTCAGGTTCTGGTCCCAGGCCGACCCTGTGCATGGTTGGGCCACGGACCTTTCTCGCTTTGAGACGCAGCCAGCTTAGACCTGGCTTGGAAAGTTGGGGCTTTTAGCTCAGCAGGTCTGAGGAAGTGGGGAGCCCGGGTGTTGCCCAGGCACTGAGTTTGGGGTGTTGCTCCATGCTCTCCCCCTTCCGCAGGAACGCGTTCTTGTCTCCACCACAGCAGCTGTTTTTTTTTTTGTTTTGTTTTTTGTTTTTTAAAGATTTTACTTATTTATTTGACAGAGACACAGCAAGAGAGGGAACATAAGCAGGGGGAGTGGGAGAGGGAGAAGCAGGCTTCCTGCCGAGCAGGGAGCCCGATGCGGGGCTCGACCCCAGGACCCCTGGGATCATGACCTGAGCCGAAGGCAGACGCTTAACGACTGAGCCACCCAGGCGCCCCCTCACCAGCTTTTTATCTTAATTTACGAGCCTGCTGGAGCACCAATGAAGACATACTGTACTGCCTGAAAAGAACACAGCGGAATTCTAATTCTGTACGATTCAAAAGCATGCCTTTGGCTGGCGCTGCGGCAGAAATAAGAGAAGCAGGAACTGCAGCCCTGCTCCAGCTTCCTGGGCTTGTCAGGGGCTCCGTCCTGGCGGCCTCTCGTTGGCCCTGGGCTTAATGAAGCCTTCTGATTTAGTTTTCAATTCATTATTTTTTGAAAAAAGAAAAGCGGCTTTAATGGAAGCTTTTAAAATCCTAGAGCTTTGGATTTCTCTACTTTGTCAGGCAAAAGTGGATTCATTTAAGTAGTTTTATTAAAAAAAAAATGCATATACTTATAAAGATTTCAAAACTTAGATGTTTTACTCTTTCCACTCCAGGAACCTAAAAGCCAAGCTTGGAAAATAATTTTTGTAGTGGGGTATGTGCATTCACTCTGCCAAGAAAGGCAGCGATCTTATAAGAGCTCTGAATTTCTGCATTTCATAATTTCTCTGCCCTGTCCTCTTGAGGACTTGGGCTTGAACTCCTTCCCTGCCCAGCCTCCTGATTGGGGCTATAGTTTGAGAAGTTTCACGGGAAGAGGAAGAGCAACCCAGTGGGAAGAGTTTTGGTGGAGCCAAGTAAACTTTTCCAGATGGGAGAGACCGGTGCAGTGGGCAGGGAAAGGGAGGGGTCAGAGAAGTAGTCTAAAAGGAGGGGCTTGCGGGAGGAAGGTCCCTGGGGTGGAGGCAGAGCTGGGCGGCAGCAGGAGGGGCGCGTGCTGGCCAACGTGGGGAATCCCTCTGGCCTCCCGCTCCCACAGCTGTGGCCACTTGGCAGGGTTGGAGCTACGGGTTTGGGAAGGAGCATGGAGGCAGTGAGGTTCATGATTGCTAAGAAAGGGAGCAGACAGCCCAGCTGCTGACCAAGCCTGGGGCCTGGAGGCAGGGGTGGCCCCAGTGACTCCTCCCAGGCCCTCCGCCCTACAACCAAGGGTCTGAGCCCACGGTCACGCTGTCGTTCCCAGCCTCCAGCACAGGACTGGTCCCCCTCTGTGCGTACCGAGTCTTTGGCTGTGGGTCCCGCACACTGGACATGGGCAGTGGAGCCCCAGAGTCCCCAGGGTACGCCCTGTGAACACCTTCCTGCCCCAGGTCCAGATGCCTTGGAGAGGTCAGGAGGAGAGCCAGGGCGTGCAGTGGCCATGTTCTTCCCCTGCGCTTCTCCCTGCCCCCGGATAGGGGGGAATCCTCCTGGCTGGCCTGCATCCGGTTCCCCCAGCTGTCAGCACAGAGCTCCGGCCTTTCCCAGGCCTCACAGATTCGAGAGCCCATCCATTTTCCAAGAAAGGACGCTGAGAGAGATGGCCAAATTGAGTTAGGAGTGCCAGGAATCCAGGCCCGCGAGCAGCGCCGAGTTCCTGTAAGGCCCTCCCCGGCCCTGAATTACAGCTGCTTGGCGCGTCTGCAGGGAAGCCAGGCAGCTCTCCCCGTGGCTTTGACAACAGCTTGATTTACAGGCCCGCATGTTGGCTGCACACTTCGCATCAATTCTCTCTCCTTCTTTAAACTTTTAAGCCTTTGCCTATGAATGAGGCCACTGGTTTTCTGGGTTCCCTGTGCTTTTATGAGTTTTCTTCCTTCTTTCCTGGTTTCTCCATAACCTGTTCCGAACACCTGCTCTGTGGTGAGACCGGGCAGGCTCCCCAGGGGTCCAGAGACGAATGGGGCACAGTTCTGGGCTTCAAGGAGTTTGCATTCTCCGGAGGGATGGGAAGAAGCTGGGTGTGCAGATAAGTTCTCCACTTGGTGCAGCCGCTAAGTGCCTGTGTGACAGACCCTTACTCTCTGCCGATGCTGTGGGAGGTGCTAGGGCCCCTGTGGTGACCAAGGCCGGGTGGGCCCTGCGCTCATCCTGTGAGGAAGGGAGAGGTGTGTCAAGAGGTGGGAGGACAGAATCCCAGGCTCCTCCCAGAGTCCACAGCAGAAACTGTGTGGTTTGGGGGGCCGGGGGTGGATCAGGGAAGTTTCTCTGAGCAAGTGACGTTAAAGTTGGCACCTGGAGGATGAGTTAGCCAGCTGAAGGGGGCTGGGGAGCTGCCCTGTGACGATGTGGTGTCCAGAGAGCATGGCATGTCCAGAAACTGCTGGACGTCCATAAAGTGTGCAGCCTGGGGAGAGGGTGAGCTGTCTGCAGGGGCCAGGTGGTGTGGAGCCCGGTCAGCTGGAGAGGAGCCTTTGTATCACGTGCCTAGGAAGGCTCTGGAGGGCCCAGGAGAGGGCTGATGAGACTTCTGTTGTTCAGAGGGGAAGGCCGGGACGGATGCACGGAGAGCTGTTTAGAGACCGTGAACTTGCTGTTATTAGTCTAGGTGACAGTTGGGCCAAACTGGGGCAGCAGAGCTGGAGTGACAGGTCCAGAGGTTGTTAAGGAATCTGTAGGAGTTGGTCATTAATCGGAGATGGAGGGTGAGGCCAGAGAGGAGTGTAGGGTAGCTCCAGGGCTTCTGTGTTGGCAAGCTGGGCTGGAAGAGCGCGTACTCTGCCATGCAGGACCCAGGGGAGTATGGGAGACTGCAGTCGGGGCCCCCAGGAAACCCCCATGTGCAGTAGGATCTAGGAGCATGCAACTCAGGACCAAGATGAGCCTGGAAAACACAGGTTTGGGAGCCATCAGCAGCTGAAGCCCTGGAGGTAGATGGAAACCCCCCAGGGAGTAGAGTGAGAGGGAAGAGAGCCTTGGAGAGCCTCCAGAAGGCACAGCATTTAAGGGGAGGACAGAGGCAGGAGCACAAAGCAGGATCAGGAACATGTGCACGTGCTCTCTGGTGCAGAACAATGGCAGATCCTAGCGGGTGGAGACCATGGCGGGGGGCTGAGGAAGACAGTCCAGGTCACTGGACCAGCATGCAAGGCAGAGAGGGAGGGAGGCCCGTCTGCCTGGGACCTCGGCTGGGTGGGGCCCTGGATGCCCGAGGCCTTGGGCCTTGCTCTCCTGGCTCCATCTTTCCTGCTGTGGCACCCGGTGGTGAAGGCCTTCCCGGCTCCTGTTTGCAAAGTTAGGCAATTTTCTCAGCAGCCCTGACGCTGACGAACAAAACCACGTTCCGGAAGGAGAAAGCTTCCACCCAATCTTGAGTTGCTGCTGGAGACTGAGGAAGAATAATATTTTTTTAATCTGAAAGAACTTCCCATTTATGCTTGACTGAAGCACAGACCACATTTGTCCTGGGAGCCAGTGGGAAGCCGGGGTTTGGGTAATCTATGCAAAGGCCCCTCAGCTGCCCTGCATCCATCATCCCAAGTGACAGAATTTACATCATTAATCATTGGCGGTAATAGAAAAGTCATTGGAATAGAATGTTGTCACAGGATAAATGTTTCCCAGTTGCATATAAATGTCTGGGCTTTACTGTACTGTTTGTGCTCGAGAAATACTGTGGCTTTAAGACGGTATTTATCTGACATCGGGAAATGATCAACACTAGCCAGTCCTGCCTGCAGCCTCTCCAGAGGGGGCCCAGGGGCATCGCACCCACCTCTTTGTCCACACACGGGTGGGGCAGAGGGTGGAGGCCGGGCTCCTGGGTGCCCCTTGGCGGACAGTGGGGTGAGGCAGACACGCTCAAGCTCAGGGACCCCACCGTGTTACCGCAGGTGGTCGCCCTGAGCTGTAAGGATCTGTCCCCTCCTCCTCCGTGGCCTCAGACCGCTTGCTGCAGAGAAGACAAGGCCAAGACCCCGGGCCGGCCTCGCCGCCAGCCGCGGTGGCCTCCCCCCAGAGGTGTGGCGGCTCTGGAGCACCGCAGGCTGCAGGAGGCCAGGTGAGACCCAGCAAGCCGGAAACCGAAGAGTGAAACATTTCAGGCCGCTTCACCCTTTTAGAAATGAAGTCCACAGCATTTGGGGGCTGGCGTCTTTCTGTTCCGTGACCTGAAAACACTCTGTTTTTGGAAAGTGCAGATCTGCTGACACCTTTTTCTGGCGGTTGGTTGTGTTTCTGTCTGTGGCGAGCTGCCCTGCCTCGGACGGGCCGGATGCTCCTGGAGGAGGCGCTCGGCTCAGAAGCCAGGCGCTTTGTGCTGGGGTTTGGAGGAAGTGTTTGTGTGGGAGTCTCAAGCTCTCCACCCACTCGGTGGCCCTGGAGCCCAGTAGGGCCCAATGGGAGGCGTGGCCCCCGGAAGCAGGACAGGCAGGCTGGAGGCCAGAGGCCGCTGCCTTTGGTGGAAGGGTTGGCAGGAGCCTGTTAAGGACCCATCACATGACCGACGAGCTGTGTTAAAGCAGAGCCAGGTGTCTGAGCTGATAAGCCAGGGCAGGGCTTTGTGGAGTATATCTGGTGGGAGAAGAGGTAGCTTCCTCTTTTCTGTAGGGAATTTCACAAATCACAGCCTATCAGATGTGGAAGTGATCTGAGGCCATCTAACCAGGTGGGTTCCCCGATGTGGGTGTCACAGGCTGGTCATATTTTAAAAACTTTTTAATTTGACCAAGTGAGGCCATTAAAAGCCAAACACCAGCTACTATATCCTCATTCGTAAAAGGAGGAATATTTCAACACCAACAATATAAGAGGGACGAAATTTTAAGACAAGACTATTTCTTCAAATGGAATAACTTTGTTTGAGGAGCAATTTGTCCCATTCCACCTGTTTTTGTTTTTTTTTCTCCGGTTTTTTGAAGGCTGACAAAAATCTGTTCCTGGTCCCCAGTTCCCTCATTTCAGATGAACAAAAGGAGGGGAGAGGTCTGGCCAGGGCCCCACAGCCAGTGAGGTCTGTGTATCGTTTCAGTTATTTCTGGTTTCATAACAAATCGTCACAGACTTAGCAAATTCATCTGTTGTTATCACCTCCTCTGGGTCTGCAGGCTAGCTGGCATGGCCAGGTGGCTCTCTCCTGGGGCCTAGTGCCATTCTTGTGTTTGGGAAGATACAAACTGCTAGCCCAGTGGGGGCTACTTGGGGCTCACCTCCCCCCCCCCCCGCCCTGGTTTCCACGGCAGTTTCTGGACAGACAGCCAGCCTGCACGTGGGCCCCAGAGGTGCATGTCCTGAGAGAACCAGGTGGACTATGGAAGCACCTGGTGTCCCTTCCATGTGCCATTATTCAAGGAGAGGGGACTTAGACTTGACTTTCTGATAGGAGGAATCCAAGGGGTTTGCAGACATATTTTAAAAGCACTGCACAGCTCCCAAGCTCCCTGGAAAGCCATGTTTTAATCTGGGGCTTAACTGAGATCTTGAGGGTCCCCTCCCCTCCGTACATGTTTCAGGAACAAGTCAGGTGGAGGATAAAGTCGGTGGTTCTCTGGTGATGGGTGGCGAGCTCTGCTTGTTGGTCCCTGCTTGCACTTCTCTGGAGTAATAAATTTCCTAGGTAAGGTGGATTCCACCAACTAAGTATCAATTAAGCTCTTTTATGATCATAACCAAGATGATGAATTGAAGTCAATCTAGAGAAATAACCAGTAAAAGAATAGAGACTTTAAGAATCTGGTGTGAACAGACAGAATCCCAAGCACTCGCTCACTCTTTCTGGGAGGGCAGCCTTTAGCCCTGGTTGAGCACCTGCTATGTGCAAGGCACTGGGCTGGTACCTGGGGATCCAGTGGTGTGCAGAGGTGGGGCAGGTACAGATCTGTGCTCCTCGATGTCCATGGTCAGATTGGGAGTGTCCCCGTGTCGTCCCATCAGGACCGGAGTGCAGGACCAGGCTCTGCTTGGTGTGGGCTAGGAGCCTGGTAGGCTAGCTGGCTTTTGGTTCTCAGAGGTAGGCTCTGGAGTTTCCTCTGTTTCAGGAGGTTTAATGTAAGGGTCCCGGGAAGGTGAGGAGGAATAGCGGTCCATCCCCACCAGCCACATGGCCCAGTCCCCAGCATGGTGCTGGCAGCCCTCGCTGGTCCCTTGTCGCAAGGCCTGGACTATTCAAGATCCGATGTATGAAATGGGGCAGGGAAATAGGTTTCAGCCAGCCTGGGAAGTGGCGGACTACACGGTTGCTTCCAGTGGTGATGAGCTGGCCAGCTGGGGTGTGTTCAGGGTCAGCTGGGGCAGGGCGAAGTTGGGAATACATGCCAGTTACTGGCTTCCTGGTGACCGGAAACCAGGTGCCTCCCCTTGGGTCTGGCCCAGCGTCCTGCCTCCATGCTGACCCAGGCTTCCCTGCTGCCAGCCTCCCAGCTGCTCTGTAAGGCCTCTTTGAGTGTCCCTCGCCTCTGCCCCATGGCCTGTGTCTGCCCCTTGTGCCTCCCTCCTTGTGTGGCAGACCCTCTGGAGACTTGGATGCTTTGAAATGTCTGAGGGAAATTTCTGGTTCCCTCAGGGTGACAAGCCCCATCCCTAGGGGGCCCTCCAGAGTGGGCCCCTTCTCTGTGTTTGCTGCAGTTCCTTGGAAAAATCGAGCCGGGAGACTTGGCCTATCTGCCCTGTCTGTAGCCCCTCTGAGAACAGTTCTTCTAGGGCAGCAGGTCCACTACCAGCCCCTCATGAAGCATGGCCACATCTGAGGGTCGTCAGGAAGCTGGCCAGGCGCCCATCAGTGGCTCTGCTGGGGGTGCCCACTGGTGGATACTGATTGAGCACCTGTCATGTGCCAGGCACACCTCTCGGGCCTCGGGACAGAGCAATGGACAGACACTCTTACCTTCCCCACGGGACTGCCCAGAAAGTTACGTTTGTACGTTCCTTCTCTGAGTCAGCCAGACCCGCTGGGTTCGGTGGATAATTGTTTTATACCACAGCTGCTGCCAAAAGGGGGTGGGGGTGGGGGGGTAGAAAGAGTTCCCTAGGTGTAAAATTAATCAGAAACAAGGACTCCCTCCATGGCCATTAGACAGACTGGTCTGCAGCCTCCCGAATGAAGGAGAAGCCCACCTGTAATCAGGAACAGAGTGCTTTGAACACAAGCTAAGTCAGGCCTGGCCGCACAGACACGAATCTGTTCATCAGATCAGTGTTTGTTTATCATGTGCCAGGCACTGTTCCGGGGACTGGGTGTAAATAGTGGGCCCAGAGGGAGCTTTCCTTCTCGCTGGGGAGATAGGCAGTAGAAACACATGAGATGCTGGAGAAAAAGCCAGCTGCTGGGGAGGGGGGCAGGTCGGGGAGAGCCTGGCCAAGCTAGCTGACACCAGGGCAGTGAGCAGTGGGCGGTAGAGCCTGGACTCAGGGCTTGCCCCCTTCCAGAGCTGGGACATGGGGCTCCACGGGTTCCGTCCCCCTCCCCCTACTGCCACCCTGGCCCTCTCAAGTGTGGGAAGGTAGCCGGGGGCTGCCCCTCCTTGGCCTGCCTTCTCGCTCCTTCAGCGCCTGGGTGTCGACTCTGTTTTTCTGATCTGGGTGCCTGTGAGGAGGGAATATATATTTAGACTCTTCTGTACTTTCCGTGGTAACAGTCGCTTTATTCCTGGTGAAGAATGAGGAAAATGGGTCAGCTGTATTTACTAAGAAGCGTGTTCCAGCTTCTTTTCCGAGGCTATTTATAAACTTTAAAAAATGTGAGCTAAGTTTTTACATCTTATTGGAAGCCGGAGTGCCTATGAATACCCTTTCTATTACTATACCGGGGAATCTAGCACTTTGGAATTGAAACGATTCGAGTAGGGCAGATAAAAATCTTGCAAATAGTGATTTTGATGAACTCTGGCAGCCTAAGTTTGCCTTGGTCTGGTTTCTCTGGGCATTTTCTTCCCGTAACCCAGTCTAGCCTTGTTGGGTAGGGTGGGGGCACCGCACTGCAGCTTCAGACATCAGCCCCAGGCCGTGCTGGGCCCTTGGTGACTGCAGGTTGAAGGGAAGGTGGGCTCCTGGAGCCTGGGGACTTGGGAAAGCTATTTTGGAACCTGCTCCTTGTGTTCGTCCGTGGAACCGAGCCATGGGGCTGCTTGGTCCTGCTGGCTCAGCCCACGGCTCACTTTCTCCCACATCCCTCAACTCTGATGCCTTGCCCGCTGTGTCATGGGGTCACACGGTCACTCCCATGTGCCTCTGTGCAGAGAGCATGTAGCTTCTTTCTAGGTGGCCCGAGCTTGCTGGTGAAAGAGGAGGGCTAAGGTTCTGGATTTTGGCTCCGCTCTGGCCAGTTTAGTCCAGTGGCTTGCTGAGGCCTGTCCTGTTACTGTGTCTCGGCCTGGCTGTGTTGGGTCCACGTTCAGTCTTTCTGAGTGCCTCTCAGAGACCCCCTTCCATTCCCCGGGGTACAGGGAGGGGTGTGTCCTTGGGATCTGGTGATAGCTGAGGGTGAGGGTCCCTTTTGCAGAGAGACGCAGTGTTGCTGCTCCAGGAGCAACGGCCCCATCTGGACTTTGGGGGAGGAGTCCTCACAGATGGAGCCTGGTTCCATCTTTGTCTTCTCCCAAGAGGCCTTTCTGTCCTGACCATCAGAGGCCTCAGACTTTCTGCGTACTCTCAACAAGGCGTTAAGCTGCCCTCCACCGATCCATCCCCCTGGGGACTGTGTGTGGGGTAAGAGGCAGGCTGTGGGTGCTGCTCCCCTCACGAGCTTAATAGCCATGGGGACCTTCCTTCCCCTCTGTGCCCCCACCTCTGACCCATGTCATGTTGAGAATAAAAGTCATAATAATATAATAGTGATGACACTCACCACTGACCGATCACTCACTCAAGACAGCACCTGGCCTGTTCGGTGGCAGTGATTACTCATTATTGTCCATCTGCCTGTTCTGTGTTGGAAGGGGCCTTGGGCCAAGTTCCCCTCGGAGCAGAAGTTCCCAAACTTTCTTGGTTCTTGGCCTCCCAGTAAGTGCCTCAGTGTGTCCCTAGGCTGCGAGAAACACCTCACAGTTCTGTTCATTAAGTAGTTAGATCCAAATACCTTAATAAGTAAGTATCTGCGTCCTAACAACTTAATAGCAGCTTGAAAATATAATACTCATAATGTTGTATTTCGTTCTTAAATAACCAAATTACTACCTAATGGGATATGTGTGCCCATCGGTCAGTGGACACCTTTTCAAATCCTAGTATCATCTTGGGTGCCACCACCTTCGTAACAGACTGATTTTTGCAAGGCATTTGCTTATCTCAGCAAGCACTGAAAACCCGGCTCTGCAATGACATCACTTGCTCAAAAGGGACGTTGGGTGATCTGCTGGTGAAACTGTAAACCACCCCAAGCTAGTAGTTCCTACAGTGTCTGACGGATCCTTAGTATTGCTCAGTAACTGAACGTTTTCTGCTGGTCTCCTAGAAGTTTACTGAGGTTCCCCAGGGTGCCTTGGTGCACAGTTTGGGAACCACGTTCCTAGAGCCTGTGACTTTCTCCTCATTTCCGGGAAGCAGATCATTAGGCCTCAGGCTCTCAGAGTCCTACGTACCTGTCTGAGGGTGGTGCGGGAGAGAGGACGAGGATCTCATGTCCCACCTTCTTTCTCTGTCTCCTTCCCTCCCTCGTCTCTCAGGACAGGCAGGCGTGGGTCACACTCTTGCTCCCTATGCCTCCTGTTCTCCTGCCAGGACCATCAGCTGTGGAGCAGGGGTGGGGATGGAAGGGCATCTTCTCCACACTCGTGGAAGAACTTGATGATCCGAATCCTCCAGGATATGAATTAAGAAAACCCTCCCTCTCAACAAAACGCTTTCTGATCTGTGGCCATGCTGCTGACACCCACGAAAATCACATTTGCCATTCAGAGCTGAGAATACCCTTTGTCGTTTTGGTGGGTACGTGGTCTCAGCCTAAAGTACTGAAATCCATTGCTTCAGTGGGCAGGGAGCTCCCCAAACCCCTGGACTTACAAGATAGGGAGTCTTTTTTAGACTGCAAGGCTGAGAGCAGGAACCAGAGGTTCTGAACCTTCCTGTTCAGCAGGATGTCTTAGGTACAGACCAATTATAAGCCCAGGTGGGCAGGGCCATGTCTTACTAAACAGGTGCTTCATCCCAAGGCCTTTGCTTCTTCTGTTCTGGCTTTCACACAGACCCCCTTTTTAGGGGGTCCCATCTGAACCCTCCCCAAGGAAGAGTTCATTGCCTCTGTCTGCCGTGGGAAGATACCTCTGGCTGCCTTGTTCCCAGACGGGCCCTTACCTGCGGTTCTAGCTGTGCGCCTCTGCACTGTCTGCCTCACTGGCCCTCTGTCCATTTAAGGTCTCACCTCAGGGCCTTTGCACTTGCCACCCCCCCTACCTGGGATGCTCTGTCTTCAGCCACTTCCATGGCTGGCCCCAGCTCATTTTCCAGGTCTCATTTCACATGTCACTTCTCAAAGAGGTTGTCCGTGAGGACCCTGTCTCAAGAAAACCCCAGCCCCATGGTTTACTCTTCGCGGCCTTTTGAACACGAGTTTCATCCAGGTTGAGACCACGTCTACACCTACGTCTGTGCTGTTCACTTTTTTTTTCTCTGCACCTGGCCCCAGACCTGGCCCATCTTGGGCACCCGGCAGACACATCCTACTGAGTGAATGTTTTCACAGGGCAATGCAGTTTTGTTTTTTTTTTTTTTTAATGGGAGGGACTTACAGGGTCACCAACTTTTAATTTTGCCAAGGAAGACAGAAAAAGTCTAGCAACCATGTATCATTAACATTTCATAAAAGAAAAGTTGGAAGGACACAGTCTCAGAATAAAGGACAGTTCTTTAACTGGAATCAGTTTAGCTTTATTGAAAACGTGCTGCATTGTCCCTTTTCTCATCTCATGGAGGATGGATGAAAACCCTCACAAAAGGGGCAAAGGGGCACCTGGGTGGCTCAGTCGGTTAAGCGTCTGACTCTTGGTTTCAGCTCAGGTCGTAATCTCAGAGTCATGAGATGGAGCCCGAATTGGGCTCCCTGCTCCGTGGGGAGTTGGCTTGGGAGTCTCTCCCTCTGCCCCTCCCCTGACTCGCACGCATACTCTCTTTCTCAAATAAATAAATAAATTAAAAAAAAAAAAAAAGAAAACTCTCAAAAAGACGTAAGTCCATCTGTGAGCACTTGGGAGACACCACTTTCACCCTCTGTGGAACTTAGTGACCACCCCACCGCCATCCTTGTTTAGCTCTTGTGGCGTGTATGTCCTTCGCTAAGTTGTAAACTCCTGTTGGGGGAAACGCCTTTTAGACTTAAGTTGCCTTTGCACTTGCTTCAGATGCCCTCGTTGATCCCTGGAGGCTTCCAAATTCTGCCCAGGTGCTCTCTCTGGAAGCTCTGCAGGATGGGCCTCGCCTCCCCTTGCTCCGGGTAACCTGTGACCTTGTCATCACCTGTCTGCACACCTGTCTCCCCGAGTGGGGGGTGAGCTCCCCAGGACAAGATGCAGGTCTCCCTCCCTTTTGCGCGTGGGGCCTGGTGGGCCGTGTTCCTCACTGTGCACTTGCTCTGCTTTCATCTGCGGAACTGGCAGTGACCATGTACAAGTGTGGAGCAGGACCAAGCTCGGGTCACAACTCAGGGGCTGGCGACACAGAGCTCTCTCTCTCTTTCGATAACTGAATTTAATTTGTTTCAATCCTTCATTCCACCAGGCCACAGGAACATAATCTCATTTAGTTCTGGGGTTTCTAAGTCAATTTAAAGCTTCCCTTAATCCATTACTGGGCCTGTTGGTGTGTGAGGAGGGTGTGGAGGTGAGGGGTCTGGTCCTCAGTGACTGCCACTTCCTCAGGCCCCTGCCACTGGCTGGCACCCCACACAAGTCACTGCTGTGCCCTCTGACCCCATGCAAGGCCTCTTTAGGGCCAGGTCCTTTTCAGCTGCTTTTGTACCCCTCTTGGGTGGGTGAGGAGCCCTTTGGCTGCCCCCGTGCCCCCAGCAGTCATCTCTGTTCTTCCGGGTGCAGGGTGAGTGCTCTCAGCTCCACTTGAGCAATGAGGCTCCTGCTGGGAGTGCAGGCCTCTGTGGGGTTCTCATGTCACCCATCACCAGGGCTGGGGTGGTTGGGATCCGGGGCCCTCATGTCCGGCCCCCCATTCTCCCTCCAGTTTGGCTATGGGCAGGAAGAGGCCCCCGCTGGTGGGGTGTCCCCTGCACCTCCTCTACATACGTCCAGGTTGTGGCTTCTGAAACTCCAAAGTCATGGCTTCGTTTCTTGGGTTCTCTGGCCCATATAGCAGCCCTTCCCCCAGGTGTAGACACCCTCGGTCAGGTCAGAGTTATAGGCTACAAGAAAGGGGGTGAAGAGAAACCTGTAGTCACACCTCTAACATGTTAACCTGCTGTGGGTAAAGGTTCTGATCTGGGCTCTTGTCGGGTGGCTTCTAGGGCGTCTGAGGAAGGGGAGAGGGTGTGGGCTCAGCATTCATGGGGAACTTGCCTTTGAAGTGTGCCCAGTAAATACGGTGTTCTAGCTTATTTGTTCATTGGTGGATTTGTATTTACTTAAAACTTTCTGTTTTTAAAGTGATACAGGGGCAATGAGGAAAAGTAAGGGAATACAGACAAGCAGATAAAGGCAGTCATTTATCTCAGCCCTTGGAGACCTCTTTATATCTTGGTGTATGTCTCTACAGATAGTTTAGTGATAAAAGTAGAGATAATTATAGCGCGAAATGTGGTTCACACTGCGTGCTTACAATGCGCCAGGCATCCTTCTAAGAATCGAAGATGATGTTATTTTGTTAAATCATAACTCTGTGAGGTGGAGGATACTATCATCCTTCTGTTATAGGTGAAGAAACTGAGGCACAGAGCATTTATGTAATTTGCTGAAGTGCCGTCAGCTGGGAGCCTGGCCATGTACTCGCCCTGCACGCCGGCAGGTGGGGGTGCATATTTATGGCCAGGATAGAGAACAGTTAGTGTTCTTGTCCTAATTTCTTTCAGGAGAGTAACCATATCTTTCTCTGTGTCCTCAGAGCTCCAAACACCCATTTACTGACTGAATGAAGGAGACGGGATGTTTTGAATTCTGATGCAAGCTTTTCACCACTAGTCACCGGGCAAATCGCTGTTCCTTCTGTTGATGTGTTTTCTTTTCTCTCCCAGGCTCCTGCCACCTGCTCATCCCTGAGCCTCCTCACCCAGCCTGAGGGGCACCGCTCACACTGGGTCTCTGTCTAAAAGCAGTGTCACTGAGGTGTAATTGACATACGCCTGACCGTACATATTTAAAACGTACAGCCTGGTGGCTTTTGGCATCGCCATCGCTAACTCAAGAGAGTGAACGGGTCCAGGCCCCACTCCAGAAGTGCCCTTGAGCTCCTCTGTAATCGCTCGCTCTGGGCTGGCCCTGCCTCCCGGCCCCTGGGCAACCACTGTTCTGCTTTCTGTCACTATAGTTAGTTTGCATTTTCTGGAGTTTTATATAATTGGAATCGTACAGTCTGTACTCTTTTTTTTTTTTTTTGGTCTGCTTTCTTTCACTCTGCACGATTATTCTGTGACTCATCCATGTTGCGTGTATCAGTTCACTTCTTTTTATTGCTGAGTAGTGTTCCACTGTGTGGATATGAGACAGTTTGTCCGTTCACTTGTTGATGGACATTTGGGTGGTCTCCAGTTTTTGATTATTACAAACAAAGCTGCTAGGAACATTTGTGTGCAAGTCTCTGTAAGGACATAGGCTTTCTTTTCTCTTGAGTCAATACCTAGGAGTGGAATGCGCAGATCATATGAAAATGGCTAACCTGATTTTCAGAGTGGTGGCACCGTTGTACTTTCCCGCCCTCCCCACCCTCCCCAGCGCTTTGTGTGGTTGTTCGTTTTAATTTTAACCGTTCTACTAGGTATGTGGTCACGTCTGGCTGTGGTTTTAATTGGCATTTTGCTAATAACTAATGGCATTCATGTACTTACTGGCCACACCTTGTATCTTCCTGGTGAAATGTCTGTTCAAATCTTTTTGTCCATTAAAAAAAAAATTGGGTTATTTGTGTTCTTATTATTGAGTTTTGAGAGTTCTTTATGTATGTTTCAGATAGTCCTTTAGCAGAGAAATGTTTTACAAAGATTTTCTTCCAGTCTGGGGCTTCTCTGTTCATTCTCTTAGCAGTATCTTTTGAGGAACTGAAGTTAATTTTGATGAAGTGTAGTTTATTGATATTTTTGTTTTTAAAGATGGGGCTTTTGGTGTCATGTCTCTGCCTAACCCAGGGTCATAAATATTTTCTCTTATTTTTCTTCTCCAAACGTTACGGGTTTTAAACTTAAGTATACGGCTCATTTTAAGTTAATTTTTGTATATGGAGTGAGGTATGGGGTGAGGTCCACTTTAATTTTTGTAGCATGGAGATGGCTAGTTATTCCAGCACTATTTATTGAAAAGCCTTCCCCTTTCTTCACTGAATTGCCTTTTGCTGCTTTGTAGAAGTCATTTGTCTGTATATGTGAGGGTCTATTTCTGGACTCTGTTCTATTTTGCTGATCTGGTTATCTATCTCTGTGCCAGGGCTGCATTATCTTGACCACTGTAGCTTTATAACAAGTCTTAAACCCTTTGAATCAAAGTAGAATTAGCTCTCCAACTTCATTCTTCTCTTTCAGATCGCTTTGGATACTCTAGGTCCTTTGCATTCCCATACGGATTTTAGAATTGGCTTGCCAGTTTCTGAAACAAAGCCTGCTGGGATTGTGATTAGGATCGAGCCTCAGATTGTATTCTCTGTGGGTCCTCAGTTCTGGAGTTGTCATCTGGCAGTGCCCCACACCGGGCAGCTGTGGGGTCAAGTGAGTGGCTGGGTGGGAAGGCTACCGTAGTCAGTAAGAGAGGATATTCGTATTTATAATCGGAGACACTTTGCATTGACCTTAGGGAGTCAGGATTTGATTTTTTTTGGCTGAGCCCAGGTCCCTACTACTGAGGAATGCAGAGCTGACAAATTCAAACATGCTTGTGGAAGTTTCCATTGCTCATGGTCCTGGGTCAGGGCTTGGCAAGGAAACTGCCATTCCTTTGGGAAAGTGCATGTGGGTTTCTTCTTTAATCTGATCTTGTCATCTGCCTTAAGCGTTAGCACTTGAGGTTCTACAGGTGTGAATGCACGCTGACCCTGTGTGGAGCCTCAGGTGACCCTGCTAGTGGGCACTGGCAGGACTTTCCTTCCCAGAACGTTCCTTTGAGAAGGAAAGAGAAGAAGACTCGCTAACTGTGGCCCTGCCCGGGCTGGTCATGTGTCTCTGTGTGCTCCTGACTGTGGAGCACCGTGGAGTCCCTCACTTCCTTCTAGGGCTGGTTTGTGGCCAGCAGGAGCCATCTGAAGCCCCAGTGCAGGTGCCCTGTCTTCCCCCAGACCTGCCTTTCAGTGAAGGTATTTTGTAGGGGATGTGTTGTTGGAGAGGAAGGAAGGGCTCTGAAGGAGCCCTGATGTACCATTTCAGTGGGCTTTTCTGAGGACTGCTCACTGGAGGCTGCCCCTGGGGAGAAGGAGCTGTTAAACTGTCACAATAAAAAGTCAACCAAACTCCTTAGGCCAATCGAAAACACTTAACTCAGATGACAGGCAGCGAAGGCAACAGATTTCCCTGTAGTGGGTTACAGGGGTAGGGGGAGAGGGGGAAGGCTGTTGGGGAATTTAAAGGATGGAGGAAAAGTTTTAAAATATGGGAATATACCTAGTCAGTAAGACATTAAATTTGGGATTCATAAAAAGCAATAGTGGTGAAAATCTCCCCAAATAAGTTTTTATTCTCAAATTTGATGACAAATCTCCTGGAGCACTGGTTATCCCGTAGGTGTGGTACTCTGAAATACAGCCCGAGGCATATATATTGTCAAATAATAAAGTATTATGAAACCAATCAGCTGTGAGCTCCCCACTTGGCAGTTTGGAAGTAAAGCCCTTTCTCCTTTACGAGGCCAAGTGACTCTTAATTCCTCCCGGGAGATTTCACGTTCAGATGTGTTCACTGCCAGCCGACAAAAGAGGCGAGTCCAGATTTATTACCCTGGCACCTGCAGCAAAAAAATGACGGATGGTGAAAATATATTTAATTATCATTCCATGCCACGTCTCTGCCTGCTCCAGTCACAGGGCTGCAGCTGCGGGCACACACTTTATTTCAAAGTCAATGTGCTTATCTGGAGCGCAGGCTGCTCTCTCTGAGTAAATTGACTTGTGGGAGGAAGGGAATGGCGATCTCCTGTCGGCCCAGCTGAACAAATGCAGATTTGTATTCCGTGCGCCTACTTTAATTGTCTAATCCGCCCCACATCATATTAGCTTTGGGATTTGGCTTTTGTAAAGAAAACATTTGCAAGAAGTAAACTTTTCCGTGGCCTTTCCGAGCCGAAATGAATAATTTTCCTTCCTGGATTGTAAAGTGCCACCTGATGGCGGATGCTCACGTTTCTGCTGTAGGCATGGAAATCACCGTCGGGTGCATCTCAGAAAGGAAGAGCCCTAGAGAGCTGGAGAGCCCCTCGCTGGGCCTTCTCTGTTGCCAGATAGGGACCCCACAGGCCCGAGGGGGTGCCTCAGGGCCTCAGAGGGCGGGAGGCCGGGGATGGAAGCCCCTGTGTTCTCGTGGCCTGTGGCTATGAGAGGTCTAGCCGCTTGGGGTGATGAACCTGAGCCTAGAGCGTGACCCCACAGAACTGCCCTCCTACTTGTCTTGCACTGAAAGCTTCTGGAAAGCAAAACCCTGGACAGAGCCTCAGCACTCTGACTAGGTGGAGAGCATCGGCTCTCATGGAGTGAAGGCCGTGGGGAGTCTGCCTTGGCTGTTGGGAGTCTGTGCCATTAGATGATGCAGTTTTCAACAAAAGTAGCTCAGATAATAGGCAGTATCTAATGTGGCAATTTTCCTGCTGTATCTCTTATCAGTAGAAGACACGCGATGTTTTGTATACAGTGGGATTTAGTACAAAGTGATGGAATTTCCACTGAAAGTAAAACACAGTAACTGGCTTAGTGGTTGGGATGCAGGGAGAGATGCTGCTGAGTGTTTCTGAAGGTGCCTGGTGTTGCCGGTGGCCGGAGGCGGACGCCTGTGGATGGGGCAGGAGGGGATGAGGTTTCTGTGAATGTGAGCTGGCTCAGGGAGGGGCTCATTTCCTCTGACCTTCTCTTTGATGAATGAGGATGCAAGATTGCATCTGCTGAGCCTGCAGGACCTGAGGCTTGCAGGAGGAAGGAGAGCTCTTTGGGGCGGTGAGCAGTGCTCTCGTGCAAGACTTTGCCTGTAGGCCAGAGAGGAGTCCATTCCTCACCAGCACCACCACGACCACCATGATGGCATCGCCGCATTCGTCATCACGCCACCACGTATCACGCACCAGGCCCCTGACTAAGTCTTACATTCGTCCTCTCCAATCCCACGGGGCAGATACTATTCTGCCCAGTTTACAGATGAGGACACTGAGGTTCAGGTAAGTGATGGAGCTGGGCTCTGAAGCTGGGCCCTGGAGCTCAAGCATACCTTTTCAGTCAGGAAATGTAAATACATACACAGCAAACAGAATATGTGTAATGTATATATTTGATTTTGTAGGGTAAAGGAAGGAACGAGAAAGCACGCTCTGCTCTTGTCAAGAAAACAGTTTGAGGATGTCAGCAGTCTCGAGTTTGAAGACTAACACTTAGGGATTCCCTTTCCCCAGTAGCTGATACTCTCTCAGCTCTAGGGACCAGGGTCCCTGAGAGGAGCCAGAGCTGTGTGGGGACCCCAAGGAGGTGCTGTGGGGTCCCAGGGCAGAGTCACAGCTGGGGCTGGGGTGCCTCAGGGGAGCTGCAGTCTCTGCTCTGTCCTGGCAACACTGGGGCCTTGGCCGCTGGGGGGGCATGGGGACGGGGCCCTTGGAGGCCTCTCTGGCTGGCCTTGGGCACGGACACTCAACCATGCTGTCCCCCCAGGTCTCCTAAGCGGTCACTCGCTGCCCCTCGCAAGCAGCGTAGTCCCGACCTTTGTATTTCTGGTCCTTCATGCCCTCCTCTGGCACCCAGTGGCCCACCAGGGCTGTAGGTTTGGTGCTTGACTACGGTGCAGGCTGACTGGGTTTGTGTCTTCATATCCGTGGCTGAGCTGTGTGGACGCACTCCACGACCATGGGGCCTGCCTGCTGAGTCTCTGAGCAAACAGCTTTCAGCAAACAGTTGTGTGTCTCCTGCGTGCTGGGAGCTGTGGCGGCCGCCCACCACGTTCACAAGTATCATTACCAGACCCCGGGGCCGTCAGAACTTGAGGTTCCCACCAGAGGAGCAGCATCTCCCATGTGGGTCATGCCAAAGGTCGAGGAGATGAGACACGTCGTGACTAGCTTATTGGGGTAACCATGGGCAAAGAAATTAATACCGATTTTATTTCCAAGTGAGGCTGATGACTCTCCTTTCCACATTAATTTTTATTAAGCATTTTATGTATTATTCCAAAACCACAGAGTATGCAGAGACAGTTTAGAACACATTATGGGTTGTGCGTTTTGTAATGATCATATGGCCTTAGTCCAGAATGTAGAAGAGAAAATAAACACGGTTGTTTTCCAGTGGAAGGGAATCACCATGGTGATGTGTGGATGGGTGTCGGAGCCAACAGCACCACCCACAGGCTGGGCTCAGGACCCAGCGCTGCCCCACGCACGGAATGTGCAGTCAGCTCCCTCCTGGGGCAGCGCCTGGCCCCTCTCGGCCCCGGTCCCTGCCGCAAGTCCTCCCCTCCTGGCCCTCTGCTGTCCAGGACTCTCTGATTCTCTGTCGCTGGACACACCATACAGGGCCTTCTTGCTGCGCAGGCCTCCCCTCGGGGAAGCCTTCCTTACCTGCCCAGACCAAGGTAACCCCGGTCACTCTATCACATCACAAGGTTTTCTTTTCAGACTTTGGCCCTCACTTAGTTTCTGAGGGTTTTTCTTAGTACTTGTCTCCTCATTCCAACATAAGCTTCAGGAGATCAGGGAGTTTCTCTGCTCATCCCAGCGTCTCTGGCAACTGGAATAGCACATAGCTTGCAGCAGCCATGCAACAAATATTTACTGGGTGGGTGGATGGATGGATGGATGGATGAGTGGATGGATGGATGGATGGATGGATGGATGGTTGGACAAACGTCTCCTCCCCTAAACTGTGAGCTCCTCAAGGGCAGGGAACAGCCCCACCTCGGCCACATGGCCGGTGCCAGGCACACTGGTGCCTCCACTCGCATCTGCATGGGACCTTCGACAGTCTGACCAGAGGGGATGGAGGCCTGCCTGTGGCTGGTGCTGAGCTAGGGGCTATGGATCGCTCAGTATAAACAAGGGATAGACTTTCTGGGGAGCCAAGGGTCCAAAATGGTAACAATCTAAGGTCTCCAGAGGCAATGGAAATCGGGGCTTTCATGGTGTGCTGAGGATCCTGGAGGGAGGACAGAGAAGGGCACATTAGGTGTCTACTCTGCAAGTGTCACTGTCGCCTCTGTCTCCTTGTCAGTCCTGTCATCACCCCTGCCTGCCCCTGGTGCCTGTGGGGCATCCTGACAGGTGGGCGTGGTCTGTCTTATTCTCCTGCAGCGGGGCCCACAGGGCCAGTAAGTGCAGGCCAGGGAAAATTCCAGAACCCTCTCCTGCCTCCATCTGCCGCTGCCTCTCTGGATACCTCCTCCCAGGGGGTGTTTCACAGGTATATGGGGGCTCCCCGCAGCCCCTCCCCTGCCAGCTTCAGTTGTTCACAGGCACCGGGCACCTCTGTGTGTGAAGCCACAGGATGCCTTTGGGAGCCTATGGTGTCCCCACGAAAAAGAGGCCCAGCATCCCCCAGGCCCTCCTGGAGTGCACTTGTGCCCAGCTCTCTAGCGGCTCTTCCCTGACCCCACTCCCTCAGGGGTCCCATGCTGGTGTCTGTTCCATAGTGGAGACGCCATGACCCCGAGCGTCCAGGGACTTGGTGCCTTCATGTGGCTCCCCCAGAAGCTGACCCTGAGGCACAGATTTGGTGCCTTTTGGAAGGTGAGCAGGTGGCAGTGAGCGGTTGGCACCATGGGCTCAGAGATGGGGGAGCACAGCGCAGAGTGGTTCCAGTAGGGGGATGACAAAGCAGGGTATTGATCCACTAGCTCCCGTGTCTCACAAGCTGAGAGTCACTCTAGGGTGTTAGTGGCCCGGCACCTCTGGGCCGTCCTGTAGGCCGACTGAGCCCCGTCTGAAAGCCGTGGTCAGATGCTCAGAGAAGTCTGTGGGTGACCTCCGGATGGGCAGAGGCGGTATGGGTGGTCACATGCCTCGGGTAACCGTGCCCAGCCAGGCTGTGCCTGGGGTAGACCAGAAGCCAGGTGTGGCCACTCCAGGTGTGACCAGGGCTCTTTCCCAAGACTCCAGAAGGAGAGGCGGGAGGCTTGTGTCATGATAAATTCATGCCACCAAAGGGCCTGAAAAGGCGGGAGCCATGTGAATGACAGAGGGCAGAAGCCAGCCTCACTGGCCACGGGGTGTAGGGGGGGCGTGCTGCCCTCCTGAGGGGCCTCATCCACATGGTTCAGCATGTGACTCCTCGGCTGTAGAAAAACCTGCCTCCATGCCCTGATTCTCTCTTCACCTGCTTTTTTTTGGTGGTTGTTGTTTTTTTTTTAAAGAAACTCATTTTACAAATGGTCTTCTGCATATTACAGTGCTGTTCACAGTGCTTACACCCTGTTTCATAATTGGCCCATACAATACACCCTGTTCAGAATTTTTAATCAATTCTGGCAAGTTGCCCCAGCAATTTAAATAAAAAGTATATAAATGAATTTAGTATTTTAATATTACAGTGACATTAGCCTTATATATGTACTTAGCAATTTCATACAGTATTACAGTTTTATAAAATATCCCTCTTCATTTGGCTGGTGGATAAACCTCAGAGTTAAAACCCTGGGCTTTTCATGGAACCAGCAGAGAAGGGAGTGAGCTCAGAAGGCAGAGTGCAACCTGCAGACCACACCAACCCCTGAGGCCCAACGGCTGCCCTTCTCCGCCAGTGATGCCAGTGTGCCCGCCTGGTGTGGGGCTGCACTGGGCGGCGTCTGTGTGTGCTGGGACGTGGCCTTCAGCTGGGTGGTCTTGGGCACACCCTGACCCAGAGTCCTGCCAATGGGCCAGACCCCTCCCGAGACGCTGCCTGGACACACCTGGGCAGCCTGCTCCTCACTGGCAGGGCCTGAGATGGTGCCTCGTGGCAGACTGAGAATGTTAGTGCAGGGGGGCCCAGGCCTCCCACCTTCTGGTAATTTCTGTGGAGGCCCTCAATGTGCTGGGCAATGTGTGTTACTCCTTGTCAAGGTCACAGTGACCTGCTCATGGCTGATGCAGTGGTTCGTCCTCATGTTGCTTGAGCCGCTAGAGCATTGGACACAGCTGATTTCTCCCTCCTCCCTGGAATAGTCTGCCTGGCCAGCAGGTTTCCTCTCACCTTGGTGACGGCTGCTTCTCTGTCTCCTCTGGAGGCCTCAGGGCTCAGCTCTGGTCTCCTTCTTTCCCTCTGACCCCCTCTGGGCCGCCATACTCTGAAACGTTGCTGCTCGGGGAACAGACTAGGGGACATCAAACACTGGGGACACCTACCTCTGGAGGGCAGGGAAACGGGACCTGTCCTATGCCAGAAATAGGTATGGATGCTGCCAATGGCCCCCAGCCCCATTTCCTACTTTTGCCTTTCTTCAGACTCATCTCAACTCGGCAGCCAGAGTGAGTCAGTCTTTCTTTCTTTCTTTCTTTCTTTCTTTCTTTCTTTCTTTCTTTCT